>NW_026850577.1:0-400679 GCF_030913465.1 Colletotrichum navitas
ATCCAGCCCCGGATCCGAGTCCGCGCAAATCTCGATCTGCTGGATCCCGATATCATCTGTGTTTTGTCGGCAGGCTTTCTGTCCCTAGCCCGGAAGTTCCGACTCCGGGGGTAGTCATCACCACCACCACCACTCCATTGTTAATATCTCGCGACAACTTTGTGAAAACAATGCACCAAAATAGATGGTGGCAGCAGCAAAAGAATGGACACTGTGGGAATTGAACCCACGACCTTTCACAGAGCGCATCTGATCCTCTGTGGAGAACTCAGAAGATGCGAAGCGAAAATCATACCCCTAGACCAAGCGCCCGTCATTGGATGCTAGAAACGCCTCAACTCTAACATATATTGGTATTGATGCAAGGCTGGGAAACTTCCGTGGGGCTGATGTAACCGGACTCGGCTGCCATCGGCAACCTTCTATTCCTACGGCTGCCTGGACGGCATGAAGCCAGTCATCAAGGAGACTGAGAGCAGAAAGGGCGAAGTGGAATCTACGAGGAGAATACCCAGGAATTGATGTCGCAGTAGTCACCGCTTACTTTACTCCACTTTCTTGTATGTTATAGCTAATCTACCAGTAGCGAGTACAACTGTCTCAATGCCAGGCATCGCAAGCCATTGCCAAAAAAGGCCCGCTATCTCACCTTTCAACTAGGTAGCCCGCAATAGCTTCTTTTCATCCTCACACCAGACAGACACATGCAATGGCCAAGCGAAGGCAGACTTTTCATTCAGAATGAAATACAGATGGATAACCTGGTCGTCGTGGACTTCAGTCTACCACAGACAAAGATGCCCACCCACCCTGACCGCGGTATCCGAGTTGCTGCTATACCATGCATCCACTTCGATAACCCAATTGTTGGTCGAACCGACCCCAGCCCTCCAAGGTCTGCAAATGAAATGAGGAGATGGCCTAACGATCCATGGCGAGGAGTCAAGGTGGGATTTAAGGTGAGAATTATAATAGGACTTAAGATAAGAGTCGAGATAAGAGTCAAGATAAGAGTCCAGATGAGAGTCGAGGCGAGAGACCGCCAGTTTAACCTTACTTCTGGTGAACTCAGACAAGACCTAAATCATAAGCAGGAGGATACCAACATGGATTTAGACAGTAACACCTTTCCGTCTTAGCACCGAATATATCGTCAACGTCATAAACCAGGCCGCCAGTGTTCTTTACCAAAAGCTAGCCATGGTTGACGAAGTGCTACCGACCTTTGATAGAGCGCTTTAGCAAAGAATCAGGAAGAAGTTTCTACGAAGGATTGCAACCAGTCGACAAGGCAGGAGGTGCAAGACGAGTGCGTATATTAGCGCACGTATCTATAAAGCTGCGCGCCGGAATATGCTTGAGTGCAAGTATCATGAACTGACTCATTTCTTCTATCATGGGCCCCCGTCCTCCCCAATAAGCTCAGGGAAGCCAGCTTTGTCAAAGTTGAGATCGCTGGTAGGCAGCTTGTACCTAGCTCTGATATAGGCCCAGTACTGGTTCAGGACCACGTCTTTAATCTTCTGCGTTATTCATGTTGGAGTGTCTGGAATCCGGAGGCAGTCCTATCTAACTCCTCCAACTCTGCGAGAATGTTTTGAGACTTCATCGACCGCCCTGATGGCGTCCTTAAGCGTTCAATTTCCTGACGCTGGGATATTAATCCCCGCCTGATTGCGACTCGTCCCAGTTTGATACATGTTGATCAACTCCCATTTCAGGAAATACTACCGATTCAACCCCCCGGAACAAGCTGCTTTCTACACGTATATCATTCTGGCTTGTCAGACTGTTTGTTTCCGACAGAAGTCTACCGAAATGCGCACGACCGATTATGCCGGTGGGGACGTTTCCTCCCAAAATTTGCCTCAAGGAGTTAGTCAGGTGAGGATATCTAGGTAACCAAATCCCTTCCGCAACTCTTGGCCGTAACATGTTGTAGATAGTTGCATCATCCCGGCAGTATGTTCGTCGGTTGTTTGGGCGAAACCTGGGGATCGCAACATTTCTGTCTTCAAGGAGCGGTGTCTGAGGATTCGCTACACAGCGTCTCTGCGCCCTGAGTGCCGACACGCAGCGCAAGTCTTATTGCAATATTTGGCTCAGAAGCTAACTTAGCCACGGTGAAGCACGCCCACTTGCCGGGATCCGAGTCTGGGTCAATTAAAAGGTAAACGTTGGGTTGGAGCCGGCGATGCGAAGGTGGTTCCGGCGGCAAACTTTTCCAATCAAGAAAAGTCCTACGGATCATTGACAAGCGGTCGAGGGATCTCCATCGGTGGCGACTCGTTCAAACGGCTAGCGTTGAATGGACGGTCCGATCATGAAACAAGAAATCAAAATCAGATTGCCTGGCCCGATATTGCATTGCTCCCCTTCAATGTGCGAGGGCTGTTCCAGTTGAGCTCGGCCACCGTCAGGAGGACTGTGTTTCTTGGAGAATAACCGAATGATGGAATTTTGATTGTTTTGTGCTAGAGTAACGTGGAAGAACCGTCCTTGCATATGCTCCTCTTCATAATTGACGGCTGTGCCGAGGTTCTTTATGGTGTCGAGAATGCTTGGCCGGCCGTGCACCGACTGATACAAGCCGTTGGACACCTGTCTCCTCAATATTGAATCATATGCTTTATATCATCGCGGAAAAGAAGTACCGGTGGACCGAGGGAGACAACCAGTTGCCCACGAGCATCCATCCACGTGCCGATTCTATCTTCTTATGATAATCTTGATTTCCCCTCGAGAGCCTCCATCATTCGTTTCGCGCTGTCAGGGTTGTCAGGGAAATCACAGTTTACGCAATCTTCGCAGACCAGTGGGAAGACTTGACTTGACGTTGCTCGCCCCTTTGGCGTTCATTTCAACACGCCTCTAGAGTCTTGGTTAGTGACGATGGTCACCGGGAGCTTAGCGGCTAGACTCTGTTTTTCTGCGATTTAGCCCCATAGCAAGAAAAGATTCAAACTTTGCCGGCTGCTTGTCTTGGTATCTCGTCGCGAATCCGCGCGTTGCTAATAACTTGGGGAACGTCGAGAGAATAATATGGGCAACAAAGTTTAGACGAAAGCTTACCATCCCCCAAAGAATGCCCAGACCTTCCCCCTCCTGCCCCCTACTCGTTGAAACCGGAGTTGAAGGCTTTTATAGCACCATGTCAAGTACCGTGAAAGGGTTCCAGCTATTAATGCGCTATGGGTTTGGATGGCATATCAACAGTCCATCCGGTCGGGGAGCTTGACTGGTATTTCTAGGTTTGTGACTATTGATGAGGCAGCATCTAATTACCCATAGCTTGTGAAATTGAGCTTTCTTCGCACAAATATATACAGTGCCAGTGAGTGTCAACAGAACAGACGAGCAAAAGCTAGAAGTAAAAATCGGCGTGGGCATTCATAAAAGAATTCCGGTGTGAGATCTGAGAGGATTAATGAATAAGTACGTGTTAAGTGACCAGGCTGAGCGAATTGTGAAGTTGAAGCGAATGCAAGCCAGAGTTGAAATGCGATAAAATCGCATTTGCTTCAACGACAGGATCGTAGCAGGTTGTCAGGAAAGCCCCACAGTTTCTAAGAGCCAGTGTTGCCTTCAGCCTCAAACAGATTTCATGCATTGATAGTCCTTTGAGAGGGCGGCACAGGTGATATTGCATCCGACCGGCCTTTGATCTACATCCCGTTTGCCGAGAATAAAGTTTGTTGATAGCCAAGACGTTTGATCTTCCATGCCCGGTGGAAACAATCTCGGACCATGGGGGAAATGAGCCCAGCAATGAGATGAGAGAATGCCCGATTAATTAATCTAAAGCTTCTTTCCGGCAATGTGGGATATTTGATAGCGGGCTGGGTGCAGGAGTGTCCAAGCATGCGACACGTAACATATATCAGGCCAGTTCACCCATCTTGACCCAAGGACGCCAGTGGGAGGGCTGACTGCTAACTTGTTCAGAGGTCAGGCGGTTGCAAATGACCAGGGTTCAGAATGCCAGACCTTCGCCCTTCAACTTGGTATTCAGGTATTGGCGGCCATCTGACAACGCAGCCACTATCGTGAGTGCCGTAACAGAGTGAAGTGTACCGCAAGTCCATCCGGCTCAGTGTGGCATTTTGCAGTTTTCTGGCTCTCACTAGACATGAGATTATGCGAGGTGAAGGGGTGAAGGACGCTTTACGCATTGCGATTGGCCCCTTCGCGACTCCGCCTCTGTGGAACGTTTCGTCGGAATAATGGCCGGCGAGCGCATTCAAGCGTTTCAGTTTTAGTATTATCTAAACCATACCAGCCCAATAGCTAGACCATCGGGTAGTTAGGACCTAATCCCATTACAGATACTATAAGAGGAACTGAGTTCCGACTGGGCCAGCCTGATTGGTTCCCCCTACGTCTTAATTACGGTCCCATTGGTGAGCTTATTCCAATCGTCTTGTTCTCATCACTGCATGTCTAACGGCGACCGCACGGGAGCTTCATGACTCCTTCCTGCAGATGGCACGGGATTGACCCCCCAAAGTATACATGCCACCTTGACCGCATGAGGGCCCTGAAATAGGGCTCCTTTGGGACGATTTGACACTCTTGCGTCCTTTGGTTGACCCGTAATGCCGGTCCGGGGCGTCAGACGTTACTTGATTAGGATGTGCTGAGAACTCGTCCGACTTGTGGTTGCGCGCAGCGGCGTGAGATAAACACCAACATGGCATTTTGTGTCACATCGCTTGGAAAGGCAACCCCAAGGAGAAAAGTAGTTGTTGACCACACACACTCTCTCTGGGCAGGGCTTTTACCGCCCCGGTATGCCCCAAAAGGAGAACTCTGGGGGGAACACAGACAATGAATAGGATTGCCCGGTTCACTTGGGATATTGATAAAAACGAGCTGAAGCGCCATACCACGGCCTTCGACTCGTTCTCCACTATCAAGTCTCGTCTCCTTCGTGTCAATAATCATCCAAGTCAACAATTTCCCTCCGTTTACTGTATTTGTAAACACCGACATCGAAAATGCTCGGATCAAAGGTTCTTGCTGCCGCTCTGCATGTCTTGGCGATCACGGCTGGGCCGGTCCTCGTAGCACGCCAGAAGGACGTCATTACCGGCGCCATCAGCATGGTACAGGGCTCACTACAAAATCTCGACACGGCCATCAAACAGCTGTCGGCGAGCGACCCAAACACCGCCGTCGGCGTCCTCAACGCGGCACAGGGCGCGCAGACAACCCTCCAGGTAGCAGCTACCCAGATCTCGGGCGCCGACGACCTGGGCTTGGTCGGCGCCCTCGGTCTCCAGCAGACGGCCGGCGACCTCGTTACACAAGTCGAAACCACCCTCGGCGACCTCGAGCAGAAGAAGCCCGTATTCGACCAGCTCGGCGTCTCCTCCGTGGTCGCCGACTCCCTCGAGCAGCAGAAGGCGGGCAGCGGCCAGCTCGGCGAGATGCTCCTGAGCAAGATCCCAGCAATTGCCCGCCCCATAGCAAAGAAGAGCACCGGTCAGCTCGATACCGCTATTGATAGTGCCATCGCGACGTTTAAGATGCCCCCAGCTGCCATGCCTGCCACCCCGGCAGTGCCCGCAGTTCCCGCTGCTCCAGCTGCTCCAGCAGTTCCCGCTGCTCCAGCTGCTCCAGCAGTTCCCGCTGCTCCAGCGGCTCCAGCAGTTCCCGCTGTTCCAGCGGCTCCTGCAGCTCCCGCAGCTCCCATCGCAGCGCCTGCAGCTCCCGCAGCTCCCGCAGCTCCCGCAGCTCCCATCATGGCGCCTGCATCTCCCATCATGGCGCCTGCACCTCCCATCATGGCGCCTGCAGCTCCCGCAGCTCCCGCAGCTCCCGCAGCTCCCATCGTGGCGCCTGCGGCCTCCAAGCGAGCAGCTTCCCCTGCAGCGCCAGCCGGCGGCGCTGCCGCAATTGGCGCGGCAGCAGTATGATTGGAGAGAAATAACGGCGGTGGAGAGACTGGGGCGGGAATGAAAATGTCAACAGGGCTGGGAGATTGGCGAAGTGGCAGATGGAAAGATTTGAATTTCCGAATCATGGCTGGGAGAAGGGAATGGAGTAATCGAATCAAAATGCTTTGGGTTCGCGCGAGTTTCATGCAAGGACTGCAGCCTCTCAAAAATGTAATGTTGTATGAGTACATGAACTGTCTACGTTCACAGAAACTATTTCCTATTGGAGCCATTTACAGCGTATGAGCGTCCCATCAAATTGTGATATAAATGCGGGGAAAATCTTTAACAAGATCGCGTTTACCATGGTATTCGAATATCTGATCTCGGTGAGAATACTTCTTCCTACAGTCAACTATAAGAGCTCAAATGTGAAGGTACCCAGGGTGGAGACTGGTGGTGGTGCAGATGTATGAATCGGTTTTATTGGACTGACCATTGACAGATCCTTCATACTTTGCCTAATCAAATGTTTACCGGTAGGAAGTGATCGTTAGTTGTCCCCAGATATCTTGATCCAAAGTTTCTTAAGCCAAGGCGATGGTGTCTGAGATATTGCAGACGTCTGTTACCCACCCGCCAGGGACGAATACAACCGGCGAACCTAACTTAGAGTTTGCTCGGCAAGCTACCCAGGGGTGAAAGTCTAAATCAGCCAGATGCAACGCAAATGAGTCTAAATCAAAGAAGGTGTATAATAAGCTCAAGCTCGGGCCCAGGCGAAACACCAGGGTCATTAACAGCCAATAGCAGCAGTGCCGTCGATCCGAAGAAGATGCAGCATAATTATCTAATCATCTTTGCCACCGAGACAGAGCACAGGGTGGTGCCAACTTGGAAGCTTCTGGGATCGTAATTTCTACCACCGACTTTCGCATCGTGCTACCATGCTTCAGCGGTTCTCGGACATACCTATTAGGGAAATACTACCCTTGGATCTCCTCGGTGCTTACACAAGCGATTCTTTTCTTGCTCCTTTAGTCCACATACATGAGTAACTTCGTAGTGACATCTGACTGACGGCTTGGCTTACAGAGCTGGAAGTTCTTCATAACAAGAGTTAATTCTGATCGTATCAGATCGATTCAGAGAGCCAAGTAGAGCAAGACTATAATAATGGCACATCCTTACTCGGCTCTGATGTTGCTCACTTCTAGCATGCAATTTGAGCTTGTGGGTGTTTGATAAATCTATGAGGAAAAAAACATCTGAATCATTCAACTATCCACATTCGGCATTAGGGACCATTATCTGTTAACACGGGAGAGTGCTGGATGAACGCCTTCAAGACCGAATAATGGTCATAGCTTCGTGAACTAGTTCCCCGGTCATAACATAGCATGCAAAGTGTCGTATGCAAATGTCTCTAACGATTATCAATGGTTTCATAGCGGGAGCAACCAATGAAATCGTACAATACTGTCTGACGATCAGTAACACATACACGGCGCGTGTACTGAGGACTTTTTATGTTCGAGTATGACCAGTTTGCCGCCACAAATCTGTTACCATTACCACTGAACTCAATGATATAGCACCTTGTAGCCCCTATGGCATGCCCCAAACTTCACATGAGGGAAATAGATAGGAAGATACAGTTGCATAGAATATTATAGTAGGTATGGCGAAGCTTTTGTGTCATCCAGGTGACATCAGCAACAATCGTAGCACGGCAATAATGGGTCCACATTACGTCACCGTACCTACTTGAGATTGCCTGGTCCACATACTCCAGCGAACATGAGTCAGTTCTTCAACGACGATATAGGAATGATAATCATTCTTCCAGTCATAGCATAATAACAGATTCAAAGGTGGTTTAGAACTCCGAAGGCCAGGTTGGCGTCGTCGACTTATTTTAATCCAGGTTGAGTTTAGACGACAGATAGCCCATCTCCTGTTGTATCTGTTCAAAAGCAGAGGAACTGTGACATTTGCGGTGACCAGGAGCATACCATGACTTTCTTTCTTTCGCTTGCCTTTCTTCTTGCCGTAGTACGGTGACATGCCGTTGTTCCGAAATCCAAATGGATGGACTGAAGTACGTATCCAAGGGGGTCCATATTAAGGTCCCAGAAGATAATGATACTCGTAACACAACCGGTAAAACACAGTATAAATATGATGCCCGATATTTTATATAATAGAAAATCTCTAGAAGAAATGAAATACTACGGAGGTATCAGGCATTTAACCGCCATGTCGAAATAATTGATCTTACCCATAGAGTTTAGCTTTTGAGACAATGAGGTGCTATAAACCTGACGCTGGCTGGTCTATGTGTAACTACCTCATTCAACCATCTCACCATCTATCAATAATCTAGCTCGACGATACAAGCATTGTCATGCAATGGGCAACACAGGCAGTGCAAAATTTAGGGGTAAGGGTAGAAAGTGCAAGGACCATAGAACAACACATTAATAGCGCTACATCCCTTCGAAAGGGGCCAGCTGCAAGGAACGTGCCCCTGTGTCTGCGATATTTTCAATCTATGTCGGCTTGCTGCTTCTTGTTTCTTTGTCTCATGATCGACAGGCTTGTTTTCCCCAGCTTACAAAAGGGGCAGTGAACGTCGGAACCAAACAACCGCTCGCTCCGCCTAGCCATGGTCAATATCATAATCCTGGCCACATGATGCCCATGTGTCTCCACCTTTGCCATGTTACACCAATGGCTTTTCCTGCTAGCAAGCGGACGGAGCGGACGGAGCGGACGTCCGGACAGAATGAACCGGGAACTGGTGGACATGACCCTTGACTCAGTTGTCATCGAAAATCCTGTTAATCCCCCAGCTACATGGAATCCCCGTCGTCGTGCGACCTTACTCTCCGTCATTGCACATGGTCTAAGCTTTAGAGGCAATGGGTAGACCGACAAGAAAGGACGATCGTGGTTCGTCTTGTCTTTCCGAGCGGGACTCCCGCTGCTATTGTAATCAAGCGCGCGGTACGGAATTCCCCTCTTCGATCTTTGGCAGGCATGCGTGACAAAAGATTATTGCAAACCAAGGACGCGAGATTGAGGGATTACCCTGGATGACTGTACCGACTTTCAGCGAACGGCTGCAAGTGCATAGCATTCTGTTTCTTAGATTAATATATAAGAAGGGGTCGATGACGCGGGTTTGCAAAGTTTCTTCAACCCGATTGCCTCGTCGGTAGCCTTACTACGATCGTTTTTGGTTTCGCCCACTCAAGTCTGTCATCATGGTTCGCACTCTCTTTACCCTTGCCCTTCTCGGCACCCGAGCTTTGATCGGTGCCGCTGCCGAGATCGAGACCCGGACAATCGACGAGATCTACCAGGCTGCTCTTGCCGAAGGCGGCATCGTCACTCTGTTACAGGGCGGCGATGAGACAACCCAAGCCGACGGCCTGAAGACCAACTTCGAGAAAAGATTTCCTGGCATGACTCTGAACGTGACCGTCGATGTTTCCAAGTACCACGACGGCAGAATAGACGATCAGATCGCAGCCAACAACGTCTACGTCGACAGCACCATCCTCCAAACGCTCCATGACTTCCCTCGTTGGGCTTCTGAGGGTGCTCTTCTGGACTACGCCCCTCTGGGCTACGACAAAATCCTCCCCGAGTTCAAGAACAACGAGACCGCTGCGTACTACGGCCTCTTCATCATCTCATGGGGCGGCCAATGGCACTCTGGAAAACTGCCCAACATCACGGCCCCAGTGGAGTGGGAGGACTGGGTCAACCCTAACCTCAAGGACAAGCTTGTCCTGACCTACCCCAACGACGACGATGCGGTCCTCTTTGCCTTTAATCAAATGTAAGTTGCACAACTTGCGTAGACCATGTTCGGTGATGACTAATGGTCCAAAATAGTCTGAAGCAGTACGGCCCAGCCTGGTTTGACAAGCTCCTCGCCCTGAACCCTCGTTGGGTCCGTGGCACCCAAACCCCAAGCACTATCTTCAAGAAGAACGATACCCAATGGGCTGCCACTTTCACCGCTTCCGGTAATCTGAACCCGGTTTCCCCGATCAAGTCGTCCTTCCCCGTCAAGGGTCAGTTCGTGTCGTGGCCCCAAACTGGCGGTATCCTCAAGAACGCACCACACCCCGAGGGTGCCAAACTTCTGCACTCCTACATACTCAGCACCGAGTTCCAGAACATCCGCGGAGGATGGAGTGTCCGTAGCGACGTCCCTCCCCCGCCGAACTACCCTCCCATCTTGGAGATGCCCGGTACTGACCCTACCGCCTTTGGCAAGTGGATGTCGGACCGTGCGGCTGTTGAGAGACTTCGCTTCTGGTTTGAGGACCGGATTGGCACCGCTCAGGGCCTTAGCCCCCTCATTGATGATCTTTGAGTGACAAGTTGTGAAAATGAGCACGGGAGACCTCTTCCATTCTTGATATATAGCCTTATATGAGAAGACATAATTTGTTGGCTTCTCGGGTAAATAAATATTTTGAAGAAGCATGTAAGACCATCTGAAAGCAGCCAGATAACCGCATGTATGAGTGGAAAGTATCGCGCTGCGAGGTACTAAGCGGCGAAACAAAACTATTTACTAAAGAACCTACTATGGCCTCGCGTCAAAGGTCAGGAGATGTAGATCTTTTGGGCCCATTTAGGCGCAGTATAGTCGGTAGAATTTTGCAGAGTCAATTTGACACGCCGTCCTGGGAGCTAATCTCTTGTATCCGGCAAGCGGAAGAGTCAAGGCATCCTCTGTTTGGTTCCGTCAAGCAATCGAGACACGCTGTCACTTTCAGCTAGGGACTTTTTGGTGCTTGTTGCTATGAGGAGAGTTGGCTCTGTAGAATCTTCGATCGAGCCCTCAGGCCGGAATGAACGAATTGACTCAGTCGAACTTCGGTTTGCTAGTATAATGATCATCAGCCAGACTGATGATATCCTGCAAAGAAATATAAGCAGATTTTGAATTGACTCCACAAGTCAATTTCGAAAAAAGCATTCCAAGTACGTAGGCAGGCCTCTCAGGTCCTACGGGGTTCCATTTGACCGACAAGCTCGGCAACACGCGCCTGAATCCGCCGTACGCGCGATTCTATCGCTACTATCAGTCAGTATGTGGATAACTTGTCTGCGAATTCCAAAAAAAAAGTACTCACTTTCCTCACCATCACTATCGAAAGTCTTGCTATACCCGGCACTGTCCTTCTCCTCTTTCCGATCCTCCTGCGGCGGCTGAGCTGCACGTTCAGCGGCGTTCCGGCGGATTTGATTCCAACGATCGTAAGAATTGGGTGGGTTTGGTTTTGAGCTGAAGACATTGTTTCTTTCTTTGCTGTTCTCATTCTGGCACGTCTCTGATACAACCCCGGCATCCGAGTCGTCTGCACTTTGTATGGTCAGACTTTCGAACCGCGCTTCGGCGTCATCAGACACAGTCTCAGCATATGTCGTTAACTCGTCGAGGTAACGTGATAGCATGAAGAAGCGAGGGCTTCCTGGGAGCTTCGATTGTAGATCCGCAATCGCTTCGAGAATTCTGGCCGTGCCTTCTACAATGTCCTTGGAGTCTTTGACCAGAACGTCCGTGTTTTGCTTCACCGCAATAGCCTCCTGTTGGACATCACGGAGAGTGGTTCTGAGATAGCAGTCAGTTCCATGATAGCCGAACACAACTTGAGACTACTTACAGAGAGAGCATCTCCAAGGCCAGGTTTAGTGTTGTCTTGTGTGCTTCCAGAGTGGCTCGCAGCCTAGCCATATCTCCCCTACCAAAGGCAACCCAGCGAGCTCCTTTTTGGATCCGGGAACCTTGATGAGTTTGAACACAGCCTTCTACCTCTGCGACTACGTTCTTACAGTTAGAAAGAACGCCGGATATCTGCGTCAGCAGGCCATCAGGAGGCGGTCGTGGTGCGTTTTCGAAATCATCGGCTATGAGCTCAGGAACGCTCTTCAATGACAACAACTCTCGACTAACGGCATCTATTTCGCTTCTTGCGTCTCTAACATCGCAGACAAACGTTGTAAGGTTAAAGGCCATTGTAGTGATGGTGCCCGCCAGACCTACGCAGGCGGTCGCGATTGAGCTTTGTGTCCAAATCATCAGTCACTGCTTTGTATTATACTTTGATTTGAATATTGGAGTCATACGGAATAGCACAAGACGTACAGGGGGTCCATTCTAGCAGCAAGCTCGTGCAGAATGCTATCAAAGCTGTGATATCATATGTAAATACTGAGTCCGAAAAAGGCGCGGCTGAAAGTGTGACACATTGAGGGGTTGCATTTAGCGTCCAGACGCGATTTGATGAGCTAATCCAGAAAAGCCGAGACCTCGACCATTCTTATTGGCGAATAGGTCATTATATTACTCATTCTTGAGTGGCTGGAACAAATGTATGTGGATGGGCGCAGCTGAAGCAGCGCAGCAAAGTACATGGTAAGTACGAGAACAACAATAGGAAAAAGAGATGCGGAAGTAGCACAGGGGTCCAGAAACACGTAGAGAATACTTCATCGTTCAAATAGTTCTTATTAGTCACCCTCTGCTATATTACACACCAGCTCTGGTGTGACGAGATGCGGAAGCCTCACTTCCATGACTGCCACCGGGCTAAGGCCTCAAACCCTTGCGATACGACAGCCCAGGTGAACAGAGCACAGCAGACCAAATGTCGACGATGTGTAGTAAAACTCCATAAGAATTTCAAAATACAAGTGGGACACATCGTCAGACGTCTACCAAAGTTTTATGGTCTAGTACGCCATGTCGACTTGACGGAAGACGCAGGCGACAGGTAGCCTGTGTGAACTAGAAGCTCGACGGTTAACGGAGACTGTAAACACGGACGGCACGATCCAACTGAAGGGTCATAAAGGTATGCTTGAACAAGCTGAAATCAAGGGCCATTCCCGTCCTCGTTCGCCAGGACAACGATTGACTCAAGATCTTTGTATACGTGAGCATGACGCCGTTCTAGCTATGGTAGGGAGCCTCAATTCGTACACCAGCCGTTTGGATTGCACTGAAATACAGACACAGATACTGCTGACTTCGATCTTACTCTTGGTCAAGTGAGATTTGCCGGGAGCCATCAGCTCGAGGGCGGAGGATACGGTCAACGTTACCATGCGACGATGAGCTGTCTCACAGCAAAATAGGTCAGAGTCATCTCGCAGGGCTTGCGCTATGATCACTGAGCTAACAAATATCATTGATCAAATTTCGGCAAAGATCAAAAATTATAGACAACAATCTTCCTGCGGCAACGCATCATGCCCGTCAAAACGCCAAGGGGCCTGGAGCCCCAATCCAAAATGAAAAATAGAGGGACCAGCCATACCTGCCGAAGAGCCTTGACGATGCTGTCGTGAACGCCAAAGATGTTAAAAGGCTAACCAGAAGCCGAGCTGATCGGGCGATCAAGTACTTCTTAGAGATGGAAACTATCCATACCGCAGTCACGGACATGTTGATCAGCTCACTGGCCGCATTTTCTGTCCACAACCCCTTGGCGCCAGGGGTAGACGAGTTTGGAAGCAGTGTCGCCCTTTACGAGTCGTTCATCAGGGCAAAACAACTTCTGCTTCGCGAATAGATTGACGGAGAAATAAGGTGCTGCTTGCGTGGCTGGTATCACACGCACGTTCAATGCCCGCGTTCGAATCTGCCTCTTGCCATTGTATTGCCCATATTAATGGGTGTTCCAAACATCTCTTTTGGATTGCAAACGCTAGCTCAGACACACGTATCCTATAACTGCTATCAGGCATATATATTCGCTCCCAGGGAGTATTTGAATAGTAAACGTACATGCTAGCCATGCAGGCCTGGTGTTCGTGTCTTAGGGATGCGTAATTTCACCCATTTGTTCCTTGCACAGGGCTGCTAGTCTAGCTACATGCTATTGCCGCAATAGCTTCTTCGTCAGTCGTCGACTCTATACTAGTACACTAACTCATTTACTTTGCTTCGGAACCACCACAGGCGCGATTAGTCGTACTTATACAGCGATTCTGCCGGCCGGTTTAATCTACACCCATCACTACATCAGTAACAGAACGACGTGACCGGGTATAGGAAAGCAGATCAGCGACTGCGACTCACCACTAAGATGCCAACCTGCTCTGGTTCGTGGGTCTGCGCGGGCGTCCACTGGAACCCCGCCACCAGTACGGCGACGACGCGACGCATCTCGGCCTTGACAAAGCGCTCGCCTGTGCACCCCTTTGGGCCCTTTAGGAATGTCAGCATGCCGTACTGGTGGCCCTTCGCGGCCCCTCCGTGCTCGTTGAGCGTGCCGCGGGGCGAGCGAATAAGATCTTCGGTGGGTAGAGAAGATGCCGATACGTCTCCATCGCGACCCTGATAGGGCGTGATCCACCGCCCAGGGTCAAAAGTGGATGCCGTGGGGCCCCAGATGGCCTGGGACCGCCCCATGGCGTAGGGCGATAGCACGATATAAGTGCTGGCACGCACGGCGTGGCTCCCTACCGATGTACTACGTGTGATGGGTAAGTAAAAACTCCCTAACAGGTAGTGTGGAGTTGTGACCCACGTACGCGAGACTCTCACTGGCCAGAATTATGATGGATGTGCACAAGAACCTCAAAGTACCGTCGCTGAGGTAATCAAAAAAGCACAGCCATATTTACCTGGCGAGGGGGTTAAACTTTGGCCCGATACCATAGTATTGCGGACTGCTTCGCGCAGCGTCATGGGCAGCGGAGGCTCGAGGACGTCCATGTTCCGCGGCTGGAGCACAGGAACTACTGCTCTTCTCCGCATCTTGTGGGCGTCGCCCTCCTGGACCACGAGGCCGGCCGCAAGAAACCGCCGCGTGTAGCGCCGGAAGGCGCTGGTCTTCTCGAAGTCATACGCGCGGGCGAACAGGACGTCCCTCAGACCCTCGGCGCCTGTCACCACTAGGTACTCTGCCCCTAACACACCGCGGAAACATAGGAGGCCGTCGTTGGGTATTTGGTTTATCCACTCAGTGATTTGACGGCCCAGTGGTGTGCTAAAGACGGCGCCCACATGGCCCGTCACCAGGTTTCCTGCCGACTGTGGCTCATCATCAACATGAAGTCCTTTGGGCGTATATGTTCTACGATATTAGTGACTGGAGGATCTCGGACATACAGGTGGTTGCGGCAGACCGCGTAGTATGCTCCATCCTGGCCTGACGAGGCATCTCCAAAGTATGTACACTGCAACATCTGCTATAAGCATAACAGAAATGATAAGAATTGCCCCACAGAGACATTTTAGACACATTGACTGTAAAGATTGGCAGCTTTAATACCAGATATGATAAGAACTGCAGGTACACCTAGAAAGAGAGCTGAACTTAACAGCGTCATGTTGGCGAAGGCTAGGTAGGTCAGATCAGCAAGCCCTTACGGCATACTCCTCCGCATCCAAACGAATCTCTCTTGTAGTGCGGCCTAGGAACCAGGCACCGCCTAGCATGATACGTCACCTCATCTTGACAAATTGCTGATACATTGTCGGGTCAAAGATTAGATATAGTTCCATTGCCGATTGATGACCTCCCCGTCGTGCCCAGCAGCCAATCAATGGTACTAATTGCTACATGCTGACGGTATTCTATGCGCCAGGCCTTGGCCATACCGATTTCACCAGTCATCGTCCCTCCGAGCGTCAGCAAGAGAGATATCTGTCATCGGTCTGTACCAACTCGAAGACGCGGATGTTTGGTGGTCTGCAGGTAGTCCCTCCATCCAAGATAAGCGTAAGCTGACATCACTCGATATGCTTCGTTATCAAAAAGCTCACCGCGCGGCAAAGAATGAGGAGGCGTTACGCGCTCTGATCGTACTTCCTCGACATCTGTCACTTGTGGCAAGCTACTATTAACATGGCGAACAGCATCCTGGTGACCTGCGCACAAGTCTTGTCAGCGCCGGCACTCCTGCTGTTTGCGTTGAACGTGCCCTCGGTCTGTTATCGAAACTATGCCACGAGGGTGCTGACAACCCTTCTGACGGCCGGCGCCGCGGGAAACGTCGTTGCGACGGTGAAGATTACTTACCCGTCGGTGGCATTCATGACGCGCCTGCTCGAGAGCTGGACGATCATCTGGGCGGCCGTTTTGCTGTTGCGTCACAACCCCGTCTCAAATGCCCGTCGGCGGCGTTGGTCCAGGGAGCCGAGTCTCGACGGCGAATACGAAGAGGGAGGGCTTGTCTGGCAGAAGTACCCCCGGCGCAGCTGGGCGGCTCGACTTGCGTGGACGTCGAATTTACTCATCAGCTTCCGTGGCGTTGAATGGCAGTTTGGAAATTCGGGTGCGCATAGTATTTTATATTAGTTTATGTTGCCGGCGTGTCTATGTTACTGACGTATTGCGGCACAGAGAAAGAGAAGGCTCACGGTGCAGTAGACCGAACTCGGCCGAAAGTAAGCAATGAGCAAGTCAGCATTGCATTGTCGATACTTAAACTATCGCGAGATATTCTGGTGTTTCGGGCTGTCTTGATGATCGCAGCCCAACTAGAGGGACAACTCGTCGGGCCTGGTTGGCAACTTCGAGCCCTGCATACGATGACCTTGATTACAACAAGTATTCCGTTTATCAACTTCTGCCACTCCGTCTGGACCATGGTAGGGGCATTAGGGCAGCTTGCGAACCCTTCCACCGCGTTCGATATGCAGCGGTATAACCCAAGCCCTTGGGGTCCAATGGGCGCCATGATAGAATATGGACTTACCGGTAAGCATAATGCAATGTTCCTCCGTTCTTGAGTTACTGAAAATCTTTTCTCCCTCTCGAGGGTTATGGGGCGTGACCCGGCACAACTACTTCAAGTTCGGCTTTCAGTCGGCGTCGGATCTGGCAACCCCGCGCACGAATAACCCCAGGCTTAAGCCTCTCCTTCGGCTACTGCGCATGTTTTGAACATTTCTCCTTTCTGGCATGATGCACTACTGCGGATCGTACATGCTGCCGGGGCCGACGCGGCCGAGCAATGAGCTTCTATTCTTCGTCCTGCAGGGGGTGGCCGTCACCTTGCAAATCCACGTCTACGATCAATTCGTCGGCAAGCTATACCGTCGCGTCCGGAACCCGCTGCTGGTGTCGGCGTGGCTCTGCTGGACTGGGCCGCTCATCTTTAAGGATCATAGAATTGGGGGAATGTGGAGCGTTTCTTGATCGTATGACACGTCATCGCCTGTTGGTCGAGTCTACTCTATCACCCTCGTCAACCGTAGCAGACGGCATATCGTATCATGACTCCTGAGAGACGGCTACAGCTTGTGGCATGAGGCCAAGTCAAGCATTCGTTACTTTTACGATCTGAGTGGTTTGTGAGAAGAAATGTCGGATTTATTTTTCTTTAACTTGGCCAATGTCTCTGAATCACTTAGGTCGTCCGATTATCATTGAAGTTAATAAGACACATATAAAGCCCAGGGTTAAGGGTCCCCCAAACCCTGGCACTTATGACCCTGCAGACTATCAATATAGAAAGCTCACCTACTGGATACCGGTCTACCTTACTGATACATTACGATTTCCTAGATAAACTAGAATTTATAGCAGTTTTACAGCCTATCAGCTTATTCTAAGCGTCACCGTTGCCTCTTACAAGACCAGACGGCATCTCGTCTATGTCCAAGAGCCTTAAGAGTACGCAGTTTAATCTAGAAACAGGGGTAGCAAAAGATAAGGACTTAGCCTAAGCAGCAGAGGACGGCGTCTGTACCCCAATCTGGTGAGGCCACAGCAGAAGAGCTTAGGCGATGTTCCAAAAGAAGCCAGAGAAACTTGATGCAATAGCCTCTGGGCCCAGACACAAACCGCACCGAGACCATAAAATCGACGGTATATACGCGAGTGTTATATTGAATACATTCTGATTGAGCGGAGCCATGTTCCCCATGCGAATGGTGACAGTGTCTGTATGAAAAAGCGTTCTAGTCTGGCCAAATGAGATGATGCTGATGTAACGGATGGACCTTACATGTTCTCTCACACTTGCCAGTGGCCATGTGCCAGGCCTTGGCAGTCTCATCGTCCGAAGCCATGACGACGCACCCCCCGTCAGCTTAGAAGACGGCTGGTGAGTAGGTTAGTTCCCGTCGCTCGAGCGGTTTGCCTGCTGAGAAGTGCCCGCTAGAGCATGAGGACTGTCTTTCTTACCGGCGATGATGACTAGAAAGGCGGAGGAGATCCTTAGGCCTGCGGCGCTCTCTTGCAGGTCATCGAGCCAAAATCACGGTCGATCCTCATCAATCCCAGTCGGGAGCCATGCTACACAGATGCAGACGTCAGGAGGGGCCAGGGCACGAGCCATTCATCTTGATGGGACGCACATCCACTCTAGAGAGGCCAAACAATCACGCCTATCGACGCAAATAGCCACCGTTGGCCCTTGACTTGAACAAAGAAACAGACAGACGCCGCGGGAGATTGCGATTACGGCCAGTGACACAAAAAATGTCTAAATAATGCCCTCTATCCCTTGCGTTAAGTGTTTGCCATCAACAACGCACGTCTCCGGTCGAGTGTTGGGATATATCTGCACCCTCGGCCTCGAGGCGCATCACCTGTGGTTCGACAACTTCCACATCGAAACACAGAAACCACAACAAACACCAAGTGCTGCAAATAACCATATTCGATAGCCTTTTTCTCTTCTTGAAAATAGAGAGACGCTAAGTCACGAAATCAAACCAACAAACTCAACGCATGCCACTGACAACATCACAAGGCGGCTCGGACCACAAGGGCCAATGGTTGTGAACGGCACCAACGTCATGAGGAGACCGAAGCTTGTCGACTACTCCGATAGCGAAGGCGAGCCCATGGACCCCTTTGGGACCGTTGTATCGCCTAGTGAGCAGCCAAGCCCTCCTGAGCTGCAGGACGAGAACGAACTCGCCCAGATCGTGATCCGGCTACAGCACGAGTACATCGAGGAAGTGGCCAATCTCGAGAGGCGGCATGAAGAGGCCGAAAGGCAATTGCGAGTGTGGAAGGCGCGGATCGAAGACAGGCTGCAGCTGCAGGTCAATGTCATGGCCTCGATCATCAAGGTGAGTATTGTCGTGGCCGAGCAACCTCCCCTGGCGAATAGGCGGCCATTGAACGATGCTGACTGGTGACAGGAAGTCTTTGGCGTAGATGCAACTAACCCGACTTTGCAAGACAACATGCTGCAGTCCGATGAGAGCAACGGCCATGCGGCCACACAGGTCCCGCCGTCGCCGTCGCCGTCGGTGACTCCACCTGCGCTTGTCGAGCCAAGCGTCCAGCCAACTGTTCCTCTTCCACGACATAGAAATATGTCAAGAGTGACTTCGCCTGTCCACGTACGAGAGGGAAGGCCGGAGCCTCCAGCACGGAGTGAGGATGGACGTCAACTACAAATGGCCCCCCCGTCGGCGCCGTTAGTAACGCGCAGCACTGGCAAGAAGGCGCCTCGTCCACGGCCTGTTGGAGCGAGTCATCGCCCATACGAAGCCACGAGGAAGCCAAGGAATAGGGCTAGCGAGACCAGCCGCGCGAGAACAGTCAAGACCGGGCACGGGCAGGCCATGGCCATGAGCAGCATCGACGAATCCCACGAGACGGCCGAGCCCACGGCCGACGCCGGCGCCGAAGACAGTCCGCAGCCGCCGACGCGTGCTCAAGCAGCGCCATTGAACCCCTACGAAGATCCCAAATACTTCAGCACGCTCACCGTCTTCGACAAGGACGGCAAGCGGCGGCCCATCTTCCAGTTCCACCAGCACCCGGCGACGGTCGAGGAGCAATGGGCCGAGTTTCGGCACGGCCTTCACGGCCAGCCGCCCGTGGAGCAGCTGGAGGCGCTGTACAGGGCCAAGTGGCGCAACAGCACGTACGGGCGGTCCTGGTTTACGCGCCGCAAGGCATTCTGGGACAGGGTGAAGGAGATGATGGCCGAGGGCAGGACGGAGGGGCAGGCACTGGAGGCGATGAGGCGGCGTGCGGAGGGGGGCGGCGTGCCTAGCCTGATTGCGCAGCTTTGTAGGGAGCGGGGTCACGGGTCACGTCCGGATAGGCGGAGGGACCGGCCCCGTTTGCCGGGCTACAAGAGGGGGACGGGGGGAGGTTGCGACGAGGAGGAGGATGTCGACAGGGGACGGGGGAGTGATGAGTACTCGGAGACGGGCCGGTCAAGTCCTTTGAGGCTGCGGAAGAGGGTCAGAGTGTCGGTAGCAGGAAAGGAACAGGACAATGACGGAGTTTGAATCACTCTAACAGGGCCCTCACAAAGGACGGATTGATATCTAGCATCGGAATCTGGGGACTGAAGTGCTGGACTTGAGGAGTGACTTGGACATTTAAGCAGGCGAGGAAATGAAGTCGTCCATTCAAGGCGCAAAAAACAGACTGCGATGGCAAGGCAGAGGGGCATGCAACCATCTCAGAGCGAAGACGGCTTGGGCGGCATTCCTGGGCGACGAGTTAGTGGTGACACGATGCTACCGAATGGGCCGCAGTGATGCTTCTCAGCGACGAATGTCAGCCGACTCATTAGACGACGCCTCGCAACCCAAACGCGGATGGATTAGGTTGATTCGACCCGGACGTGCGAGGGAAGACAAACTCCTGTCGAGGAATCAGCTGTTTTAAGGTTTCAGAAGCACAGCGGCTAGGCTACGAGGAAGCATTCGAGACAGCGAGGGGGAACGGCGGTGCGTGGTTGTAATTCAAACCTAGAAAATTAAGAACAAGTTTGAATGGAAGTCGCAGTGCCGGTAACGACGAGGCACGGGGGAAGGGGAATACTGAACATGGATGGGGTTTTGGGTGTGGCTTCCGAGGGTTACCCTGTCGACAAGATCCGAAAGAGCCCGCGAAAGTGGTGTGATCTCTCGGGTTGGAGGGATCGAGTTGGCAAGGGCTGCTGGAGAGGGCGTCGTCCCCGTTGGTCAGTTGGTCAGCCAGGAGCCTCCAGGCGAGTTATGTGTATGTATCAGTGTGTAGGACACATATAGGTAGTATTTGCAAGGGCAGCGGGGCGGATGTAGGTAGTGGTTCGTTGTGGGATGCATGGCATGGCCTTGAAGGTTGAATTCGTTCATTCTCGGAAGCGCAAAGCAAGCATGCAGGCAGGCGGGCGGGTGCAGCTCTGGTCGGGTCTTGGGTTAGCAACTGGGACAACCAACAAAGGATTCAATCAAGAGTGACGAACATGGTTATTGTGCTATTGTTGCCGGTGCCGTAGTGTACACTAGGCACTAATCGACGATCGACGGCGATGGCGATGGCGATGGCGATTCGTGGAGACGGACCCAAACGGAGGGGACAGAGAGGACGAAGCAAAAAAACGCGGAAAAGAATAAGAGAATAGCGCCAAGACATGCATGACCCAGGTAAATTGCAACCGAACATGTCGACCTGACGTGATTAATTGGCCCATTTGCCAGGAAGAAAAAGTATCCACACGATCGATGCCAGTGCCTTGGTACTGTGTTGCAAGCTCATCCCGTCCATGTGTCGATGTGTTGGGCGTTTGGTCTTATCGTGGCCGATATTGCGGCTGGTCGAGAGAAGAAAAGGTTTTCAGAAAAAGGAGAGAGAGAGAGAGAGATTTATGCAAAGAAGAGTGAGTGGTCGTCGAGGAGAGAGAAGAGAAAGAAAAGAAAGATTGAGCACTCCTGTCACTTGCATGACGTGTTTGTGTGTTACTCAATGGGCAGGCACGCGTATACTCGTGGGAGGAACGATGAGGTTCGCGAATAGTCACGATGTCGATCTGGATATTCGAGGCAGGAAGGAACCGACTTTCAGTCAGGTAGGTACCTGCCTACCTACCCTATCTTCCTACCTACATACCTCCTTCTCCAAGAGTAGGTATCCGTACCTAGATACGTATCCGTGCTGGGAGGGGAAGGGGGGTACGTATAATGTACATGAGGATTGTGCGGAAAGGTACGCGCATTGGAGTGTAGACGGAACAGGAAGGAGAGGGAGGGGAGGGCCAGTAGTACAAAGTACTTGTACCTCTTCTAGAATCTGCCAATCATAACCTGCAGCTCTGCTGGAGTGGGTCCGCACTGGGCCAGATCGGTCCGCTTCTTCAGGTGTATCCACTTTTCCCTTCTTCTGTCTCTCTGGGATGAAAACCCTCTTTAATTGTCGCTCTTGGTGCTCCCCGTCCGCTCATCGCCATCATCGTCACCATCGTCCTTCTCCTTCTCATCGTCAATCCATTCATCGTCAGTGTATCAGTTGCGTTCATGATCAAATCCCTCCCGCGACTGCAATCCAACATACGAGGCCTTCTTCCCGCAAACTTCCCACCCGACCCTCGTCAGGAATCCATTTTCGCCCAACGAGCAACCACCCGGCTTCTTCCTTATGGATGTAACCCTGGGCCCAATCCCGACCCTCGTTCGCAGACGTCTAGGGAGGGGGGACTCGGGGAGCCATGGTCATGCGCTGTGACCCAAGCCTCGGCGCGCAAATCCCCAGGGGGTTGCGGCTAAGAGACGTGACGGGTCGTCATCAAGGATCGCCCGTGACAGCCAAGGGACCATCCGGCTGCACATTCGCCAACGACATGCCTCACTACCCACAATCGTGCAGCTTCAGCACGGAATCGCCTGAACTAGACGGGGGCCTAATCTTGGACTTCCAACTATTCTTGACATCGCGCTTGCAAGACAAATCGTACCCGACACCCTCGTGAACCATGACGGCCCTCCCCGGCGCTGGCGTGCGCATCTACATCATCTCATAGCGCAAACAAGACATGCATAATGGATATATCATATCAGGCTGGGCATGGAAAAGTCTGAACCGCCACGTTGGTTCCCTAGTTGAGACGGATGAG
The DNA here is from genome assembly GCF_030913465.1 of Colletotrichum navitas. NCBI lineage: Eukaryota > Fungi > Ascomycota > Sordariomycetes > Glomerellales > Glomerellaceae > Colletotrichum > Colletotrichum navitas. The sequence continues at coordinate 22,719 of NW_026850577.1, forward strand.
GCGCATCCACTAAGGAACGATCCTCATTTGTCCCCGGGTCCGTCTTTTTGACCCTCCTCTCTCTTTTCACAATTCACTTTTTCGTATCCGCATCTTGCAGCACCGACCCCTTTCTCTGCATCCTGATCGCCGAAAAGGGGGCCCTTCGTTGTCCGGCACTCCTGAAGCATGGGAGAACCCTTGACACGGCCGTGGACTCCGAAGGGGCGGCATCGGGAACACAAAGAACAAAACCTGGGGCATGGGGCAGCTCCTATTCTTTGCTGCGCTTTTCACTCTTCACTCTCCATCGTTCAACCCTGCATCGCGTTTCCCCTCTCGACCCGCTAGCACGTGTTGCCGGCGCCCTGTCAGCTCGACGGTCTATCTGCTTTAAGAAGAAGAAAAATCAATCAAAATAGTCCCTATTTCGCGCCACGCACCTGCTTAGCCTCCTCTCCGAGGCCTCTCCTTGCTGGGCGAGAAAAAGGCCTTGGCGTCCGTCCGTCATTCGCTCGTGGTCAGCCCTCGCGAGTTACAGGACTCATATATTGTCTCACTCCCGCATACAACCCCGCCTACCTGATTAACATCCAATATCCCACCTTCGCCCGTCTTTCCTTCCAGCGCCGCAGCTCCTGATCCATTACACACCCGTCCTTGATCACCATGCCTTCATCGTTGCTGCTTTCCCTCCCCGACGAGGTCCTGCTGCAAATCGTCAGCCATCTGACGCCGCCTCTCGACGGTCTCGATATCCCGTTCCAGGCCTACACCGATCCGGATGGCGTCGTCGTCACAAATCGCGTCGCCCTTTACCGCCTCGCCTTTGTGTGTCGCCGGTTATCGGACCTGGCCATTCCCCATCTCTACCAGACCGTCTACCTCTGGGGCCAGACCCGGCTGCAGTCGTTGCTGCAGACTCTGCTCGAGCGTCCCGAACTGGGCGACAACATGCGCGTCCTCTCTTATGTCTCCTGCCTGGGCACAGATCACTATCCCACCGACGTTCTTTGCCCTTACAAGCGCACCGAATGGCGCCGCTTGGTGGATGCCTCGTCACGGTTTCCCGACCGCATAAAGAATTCCGTTCGGGAAGCCAACACAGAGCTCGAATTCGCCCAGATCGTCTTCGCCCTCGTTCTTTACTCGTCGCCGAACCTGAGCACCCTCCACATGCGCATGCCCTTCGCCGCGGGTGAGTACCAGAAGCTCAAGGACATCATCACCCCAGACATCGAGACCGCCGAAGGCTGCCCCCGCGTCCTGAGCTCTCTCACCCGCGTCATGCTTGAGCCCATGCCCGACTTCCCGGGCGCGAGTTTCTGGCCCCGTCGCGAACTGCCGTGTCTTCTTCGCCTGCCCAAACTGCGCTCTGTCGAGCTCGGCTCCGCTGTTTTCCGGCCCGCCGTCCTCGATCCCGGTGACGGCTGGGGTGACGATGGCAGCTGGAAAAACGTCGAGGAGATCCGGCTTGTGCGCAGCAGCATGTGGGGCCAAGGCTGGCATGCCATCTGCGCCCTGTGCCCGAACCTGAAGCTTCTCGAGATGGGCCCTTCCGGTGTCGCGGAGCAGCCTGCCGACGGTGAGCACAACCTCAACACCGCATTGTCCCTCGTTGCCGATACCCTCGAGACCTTCTCGTTCGAAGGCATCCTCGCCGGCAACTTCTCTCAGCACGTCGGCGGAGACGGCACTCTCACTTGTCTGCCCAAGATGAAGGCCTTGCGCAATGTCAAGCTCGATATTGGCATCCTGTATGGGAACCCGGAGGGGGTGCAAAGTATTGATATCCGTGACCGCTTGCCGCCATCAGTGGAAATACTCGACTTGGCAGAACTGTGGCACGACGTCGAGGTCGACCAGCTCTCCACTAAGGAGCGTTGCACGTACGAAAGGGGTCTTCAGGAAGCTCTGCATAAGCTCGTCTTCGAGAGCGGAGAAGCCTTACCCCATCTGAAGGAGATCACCTTTCGCCCGAACCCCTTTTACGACCCTTTGCCGATACCCGATACTCTCAAGTACTACCCGTCCAAGGTCGCCTTCAAGCTCGTCTACTAAGTCCCGTTTTATGATGCGAGTATGCGACCAACAGCACAATATCTTCTGATCAGCCGACTCCGAGTCAAGGGCAGGCGAAGGATGGGACCTGGCCAAACGCAGGAAGGATTCAAATACATATTACATAGACATGACCTAATGAGACCACATTCAATTCAGACAGTCCTTGCCTGTCGGCTTGTATGAACAATGACCTACCTCTGTTTCGAATGAAGGGCAAAACCTTACTAGAGCCTCCGCGAGCTTCCGTGCCGCTTACCATCCGATGAGCCATTCTTGCTTTTCCGCCGGGGCTCGGCCCCGTCATCGAACCGGACCGAATAACGCCTCCGTACTGGCTCTGGTTGACACCATTCCTCACGAGCACGCATCCCCTCTCGACGCTCCTCTCCGTCACGGTCTTTTCTGCCCCAGCTCTCTGGGCCAAGGTACCTCCACGGTCTGGCTTCCTCGTCCTGTCGGGTCTCCAGGCTGCCTGCCTTGCCCCGACGCCCCCACCCCCGCCGGCCGCGGTCCTCAACGATCCCGCCGACCCTCCGCTGCCCTTGCTCCTCGTACCTCCGCAGCAGGCCGACGTACCGAGCCCAGCAGTCCGCCAGGACCTCAGAGCTCAGCGCCAGGTCGTCCGCGCCTACGACCGCATCGGCGACGCGCCGTATCCAGGCGCACTCCCACTCGCGGAGGACGCCCTCGCACGCGGTGCCGTGGGCGGCGCGGTGCCGGGCGCGTTCCCTCTCGATCCGGAGGCGGGCCTTGTCGAGCTCGGCCTCAGCGTGAAGGAGGATGCGGCCGATGTCGAGGAGCTCGGCGAGGGCGAAGCGGAAGTCGCGGGACTCGACGGCGCAGAAGTCCGGGTCCCGGTCGAAGGTGCGGAGGCGGCGCCAGGACGACGCACCAGGCTGGGCCGCGAAGGGGTCGGAGGGGAGGGGCTTGGACGGGTGCGGGCTCGAGTGCGGGTATGAGCGGGAGCGCGAGGGCGACATTTGTCGCGAGGGGACAGAGTAAGAGTCATGTCTGGACGACGCGGAGGGGGCACGGAAGTATCGATTGTATCTCGTTGGATCCCGGCACCGGCGCGCGCAGCGGTGGACGGCGACGTCGAGGGTGCAGCAGCCGTGGGAGGGGCAGCGCCCGAAAGGGGCGAGGGAGTGCCGACGGCTGCTGCTGCGGCCGCGGGCGGACGGGGACGGAGGCGGTTCGCATGAGCAGGCCAGGGGCGTTTCGTAGGGGTCGACGTATAGGGTCTTTGTGGAGGTGATGACGGGCCGGACGTCGCATGACATTGTGTGGGTGTAGACTTTATAGCACATGGTGACGGAGGGGGGTTCTTGGATGTTAAGGCGGATGTAGTCTGGCCAAAGTGACAGACTCGGGTAGAAACGACAACGATGAACACTGGAGTAGAAATGAAGATGCCGGCTTTTCTGAGTGGTGTGTATACGCGTGAGGCGCAAGAGTCAGATGTTGTGCGGGCGTATATGTATACTTTTCCTGGGCCTGCAGAACAGTCGACGGGACATGCGGGCCAGACGGGTCTTATAGAGGGTTTTGGATTAGAAAAAACATGATCAATGTATTGTTTCCGCGGTTGGTGAACACGAAGATCGGTTCTTGGGGTGGAAAATGGGCATTTTGGGGAGGGGGCGAGGGGGCTGTAAGCGGGAACAAAGAGGCTGTCTCATAACCACCGAGGTGTTTTTTTGAAAAAAAGGAGAGAAGGGGGTTCATCTTGTTTTTGTTGTTTGGTCTTTGATGAGATCGAGGTCTTTTGTGTGCGGACAGCGGATAAAGTAAACGATCAAGTTCGAACAGTGCTTTGTGTGTTTTTGTTAGTATCACGGGGGGGGGGGGGGTTGTGACCTTGGTCAAGCCTTTTGGCTGGGTGAAGCAGCAGTCTCTTGATGATATCTACTGCTGCCTGAAGAAGGGGGGGAAGGGAGGAATCTGGTGATCTAGATACAAGTGAGTTGCAACCTCGGTATTCTTGTTGTTTCGGATCCAATTCATATCCCAGCTGTTTCGTTACTTGCGTACTAGTGTAGACATTGGGACAGAATCGAAGATGGCGAGGCCCCGTCGGTAGGGGCAGGGGGTTTGGTTCCGCCGTGCTACAATGCCGATCAGTACCACGACCGTCTGTCTAGCTTCGAGATGCACCACGGGATCTGGGGAGTGAAATCAAATGAGTCGTATTGGCCCTGCCCATCGTCTGCGTGGCGTGTATACACACCTAGTATACGTGCCTTCACGGTCACTGGCAGTTACTCAATGTCTATGGTCCCCGGGACGGCACTTTGCTGTACTTTACTTCTGGCTACTTACACTCGTGTACGTTCTTTGGCGAGCACTAAGTTGCTGTGAGTCAAATCAGCCCTGCTCATCGTTTACGGGGCGTTGTAGACCTGGTATACATGACTTCACGGTCACTAGCAGTTGCTCTATGCCTATGGTCCCCAAGATGGTACTTCTTTTGTGCTTCGTTCTTGGGTAGAGTCCACCTTGTCTCCAGATTGGGGTGGGCGAGCTCGCTTGTTCTCTTCCCGCAGAGGACGAGGACAAGAAGGAAGTTGGTCCCGGCAGCAGAGATAGTTATATCAAACCATCTGCAAAAGTGTGAAACCAGCATTCCCGGTGAGTAATCTCATCTTGGTTGCGAACCCGGTACCGTGGAATCGGGGTTGTCTATCATGCGAGTTAAAAAAGTTGGGTTCTTTTTCGCAGCCAGCCCTATGTCGATCGGGGGTCTCGCATTCCGCATGTGTGCCACCCGGTCTTTCCTTTCTCTCGCTGGATCTTTACCCGGTAAGAGGTTTCAACATTTTCTCGACATGTTTTGAGGTAGGGAAACATTTTCGATGAAGAATTGTGGTGGTCATGCCTGGAGCGAGGCATCCTGCCCCCCCTCCCCTGAGTTTGTGGTAATCTGGCTGGTACCAAACAGCTTGAAGTCTCTCGCAGCTACTAAGTTTTCAAGTGAGAGTTGTTGAAGCCCACGTCCACACCCGGATCTAATGACAGTCTGTCAGATGATTGACCTTTTGCTCAAACTCAACTTGGGCCCCTCTTTTTTGTCTCTCCCGGTTTCTCCCCCTCCGCCCTGCCCTCGCCCCCCCCCGCCCGTCTCTCTCTGCTGAACGCAACTATAGTGTGAAGGACGGGATCAGAAAGTTCCCAAGGAAATCACACGTCCAGTCTCTAGTCTAGCTTCGGGCTCCTTCTGCGTCTCTTGTGCTTTTACGTCTACCAAGAGGGTCAGGCAAACATTGGAGTCACAGAATCCGGGTAAAAATAGATGGGGGGTTGATCTCCTTAGAAGGAGATCATATCATTACGCTTTATTATTGGTATCGTAGCATAGAAAATACGGAACGGTCGCCACGAATGACAAGGTCAAAGTGGTACAAGAATATTATATCCAAAAACCAGTCAATGTCTACTTTTGACTGCTTCCACCCAAGCACCATCCCATTAACCAAGTAGTATTTGCGTGCCAGACGCATAGTGCAGAGTTGTATAGTTGTATGTACGATGGTTTCATCCAATATATTCCAGCCGTCTGAACGCTGTGTGGATGAAACTATCTTTTTTTCTTTTCGTCCGGTCGGGTAAGGGCTCAAAAGGCCGAAGTGGATGTCCTCCAGGACGCCAGAGAAGTAATATCCCGATGTTGATGCGGGAGGGCTCTCCAATTAGATACAGTTTGATGATAGCATCCGCTGTATGCTTGTGTGTTGTATGTGTGGGTATGGTATGGGTGGGTGTTGTATGTCGGGGCGTTGTATGTCTGGGGGCTGGTCGGGCTTGGTGTCTGGGCCATCCAAGAAAAGGCAGGGAAGTAAGGATTCGTAACCACGTAACCCAAAGGTAGTGGCTGAGCCTGGTCCTCCCCCTTGCGCCACTTGTGGTCCATTTCCCACATCTTGTAGTCCCTCAGCCTCTTAGGTGTGCGAGGGTTGAATAGGTCGATAAAGTTGGACATGGCCCTCAGCGTCTTGAGCGACGCCTGGTCGATAACGGAGTCCGCGCCAGGGCCACTCCCGCGGTGAGGACGCAGCGCCGCGAGTTGGACCATGTGGGCCTGACGGGTGTTGACGTACGATGGCTTCTCGAGCCGCTGGCTGCCTTCGATCAGACGGAGTTGTGCAACTTCGGGATGAAAGGCGGGCTCGATGGGCGTGTATTGCAGCCAGTGCTTCCACTTGTGGTCGAAGGCCTCGGCGATGCTTCTCGTGCCGAAGGAAGTGATCAGAAACACCTCGACGAGTCCCTCGGGAGATGTGTTATTGGACATGATGACGACCGGGTGGTTATATGCACCATTGTCGAGAACAGGCTCGAGCAGGTTGCTTGGGATGCTGTTCCGGGATGGGAGCCACATTATCTTCCCAGACAGACTGTTGGCTCGCTGAGCTGCCATCACGCTAGAGGTCGTCTTCATCTCTCTGTCCATGTTTACTCGACCTGAGAGCTAAGATGAGAGTAAAGGTTAGGATTGAGAGAAGAGTTGGGAGGAGAGTGGGGGGGAGAGTTGGAAGGAGGGTAAGGAGGAGAATTGGGAAGAGATTCGGGAAGAGATTCGGGAGGAGACTTGGGAGGAGAGTCGGGAGGAGAGTCGGGAGGAGAGTTGGGAGGAGATTTGAGAGGAAAGTTGGGAGAAGAGTTGAGGGGAAAGTTGAAAGCAGAGTTGGGATTATAGTTGAGGTGAGAAAGAGGATGGTACAGGTAGGTGAGAATGATACGATCGAGTGATTATTGACAGAAGACGACAACAACAGCGTGAGCAAGCATGCTTGAGTAGAAAGAAGAGAAGAACAATGGTCTGGGGGGAGACCGGGAAGATATTTTATAGGGGAGCAGTTATTAAGTTTGATCTTGTTGCCATAACTTCACTTACGTTCGTCGAGCCATGGCTCAGGTATACCTACCATCACGGTCCCGGTCTGCTTCATGGTCCCGGTTCGCTGACGCTCAGAGCCGTGGTCCAGTTACAAAGCTAAAGTTGCCTGGTTGAATCGTGAGGTGCGGCCCAGAGCGGCCATTCGACCCTGCGGGCATATCGCCCGAAAAACACATTGCAGACACCCAGAAGGACATAACGCCGTGAAATACCGGACCAGAAGCTTAGGGTGTCTTGCCTGCTGCCTGGGGCAGAACCCCTTTCCTGAATGACAACGGCGTTTTGGGGGGAATCATGATCTACCATGTCGAGAGTGAAGATGTGTATACTTCGAGGATGTTTCGGCGGGGCGTGGTCAATATGCCCCTTGTTCTTGATAACGCGTGACGAGCAGTGATTACTGTGCGGTGTGCCAAAAGACTGGCCGCTTAGCTCTTGACAGGCGCCGCCTATTGAGGAGTTGGTATCTCTAGTATCAGCACGTAGGAAACAGCATCAAGTGTTGGAACATGAATGCCAAATGGCCTTACAATACCCAATGATTCAACACAACTGGGACAATAGGAATAGACTAGATACTCGGCCCTCGGTCATTTCAAGAGAGAACCAATGTACCTTAAGACCGAACTGGCACACCGAACTGGCACATTAAATTAGTGGACAGAGTATATCTGTCCATATGACAACCAAATCTTATGCTATAGGTTTAATCATGGAAACATATTCGTTGATTCACTCTATATTTGTTGACCCTTAGTATGAATCTATCCAGTACTATCAGAACTGAGAGAGCCCATTGAACCGTATGACTATAATTGGTCTATTGAGTCTCTATATATAGTTCCTGATGCTGAATCTGTATATATAGTCTATTAGAGGGGTTGACTGATAGGCCTAGATACGTGACTAGTGGTGCGTATTGCACACCATATACGTTGCTTTTGTGTATTACTTCCCCCCCATGACTTCTCCCCCACAACTAGGAACTCCCCGCATGCAAGCTGACCCCGATCCCCGTCAGTCTTGCCGCCTTATCTTCATCCAACTCTCAACATATCCGTGGGCCTCTTCGTCCAGAAGGCACGATCCGCCTACACGGTGCGCTGTGCGGCCGGTCCGCCGCTGCATCAGTAAAGCTATGGACCTGGAAGTATATGTAAGCGGCGGCGGACATGCGCGTATCACTCGGGGGGCTCGGGGTCCGGCGTCACCGTGGAGAGCCTCCGCACCTTTGATGAGGTTACTCTCTTGCTCCCAGTGCGTCGGGATGCGAAGGACCTTCCTGTGGATCACGTTGAGCGCGACGGCCGCGTCCTCGGCGCGGACGATGAGCCTGTCCCTCCTGTTAGGTGACCGGCGTCTTCCCTCTAGGGTCATGAAACAACATTGAACCGGAAGGGGAAAGAAAAGGGGTGTTCACTCACGATACGCTGATCTCGCTCGCTCCCTGGCTCACCATGAAGATGTTGATCTTGGCCGACGCCAGCGCGCTCGTGATCTCCGCCGATATGCCAACCATGTTCCGCATTTTATGCCCGACGACCGTCACGATCGACATGTTTTCCGTGACGATGACCTTTTTGAATGTCAGATCACATGCCCTAATATTGAACCGTGGAAGGACCAGGGAACCCCCGCGTCTCTCACCTTTCCGAACTTCTCCAACTCGGTATTCAGCCTCTGATATCGACACGAGCCGTCGTCGATATGCCGGAACGCGAGGCTTACGTTGCGTTCGCTCGTCGTCACGAGGTCCGTCTGGATCCGCGCCTCCTCGAGCCGTTCGAACACGCCGACGAGAAACCCCTGTGACTTGGTGTTCCTATTGGCCGCCACATTGACCAGCATGATGTCGTCTTTGACCGTGATAGCCGTCGGCCGCCGTCTCTCCCGCTGCGCGCCGCGGCATCCGTTGCCTACCAGGAAGTCGACTGTGGGGAGCGACGGCTTGACGTCGTCCCCCGTGACCTTCGTCGCCATCGGCGGCGTGAGGGGCGGGGACGGCGTCCACGTCGGGTAGACGACGGTCCCCGTCCCCGCCGGGTTCAAGACGTTCTTGAGCCGCAGCGGAATGCTCGCGCAGCGGATCTGGTCCATGGTCAGCGGGTGGATGACCTCGCTGCCATAGTACGTCAGCTCCGTCGCCTCCTCGGGGGTGACTGTCGGCAGCAGCTGCGCCGAGGGGACCTTGCGTGGGTCCGCCGTGAAAACGCCTTCCACCTCCCTCCAGATCTGCAGCTCGGCGGCCTTGACGCCGACCGCGCACATGGCGGCGCAGAGGTCCGAGTACCCGCGGCCGACGCCTTGGAGCAGCGAGCCCGGCATAAGGCCGAAGGAGCCCGTGACGACGGGAACGCTGTCGCCGCATGCGCGCACCCGCTTGGCGATCTCATCGGCGACGATGTGGTAGAAGCACGGGCCGAGGCCGTCGAACGCCGCCTTCTGGTCGGCGGCGCTGCCGCCGAAAGCCGCCTCGACGACGTCGTCGAGAATCACCGGCTCTGCGGGGACGTCCTTGCTGTTGAGCAGGGCCGACACGACCCTGCACGCCAGCCTCTCGCCGAGCGAGACGACGCGGTCCTGCGCCCGGGGCGACAGCTCCTGGATGATCTGCGCGGCGAGCAGGAACCCGCGGAGGCTCTCGCACTCGCTGACGATGACGTCCCGCGTGATGTCGAATATGTCGTGGCACAGGTCGCTACACGTGCCGTTGGAGTTGATGAGGTGCTTCTCGAGCAGCCGCACGTGGTTGTCCCGCACGGCGTCGACAGCCCGGTTCAGCTGGGCCTGGGCGGGGACGCCGGCCTCGGCGTGGGCTATGCACTCCAGCAGGAGGCTCGTCGTGCCGCCCGCCTTGGTGGAGCCGGATAGTGCCGAGCACACGACGACGAGGTTGTGGTCCCGCCGATGCGACGGGATGATGTTGCTGCAGATGGGATCGAGGAGCCTCCCCAGACTCGTCCCGCCATACTTTTGTACGAGCCACGGCCTGCTGCTGTCATTGGCGCCGAGCATGGTGGGATGTGCCGCGACGGACGGGCGGACGGGCAGACGGCGGTCGGATGCGGGAGGGCACTGGTGGGTGGTGTGGTGACGGAGGTGGTGGTGGTGTTCCTATATGCGTCGACCGGCAGCTGTGGACCTTGGCCTTTGGTTCCGATGGGCGTGCAACAGCTTGGTTTACCAGGGCCTCATATATCAATTTCTTTCCAAACTTGCGACAACAAGGTAAACAGGGTTTTCTTCCAACGTACGGTGAACCACGACCATCAGCGAGGGGAGGTAGGGGGATTCAAAGTCTATGGTATCCCAGCGTCTTCGATGTGAGGTAACGTCGCGATCCTCCACCCAGTTCGGTCAGTGGCCTTTTTGGTAGAGTCGGTGGCCTTCTTCCTCGCACGTCTAAAGATCCCATCTCAGGATCCGGCTGCGACCGTCAATGACGGTCCATTTTTTTTTTCTTTTTCTATTTACCCGACTCCTCGATGGAGCTGTCTCGTCGGTGAATGAGCCCCCATGGTCGCGGACCAAATCCCGGGTGCCTCGGGGTTTGAACCGCAACACGTTTATACCATACATCTCCTTGTCAAGAACGGACCAACTGCCCCCCCCCCCCCCCCTCGGCTCGGAGACCGCTCCGGACAGAAGATATGATGGGAACCCCAATCTTGTTTCACACCGGAGACCGTATGCCCGACGTCACACCAATGAAGTGTGTGGGAATATTCCCTGCGAAGGTTTGCACGTTAGCGTGAGGGGGACGTTGAGGTTATGCAGCTGCAGTCTCAGTCTACCAACTGTGCCGTCGGGGGTTTTTTTTTTTCTTTTTCTTTTTTTGCATTGACAGAGTAGTTCTTTGCATAATTATCAATCCCCAAAGCTGATCATCACTCTACAAAAGCAATGGGGGAGGGCAAAAGAAGGTTCAGACACAGCCGTACCATTCGGCTAGTTTGGTCCACTTCTCGAGTATAAAAGGCTGCAGAGCTATAATTCGGGGACTTCTTTATCTAGTCTACAGAGCCACTGTCATTGATGTAATAACGTCTAGTTATCAATGGGAAGAGTCAGACATAACTAGAAGCTTTTCGCAACACCGGGGCGAAACACTCCGGGGAAGGTACCTATTGCTCCGATCATAGGTACGTGGCAAGGGTTGAGGTATTGATTCAGTATCTAGTTGTTGACAGCCAACCTAGTTAGAGTAGAGTAGCAGGCGGCAGATGGCAGTAGTGTACTTGAGTCAACGAGAGCGTTGTTATGTCTAGTCGCGGAAAAGATGTCTCGCTCAGATTGGGAAGCAAGCCTAATATGCTGCGAAATTAGAAACACGTTGGTCCTCCCAGGAATTGAAGGAGGAATCATAGCAGAGGCCTATGCCGACACACATATGTAGGAATGAAGTGCGTGAAGTGAAAATATCGATATCGATCCTCCCTCGTAGTCAATTTATAGGAGTTACACGCAGGCGGGACTGGATAATAAAAAAAAAGCTAGAAAACTACTGCCACCCATTTACCCAACGCCAGCACCAGTCCTCCGGCATTTCCACGACCGTGTCAAGTCCTTCCAGCTCCGGTGAAACGATTTTGGATAGCCAGACCTATGCTACCAGCTCTCGAGCTCTCCCGCCAGGCTCTGGTTCGCCCCTGCCTTCGTATCAAGACTCGTGGAGCCTCCGGAGCCGCATGCCGCGGCGTATGTATCCGGCAGTCTGGAGCGCAAATGGGACTGGATCAGGGTTTCGAGCTGCTCGAATTCGAGCAGGAAACCATCATGCCCGTCCGAAGACTTTAGCATAAACAGCGACGCCCCGGGAAGGTGAGCGGCGAGGCGCTGTTGTTGCTCTGGCAGGAACAGCGCATCGGTCTCGACGCCGATGACCAGCGCTCCCGCGGGCATGCTCGACAGGACTTCGGCGAGGCCGTCATCGCCGCACCTCTGCGTGCGGCCGTACGCGACGTCGTGGCTGTCCATTTTGGCGGTGATGTGCAGGTAGCAGTTGGCATCGAACCGCTTGAGGAACTTCTCCCCCTGGTAGTGTAGGTACCTCTGGACCGAGAAGGACGGACCCCGCGTTCTCTGCGAGGTCGGGGTTTCGGGACGTCCCCCCCGCGTCCCTGGCGGCGCTACATCTGTCCGAGGCAGGTCCAGAGGGTGGTCGGGATGTCTGGACGGGGCCCGGGGCGGTTTCCTCCCGAAGCGGCTGTCGAAGCTCGTGCAGGACCGGTACGTCAGCATGGCAATCATCCGAGCGGCGGAAAGCCCCGCCGACGGCTGGCCCTCGGGCGTAGGATCGTAGTAGCCGTCGTCGAACTTGGGGTCGGAGAAGATGCACTGGCGCTGGGTCTCGGCCCACGAGATCCCCCAAGCAGAGTGGTCGGCGGCGGTGGCGATGGGAACGACGTTGCGGACGAATCCGGGGGGCGTGCAGAGCGGCCACTCGAGGGCTGTCATGCCGCCCATGGAGCCGCCAACGACGGCGGCAACTGAATTGACGCCGAGGGCGTCGAGGACCATCTTATGGGCCCTGACGTCGTCTCTGACGGTCGTCTGGGGGAACTCGATCGCATACCGTCGACCGGTGTCGGGGTTGACGGTCAGCGGCGACGCGCTCCCGTACGGAGAGCCGAACACGTTCCCGCAGAAGATGAAGAAATACCGGGGGTCGAATGCCTTTCCAGGTCCGATGAGAGGGTTCCACCAGTCGCCGACATCGCTGCTTCCCGTCAGGGCGTGGCATATGACCAGGACGTTGTCGCCTCGCTCATTCAGCTTTCCCCATGTTTTGTAGGCGACGGGACAGTCGCGGAGCACTTCCCCAGAATCCAGTGGAAAGAAGGGGACTGAAGCGAAGCGCTGGTTGTGAACGAGGCGAGCGTAGAAGTTGAACGGGTTTGGATCAGAATCGAGCACTGTTGGTGAGGATACGTCAGAGAGGGTGGCGGCTTGTTTAGCATGAAGAGTGACGTACAACGAACCGTTTCCATGATGAATATCGAGCTGAGAGCTGAAAGAGAGAGACAGTGTGTGTGTGTGTGTGTGTGTGTGTGTGGTTACAATGCGCCGACTAAGGCTGTGGGTAGACCGGGTCGAGGAGCTATGTTCGAGACTGGGCAAGGATACTGAGCCGGCTTGGTCGTATAACTGAGGCAGCTTTTCTATAATACAGAGGACCGGTCTAGGAGCTTTTTCGGATTCCAGGGGCTCTGGCAAAATCATTTGAGATCCGTTTCAATGCATTCCGGTACCGGATCGACTTACCCAACCCAGTATCGATCTGGCATACCTCTCTCCTGAGAGGGCTTTGATCTGACGATTTTCAGCAGCCACCTTCGGCATGTGTGAGACACTCTCGTCTGGGCACTTCCTTACGTTCGCACTGGCCTCCGATTCAGTTCACGTTTTTCTCTTTTGGAATGGACGAACCTATTGTATTGCTTCTTACAGAAGGGGATATATATATACAGTCAAATGGTAAATTGTACAGTTTAGACTATGTAGTCTAAGCTATATAGGCTATGTACATATCCTAGCGGGACGCTGCTACTTGTGAGGGTTTAAGTGTTTAGCTTACGCATGTCTAGGTTGGTACTGCGTGCTGGCTAACGTATGGATAGGCAGGCACCTTTTATCCCACATGGGAACAGGAACGGAGTTGAACAAGACAACAGCAACAGTTTGGGCGGACAGGATGTGTCGTTGGCAATTAAAAGACCCCACCAATCAAGACATCCTCACAGCATGCCCCTGCTGTTTAGTCACTGTGAAACGAAGACCCAAGACGGGTCTGCTCCATCGGATCACACATCCCTATCATCGCTTGATGAATAGATCGCCGGAGGAGGTGCCCCTCCGGGCATGTTGCCATCGGGCTTTGAAAGGTGTCCGGTGCGGGATTTGAGTCACGACCCCCGAAGATCTGGGCGGCGAGAATCGGGATGCCATGCCCGTCGGAGCAGCATCCCGCATGCAGACTCCCACCGGGCCAAAGCAGAAGGATCTTCAAGGCAACTCGCTGATAACGATACTGTATACATGCGGCAGGGAATTTTGTGTGTGACTCATTCCGCAGTCCCCTGGTAAGGGGCACCTTTAAAAGTGCCCCGACTGTTTGTGAATGGGCTGGGCCGGCCAGGTTTCGATCGCCGCCTATATACATCACCACAATGGGATTCACTCGTCCAATTGTCAAAGTCGCCGCCGTGCAAGCGGCTCCCGTTTCCTTCGACTTGGAGAAAAGCCTGCAGAAGCTGGGCAAGCTGACAGGGGAAGCTGCAGCGGCCGGTGCGGACCTCGTAGTGTTTCCGTAAGTCCGCACCACCGCCGCCGTCTCGCTGTTGCTGCTAAAAGGTGAAACAGTGAAGCTTTCTTGTCTGCATACCCCTGGAGATATGCCTTTGACACGACCGTTGGCGCACGGGAGCCGAGAGGTGACTCGTCAGGAAACCACCATGGAGGAATGTTGAGCTCACCCTTTTCACAGGGCGTCAATGGTTCGCCAAGTACTTCGACTCGGCCGTTCAAGTGCCCTCGCCCGCTTTCGAAAGGCTCCGCGAGACGGCCAAGGCGAACAACGTCCTGCTGCAAGTCGGAATCATTGAGAGAGAAGGCGGCACGCTGTACTGTACGGCCCTGCTTCTCGACCGAGAGGGCAAGATGGTGTACAAGCATCGTAAGGTAACGCGACTGATGACGTCGAGTGGCTGCCAGAAACTGACCATTGCAAGCTCATCCCAACGGCCGCAGAACGCCTCGTGTGGGGGAGGGGTTCCGGTGACGGCCTTCGGGTATCACAGACGGACATCGGGAAGGTCGGGAGTCTGATCTGGTTGGTTCAACCTGACCCGCCGGAGGGTAGCACAACGCTGACGCCAAGCGCAGTTGGGAGAATTACATGCCAGCCGCCCGCATGGCGCTGTACCAACAAGGCATCGAGTGAGTGTTTTTTTTTCTTTGGGTCGCGACGTGTCAGGGAAAGCAAGCCGTGGCAGCCGCCCGCTGACATGTGAGCTAACTCTGTTCGACAGGATCTATGTGGCGCCCCACGCGGACGACCTGCCGACGTGGGTGGCGTCGATGCAGCACATTGCGAAAGAGGGACGTTGCTTTGTCGTGTCGGTCAACTCGGTGTGCAGGGTCTCGGACTTCCCGTCCGACTACCCGCCGTTCACGGCCGAACACCCCGACCGGCGACCGGACGGAGGCCAGTGGGAGCCGGACGACGTGGTCAACCACGGCGGCTCGTGTATCGTGGGCCCGCTGGGGACGTTTCTCGCGGAGCCGGTGTGGGATGAGGAGACGATCATCTATGCCGACCTCAGGATGGCAGACATCACGGAATCAAGGGTAAGTGCCGTTGCCGCACGATCGTCGCCGCGTAGTTTCTCTTGGCTAACAGTGCGGGGCGCCTGCAGCTCGATTTCGACCCAGTCGGGAGCTACTCCCGACCCGATGTCTTGTAAGTGGACGATGGCGGTCAGAGTGAAAGGGCCAGGCCAAAGGGGGGCCGGATCGTCGTCGATCAGAAGCTGACAGGTCGTTCGAACCAGTTCATTAACAGTCAACACCAAGTCCGGCACAAACGTCGCGTTCACCGGCTAGGAACGGCAACGGGCCTAGGGCCGCCGCTGCCGGGTGCCACAGGCATTGCTTGCATGAGTGAGTCAATAAATTGAACCGCCAGCGGGGTCCAGTGCGGAGAAGTAAAGTCACGAAACTGACCCGGAGACCGTGTGGCTGCATAGTGATTGGGTGCCAACCGGGTGTTGATGTGCCGGTACGGTGACCGAGTTGCTTGGTCTGATTGAAGCTGAGGAAGTCATGTGCAACGTGCCAGCGAGCAAGGCGGACTTTTCCGTTAATTAGATTGATGGAATAGTCTGGACCTTGGGGTCAATTTGAGATTCGACTCTGACCCTAACCCTGAGGAGATTTGTCTGAACAGAGCAATGCAAATTCGACACATATACCACATGCCAAAACAGGCTATTGGTCCTAGAATTTTCCGTAAACCTGAACGGGGTCTATAAACCATGGAAGAATCTTGTAAGTAGCCTATCTCATTTAACCCTAAGTCAATCCAAGTTGGTTTTTCTCTTCTTGGGAGTGGGGCTGGCGTTCTGGTACGTTTGACTAGCGTGTTGGTGCCAGGAACCTCGGTTCAGAGCATTTGACAACTGGTGCCGTGTACCTACCTCATGTGGAGGCGGGGTCAATAGATGTGCAGATGTGGTGTCATCTAAGATCCACCTAGCACATGCTTTGAGTTTCGTAGCATGAAGAGACACGTGTTGCTAGAGACACGTGCTGTTTGATATACTGTCATGGAGCTTCACGCGGACAAAAGACGACACCTTTCTACTCTACTTTTGTTGTGCAGGGAAGAGAGAAGGAAAGAAAGATAGAGAGAGAGAGAGAGAGGGAGGGAGAGAGGGGGATGGAGAGAATTCGTTATGTGGCATCCGAACTTTTGTTGCATCTCGAGTCGAATTACTATTGTACGTGTATTATTAGTAGGGCTGGCTGACTTCTTAAAGAGTTTAGAGGGATCAAGGGGTCTGACGGGCACGGTAGCGGATGGGTTACGTCCGCTCAATTACTCATGGTGGAAAAAGAGAAGAGCATTTTCCAATCGGGCGTACCGTACCGTCTCTCCGTGAGAATCATGGATTCGTTATGGCAGAGTAAGATGATTGACTTTGGCGGATGAGACGGATACGTACCCCCGCCCGCTGGTGGAAGCCAAAGAAGACACCGTGCGATTCGACAGAGTTTGCTGTGCATGATGAAGGATGACGTGTGTGCGTGTAAAGACAAATACGGCTCGTTCACAGTGCGAGTGTGTCGAATGGGGGCCACGTGCGCGATAGATACATGGCCGCCAGTCCAGGGGTCGGGTTTACTGTTTGTGATATTTGATTGGTCTGGATTTACGCTCCAGCCCCATATACGGATCCACTCTCAGCCCATCTGTGCTTTCCCACTCCAGGAACGCAGCTTCTCTGAGAGCAGGTAAGGCAACCAATCAATCAACTACCGGTAAGAGAGAAAGAAAGAAAGAGCTACGCACCGCCAGGCAGCCCAGGCAGTCCACGTTAGGTATACGTACCTTGCCTATATTATGTAGCTTACTACCAAACCTACCATGGTGTACAATGTGGGGAGTTGGGCAAAACTCAAAATAGGAAAGGAGCAGAAACGGAAGAAACAGCAGTAAGAACACTTCCTAATTGGGGCTGACCGCGCCGCTGCCCGTTCTGGCCAGAAAATCGAACGATGAATGCCGAAGGACAGGTACGTACCTAGCCGCCCTCTTGCTTCACTTCTTCCCCATCCAGCCCGTGCCTACCTAGGTACCCAAAGTATCTTTAACAAACGGTTGCTAGGTACGTACCTAGGTAGGCAAGGGAGTCGGTCGCCTCTCTATTTCTCGTTACAAATCTCTCTGCCCTTGAGACAGAAATCCCGCCCACCAGCTAATCCCGCCAGCCAATCCCGTTTCTGCCGGCTGTCACCATCCGCTACGCTCTCCATCCCTCGCCCAATCCTCTCCGCCGGCCGCGGCTCAGCTACTGCAACTCAACTGCCAATCATCCTCGCCACACACCTCCCGTCACCCAACACTCACGCTCACTCACACACTCACTCACTCACTCACACACCCATAGCTTCCACAGCTTTCATTCCATTTTATTACGTATCCCACATCCCTCCCTCCCTCCCCCCGCGCGATACAGACGGCTCTGCGCTGCTCCGTCTCAATCCGCAGCAGACACCGCTCCTCTTCGCCAACTAGCATCCCCGCCCAAACGACCTGAGCCGAGTTGTCTTTGGCCTGATCCGGTCCCCGCTAACGCCCGTCCGCTCCGTGTGACAGATCCCGATCCGCCCGGGAAGGATTGCGAGCCACCTTGTTTGCACCCCCGACGCCCGCTTTCTTCCTTTCCCTGGCCCAGACCGTCGTCGTCCATCCTTTGATTCCGACAATCCGTATAACCTCACCCTTCCCACTCGGTCATGAGCACCATGACCGAAGCTGAGGCCCCTTCAATCCCGGCCTCCGGAGCCAAGAAGAGGTTCGCCACGCCTCCCGTGAAAATTGCCTGCCTTGCTTGGTAAGTCCCTCCCCCCCACCCTCTGTCGCCATCGATTGTTCAGGTTCGCCTTTCGTCTGTTGGCTGGTCAATTCTGCCGCCAGCTATAGCACTTTCCTTTTACCTGCACCCCGCTGGTGCTCTAGAGCTGCAACTCACACGTAGATAGCCGAGCATCACGAACTCGATGCGACGGATCAACCCCCTGCGCCAGTGTAAGTATACCCCCAGCGCAATACACCGCCGATCCAGAACCGGCCCAGAGCCGTAGCTGACGCGACGCAGTGCAAAAGCAGGGGGCGTGAATGCGTCTACAAGCCTAGTCGGAGAGGCGGCGCCCGCGTGAGAAGAAAGCCGCGGCCGTCTGAGGAACTGGCCCAGCAGGTCCGCGCCCTCAATGGCGAGATGCCACTCGACGAGGTTGCCCCTCAAAACTGTGAGTTACTCACTGCACTTGGCCGCCCAGTCGGACCAGTTCTTGACCGAGGCCGCAGCCATCTCTGTACAAAACTACATCGACCCCGGTGCGGGCTTGAAGCAGCTGCAGGATATCTTCCAGGATAGCGACTTCATCTTCGACACCCTCTTCTTGTCCGGCGTGCCCGGGAGCACCAGTGGCGAGAGTGCTTCTGAACATTCCTTCAACTTCCCAGCACCCCCAATTCCGGTTGCGAGAACATACAAGAACGACCAAGCCATGTAAGTACCCGCCGCCCACAGCGTCCTGGGCCGAATCGAGCGCTCATGGTCCGACAGCCTGGACGCCTACTACATCTTCATCCACCCCTTTTTCCCTATCCTGCCGCCCCCTGCTGGCTTGCCGATGGACCAGGCAGTGCCGCACTTTCAAAACGACACGGACAGCTTCGCCGATGACTATCAGCCGTCGACACCCCTCACCCTTGCCATCTCCGCCATTCTTGCACTGATCCCCTGTGCCAACGACACCAACCACCTCAGCAAGGAGTCCGTCGTCTTCCGGCGGAGATATGCCCAGTTCCTGGCCCAGTCTGCTGTCGAGAGTATCGAACTCGAGTCGGAAATCCCGGATTCCTCCGTCGAGCCGCCAAAGGCACTCAGTGAGTCCCCAGAGGACTTCAACAGGGAACAGTTCCACCCCGGTGTGCCGGTAGAGCTGGAGAGCATCATCGCTCTCGACATTCTCAGCGTCTACGAGTATGCGCAAAGGGGCAACCTGAAGAAGATGCAGGCTAGGGCGGGCCAAGCCCTAGTGTCCGCCATGTCCCTGTCCCTTCACACCTGCACCGAGGATTGCGACTTCTCCGAGGCCAAGCGCAGGGTTTGGTGGATGACGGTTTGTTTTATTTTTTCTCCTGCGCCCCGCCCGAAGGATAGCACCGCTGACGGCATCTACAGTACATATGCATCTGCCAGGGATCCATCGTTAGCAATACCGTATGCCTTCCTCCACTCAGCATCTATCGCGAAGCGTTGAGCTAACCCAAATCGAGGAGCCCACCTTCTCAGTATTCACGCCCAGCTACACAACCAAGTACCCCGTGATACAATCCGATCCCGAGGTGGGTGTTGGCTCCTAGTCTCCCGGGCCCAGAAACTGACCTTTGTCAAGGCCTTTGCCCTGTACATCCAAGCCCAGCAGGCGATTCTCTCGGCAACCCAGTTGGTCATCGATCTCAACAAGACGGTCAAATCCGGGGGCGATATGACGTCCATCTACGCGCGGATGAGAGAGATGGAGCAGTACCTCGAGCCCCTCAATGCGATGGCCGATTCTTGGATCCTGCAGTCGACTACGACGACGCCGCTCGATCCTACAGAAGAGGTCATGTCCCGCTCTTTGAGGTGCATGGCTCGCATCAAGCTTAACAGGCAAGCAAGCACCCGAACAGTTTTCCGGATTGGGGACGATTGCTGACCATGATCAGCGCGCGGATCAAGCTACACCGATACTGCGCCTTCTTTGACATGCCAGTCTTCTCTGGGAAGCACTGCGACCTCAAGTCCAAGTCCGACAAGGATGGCAGCGGGGAGCTGCGGTCTTGGCCGTCATGCTCCTGCAGCTCCATGATGAGCTTGCCGTCACCACCAGTACCCGCATCAAGCGGGTTGAGCACGCCGCCAGATAAGAATTCCCCTTACTCGGAACACTCGCCCAATGCGGCCTCGTCGGCTACGTTCCCTTTTAGCAGTCACCAGTCAGCCAAGATATGTCTCAAGGCGGCCATCAGCATTGCTCAGTCGTTTGACGACCTCCCGTATCCCAACCCGTTCGGCCAGCTCTGCCCTCCGCCGTGTTATCTGGCACCCACTTCGACGATTGTTTGCCCGAGGACCATGCCCTCCTTCGCTTGCTGCGCCATGCAGTGCGCCTACGCGCTGCTGATGGTCAACCACAAGACAAGGGCCATGTACCCGGAGAACGCATTGGCCACGCCGATGGTGGAGAGCCTCCTGATGCGCCTGCAGACGGGGCTGGCCTCCATCTCGGCAACGCTAGAGAACTACGCCACGGCGTTTGAGGCTCTTGGCGGGATGCGCGGTAAGTGGCCCCTCAGTCTCGCTCGGGACCCCACCCCGCTGTTCGATGTCTTGCATTGCTAACGCCGTGCCGCAGACCAAATTCGGAGTGTAATCGAGCCCACCATGATGTTTGACACGCCAATCTAGAGGTGGCCTCGCGCTTATCTCCGGTGTATATGCGGATTACCTGCAGGTCTCCCCCACCTTCTCCTGCAGTTTGTCTGCGGTTTGCCTGCAGTTCGTCTGCGGTTTGATTGTCTCGGCACGCCAACGGTATTCTGATGGGATTTGACCGCGGGCTTTGGGCGGGGTCCAGGGGGGGAACGAGCTTTGAAAGAGGGTTGCGGGGTTTGCTCATTCATGAGCAAAGGCCGGGAGATGGAAAAGCTCCGACATCCTCCGACCCCGAACGTGCCACCATCTATGCGCCGATCTGCGAGGGGGTATTAACGACTTTGAAACGATATGATGGAGCTGTCTTGAAAGGAGTTGAAAAGGGGGGGGGGGCATTTAAGGTGTCGGGTTTGCCATGATATAAACATGCACAAAGCAAGCTAAATCGGCAGTGTCTTGATATCTGGTACTGGGTCAGGAACCTGAAGCGCAGGCTATTAGAATACCACCACTCTCAAAACTATTTCCTGAACCCTTCAATATGCCTGTCTCCGGGTCTTTGAGCAACGTGGACTGGTGAGAGGATCCCGATCGGCTTTTGCATCACCACAAGCTGCTGACACGTCGATGCGTTACCCAGGGAACCGAGCTTCTCCACGGTCGCCGTTCACGGCGGCCAGGAGCCCGATCCCGTCAACGGCTCTCGTGCTGTCCCTCTCTACCAGACGGCCGCTTACAACTTCACCGACGCCGCCGGTCAGTCCTCCTCGTGCCAGCGACGCCCCCGCGCGCGCGCGCCACGCACATTTTGACACTTACCCCGCTCGTAGATGGCGCCAGCAAGTTCGCATGGAGCAAGGACGGGTACGTGTACACGCGCATGGGCAACCCGACCAACAGCGTCTTCGAGGCGCGCATGGCGATGCTCGAGGGCGGCGTCGGGGCCGTGGCGGCGGCGTCGGGCCACGCCGCGCAGTTCATGGCGCTGACGCAGTGCTGCGACCCCGGCCACAACTTCGTCAGCACCAGCTGGCTGTACGGCGGCACCTACAACCAGTTCCGGGTGTACATGAAGAAGTTCAAGATCGACGTCAAGTGGGTGGTGGGCAACGAGCCGGCCGACATCGACGCGGCCATCGACGAGAACACGCGGTGCGTGTACATCGAGACGATCAGCAACCCGAAGCACAGCGTGCCGGACATCCGGGCCATCGCCGACGTGGCGCACAAGCACGGGATCCCGCTCGTCGTCGACAACACGTTCGGCATGGGCGGGTACCTCTGCCAGCCCATCGGGCAGGGCGCCGACATCGTCACGCACTCGGCGACCAAGTGGATCGGCGGCCACGGCACGTCCATGGGCGGCGTCGTCGTCGACGGCGGCCGCTTCGACTGGGGCGCGTCGGGCAAGTTCCCCGGCTTCACGGAGCCGGCGGACGGGTACCACGGCCTGAGGTTCTGGGAGACGTACGGCCCCAAGGCGCTGTCGGCCAAGCTGCGGATGGACAGCATGCGCGACCTGGGGCCGTGCCTGAGCCCCTTCAACGCCTGGCTGCTCCTCCAGGGCCTGGAGACGCTCGCGCTGAGGGGGGAGAGGCACACGGAGAACGCGCAGAGGCTGGCCGAGTGGCTCGACGCGCACCCGAGCGTCAGCTGGGTGCTCTACCCCGGCCTCAAGTCGCACCCGGACTACGAGTACACCAAGAGGGTGTTCAAGAACGGCGCGGGCGGCGTGTTGACTTTTGGCGTCGTGAGTGCTGTTCCTTTTTCTTTTTTCCCTTTTTTTTTTCTTTTTTTTCTTTTTTTCAACGATGACGATGGGTCGTTGGCTGACACAAGGAAACCCTCCCTCCCTCCCCAAAAGGCCGGAAACATTGACCAGGTCCGCTCCGTCGTCGACAACCTCAAGCTCTGCTCGCACCTGGCCAACGTGGGCGACGCCAAGACGCTCATCATCCACCCGTGGGTGACGACGCACCAGCAGCTGCCGGACGAGGAGAAGGTCAAGGGCGGCGTGACGCCGGACCTGATCCGCGTGTCGGTGGGCATCGAGGGGTTCGAGGACATCCGGCGGGACTTTGAGCAGGCGTTCGAGGCGGCGGGGCTGCCGGCGGCGAGCAAGGCGGGCGGGGACCCGTTCGGCGCCGCGCTGCGGCTCGTCTCGGACGGGTTCATGGCGGGGAAGGCGACGGGGGCGCCGAGGCCCGGGACGGACGGGACTGTTTCTGAGCAGAGGGCGTGATGGGGAGCGGTGGTTGTTTGCTGGGGTGTGAAGATGTGTGAACGACGACGGACGGTGTGGGTTGTTGAGCAGACGGTATGAAAGTTTGATGTGGGCGAGCGAGCGTGGGGTGGATGGAGATGCCAATGAATACCTTGCAAAATAACAAGTGGCATATTGTTTTAGCCCGAGCCCGGAAGTGCGTCGTATGAGAGCCAGGACACATCTCCATGTGAAGCCAGTACACAGATGAATGAACGGCAGCGGCACACCGTACTAGAGGCTTGAAGAGCTGCTGCCCCCCCCCCCCCCCCCCCCCCCGCTTGGAGTTAATCACGGCATGAACCTACGGATGGTTTTGGTTTCCTGACTTGGGGGCTGTACAAGAGTGTTTGACAAGACCCAAAGCCCGCGTGTGTGCGGAACATTGACCCCTCTCGGCGCCTGCTGGCGGCTTGATGCTGCAAAGACGTCGTGGTGGTCGTCGTAGGTAGGGCGAAGGGAAGATGTAGCAAGCAGTTTGGTTCTCGCTGGGAGCTGTCGGCACTTGGCCAACTCGGTGATGGAAAAAGGAAAAAGGACTCCGTCACAAAACCCATCGGGACTCTCTGAAAAGTGGCATGACTGTCCTCACGACACGTCGGAAAGCCGCCCTTGCATTCGGGGGCGATCACGGAGGGGGGGGGAAGGAACCGCCGGCACCCAGCGGCCGAGCCCCACTTACCTCCGGGTGCTTTCCACGGCGGGTTCCGCGACCAGGTACGTACCTGGGTAGGGGTAGGGGTGTAGGTAGATACGTACCCCCCCCCCTTGGGACGGGTCGGGGTGGTGCGACTTTCTCTCGAGCAACACCATCAGCCCATCATCAGTCGGTTTCTCAGCCCTGTCGACCGCAGACACCACCACGCACCAGGAATCGGCTCACCCAACCACGGGCTCGACGCATGATGGTGATTATTATGCAGAAACCCATACTGGATCTCTGTCCGCAGGGTCCGAGGGGACTCTCGATTCAAATACCAAAGTGCTCCTACGAGACTGCGAACCGTTGAAGAGAAGAAGGCTGTTCAGATTATCGACCATCATTTACTAACAGAGAAGGACGGACCATCGGCCGTGTCAGGGTATAGCCGTCGTATATATCTTCGCGGCGATCTTACACCGAGCATTCAACTAGATTCGATATTTGGTTTTTCCCTTCTTTTTTTCCCTTTGGCCGACTCGGGCGGGAAAAGATCCCGTCATAGAAACAACCAAGCAAAATGGGTCTCGTGAGGCACATGAGCCACGTCGACCGTGAGGAGTTGTATACAGACCTCGAGGCGCGCATCCGCTACCTCCACAGCTTCCTCGACTTCAGCAGCAGTACGCCAGCTTCCCTCCTCCTTCTTCTGTCATCCGAGCGCAAAGAGAGAGAGAGAGAGAGAGGCTAACGAGAACCCTCCCAGAGGACATCGAGGCCCTCACATCGGGCGCGAAATACGTCAAGGCCCTGATCCCCGCCGTCGTCAACATCGTCTACCACAAGCTGCTGCAGTACGATATCACCGCCCGCGCCTTCGCCACCCGCTCCACCAGCTTCGAAGGCCCCATGGACGACGTCCCCAGCGACGACTCGCCCCAGATCCTGCACCGCAAGATGTTCCTCCGCGCCTACCTGGCCAAGCTGTGCTCCGACCCGAGCAGGATGGAGTTCTGGGAGTACCTCGACAAAGTCGGGTGCGTATAGCTCTTCTTCCCTGCCCCCTTGCTCCCCCCCGGCTGCACCGGCGTATGCTGCTTGTTGGGCGTTAAATATTATCATCATCATCATCATCATCATCACCGGCCTATGCTGCACTAGGCAAAATAAACAACGACTAACAAATGGGTGCAACAGTATGATGCACGTCGGCCTCGGCCGCCAGCACCCCCTGCACGTCGAGTACATCCACCTCGGCGCCTGCTTGTCCTTCATCCAGGACGTCATGACCGAGGCCGTCCTCTCGCACCCGCGGCTGGCCATGCAGCGCAAGATCGGCCTCGTCAAGGCCCTCGGCAAGGTCATCTGGATCCAGAACGACCTCATGGCCAAGTGGCACGTCCGCGACGGCGCCGAGTTCGCCGCCATCCTCGGCGACGGGCCCGAGATCGAGGAGGAGGGGTATCTGCACGGCCACAAGGTTCTCGAGAGCGAGCCGGGCGAGGAGAACGGGCACGACAGGGAGGGGCCCAGGTCGCCTTCGAAGTTGCCGCGGCCGAGCAGCGCCGACAGCGGGGTGTGTCCGTTCTCGGGGATCGCGGCCGGCGTGGATGCGCCGAACGTTGGCGGCGCCGAAGGTCGAGAGCGCCGCGTAGAGGCAACATGGGCGAAGTTATCTGGTTCTGCGGTATTCGAGGCATGAGTGAATGGCGTTTTTTGGGCGGTTATGGCATCGGCCCACTTGTGCGATTTTCGACGGTTTCGGTTTGGAACACGGATGTTTACAGATGGGAAAACAAGGGTGATGATCACTGGCGAAGAGAGAGAAACTTAAGAAAACATGTTTAAAAAAAGAAAAAAGGAAACTTGTTATTCAATCTCGATTATCACAATGTACACAGCTTTCGGACCAGACATCCACAAATCCATCCTCCGCGGATCAGAACCTCCCGTCAGAGAGGCGGCGCGCGCGTGCAGCAATCCATGTATGTTACCCTCCGCCGCCTTCCGGCCCTCGACGCCGTGTCCTCCCTCGTGTGACCAGTCACTACTGGATGCACACTTCCGGGGCCCATACATGTCCTCCAGAGTGGGCTGACTGATGGGTGCTTAGTAGTAGCCGCCGCCGCCGCCGCCGCTCTTAGCACCACCGCCAGGAGCACCGCCCTTGGGAGCACCACCAGCAGGAGCAGCGGCCTTGGGAGCGCCGCCGTAGGGAGCGCCACCAACTGGAGCAGCGGCCTTAGGAGCGCCGCCGTAGGGAGTACCGCCGACCGGAGCAGCAGCCTTGGGAGCACCGCCGTAGGGAGCGCCGCCGACCGGAGCAGCGGCCTTGGGAGCGCCGCCATAAGGAGTGCCGCCAACCGGAGCAGCGGCCTTGGGAGCGCCGCCATAAGGAGTGCCGCCAACCGGAGCAGCGGCCTTGGGAGCGCCGCCGTAGGGAGCGCCACCGACCGGAGCAGCGGCCTTGGGAGCGCCGCCATAAGGAGTGCCGCCAACCGGAGCAGCGGCCTTGGGAGCGCCGCCGTAGGGAGCGCCACCGACCGGAGCAGCGGCCTTGGGAGCGCCGCCATAAGGAGTGCCGCCAACCGGAGCAGCGGCCTTGGGAGCGCCGCCGTAGGGAGCGCCGCCGACCGGAGCAGCGGCCTTGGGAGCGCCGCCGACAGGAGCAGCGGCCTTGGGAGCGCCGCCGTAGGGAGCGCCGCCGACCGGAGCAGCGGCCTTGGGAGCACCACCAGCAGGAGCAGCGGCCTTGGGAGCGCCGCCGTAGGGAGCGCCACCAACTGGAGCAGCGGCCTTAGGAGCGCCGCCATAAGGAGTGCCGCCAACCGGAGCAGCGGCCTTGGGAGCACCGCCGTAGGGAGTACCGCCAACCGGAGCAGCGGCCTTGGGAGCGCCGCCGTAGGGAGTGCCAACAACCGGGGCCTTGGGAGCACCACCGTAGGGAGCGCCGCCGACCGGAGCAGCGGCCTTGGGAGCGCCGTAGGGAGTGCCAACAACCGGGGCCTTGGGAGCACCACCGTAGGGAGCGCCGCCGACCGGAGCAGCGGCCTTGGGAGCGCCGTAGGGAGTGCCAACAACCGGGGCCTTGGGAGCGCCGCCATAAGGAGTGCCACCAACTGGAGCAGCGGCCTTAGGAGCGCCGCCATAAGGAGTGCCACCAACCGGGGCAGCGGCCTTGGGAGCGCCGTAGGGAGTGCCAACAACCGGGGCCTTGGGAGCGCCGCCATAAGGAGTGCCACCAACCGGGGCAGCGGCCTTGGGAGCGCCGTAGGGAGTGCCAACAACCGGGGCCTTGGGAGCGCCGCCATAAGGAGTGCCACCAACCGGAGCAGCGGCCTTGGGCTGTGTGGAGGAGTACGGAGTGTCACCCTTGGGTTTGGCACCACCGCTGCTGGGAGCAACACCCTTGGGGGTATCGGGCTTGGGGCTGCCACCGTTTGGCGCATTGTACGATGGCACATAGGGAGTGTTGGCCTTCGGGCTGGCAGCACCGCCGCCGGAGGGAGCGTTGTATGTGGGCACATACGGAGTGTTAGGGCTTGGGGAGGTGATGGCAACGGGGGTAGGAGCCGGAGTATTCTCGCTCTGGGTAGTAGCAACGGGGCTGACTGCGGACGTAGTGGCCTCGGTCTGAATGTCGGTAACAGGGGTAGGCACCGGAGTATTCTCGCTCTGGGTGGTGGCAACGGGGCTAGGAACCGGAGTATCCTCGCTCTGGGTAGTGGCAACGGGGCTAACTGCGGACGTAGCCTCCTTGTTCTGAGGGACGGTATTAACCGGGCTGGGCACGTATGGCGTATTCTCGCTCTGGGTAGTGGCAACAGGGCTCACTGCGGACGTAGCCTGCTCGTTCTGAGGGACGGTATTAACCGGGCTGGGGCTCTGGGAGGTAGTATCAACAGGGCTGACTGCGGACGTAGCCTGCTCGTTCTGAGGGACGGTATTAACCGGGCTGGGGCTCTGGGAGGTAGTATCAACAGGGCTGACTGCGGACGTAGCCTGCTCGTTCTGAGGGACGGTATTAACCGGGCTGGGGCTCTGGGAGGTAGTAGCAACAGGGCTGACTGCGGACGTAGCCTCCTCGTTCTGAGGGACGGTATTAATCGGGCTGGGCACGTATGGAGTATTCTCGCTCTGGGTAGTGGCAACAGGGCTGACTGCGGACGTAGCCTGCTCGTTCTGAGGGACGGTATTAACCGGGCTGGGGCTCTGGGAGGTAGTAGTAACAGGGCTGACTGCGGACGTAGCCTCCTCGTTCTGAGAGGTGACGGCAACAGGGCTAGGAACTGGAGTATCCTCGCTCTGGGTGGTGGCAACGGGGCTGACTGCGGATGTAGCCTCCTCGTTCTGAGAGGTGACGACAACAGGGCTAGGAACCGGAGTATTCTCGCTCTGGGGGGTGGCAACGGGGCTCACCGCGGGCGTAGTAGCCTCGCTCTCGGATGTGGTATCAGCCGGGCTGGGCCCGTACGAACCATACTCATAGCTGTCATAGTCGGGCCATTCGGCCGGGGTGTAACCGCCCCGGGCTTTGTAGTACCCGCCTCCTGCACCGCCACTAGGACCAGAAGCACCGCCGCTGGGACCAGAGGCACCGCCGCCAGGACCAGAGGGACCGCCGCCAGGACCAGAGGGACCGCCGCCAGGACCAGAGGGACCGCCGCCGGGGCCAGAGGGACCACCGCCGGGGCCAGAAGGACCACCGCTGGGACCAGATGGGCCGCCACCAGGGCTGCAAGAACCGCCGCCGGGACCGGAGGGACCACCGCCTGGACCAGACGGGCCGCCACCAGGACCAGAAGGACCACCACCGGGGCCGGAGGGACCACCGCCTGGACCAGACGGGCCGCCACCA
Source organism: Colletotrichum navitas (assembly GCF_030913465.1). Classification (NCBI taxonomy): domain Eukaryota; kingdom Fungi; phylum Ascomycota; class Sordariomycetes; order Glomerellales; family Glomerellaceae; genus Colletotrichum; species Colletotrichum navitas. Next base: position 51,129 of record NW_026850577.1, read on the forward strand.
GGACCAGAGGGACCGCCACCGGGGCCAGAGGGACCACCGCTGGGACCAGAGGGACCACCACCACCACCACCGTAGCCGTAGCCGTAGTCTCTACGATAATAGGAGCTGGATGCGCCACTGGGACCAGACGGGCCGCCTCCAGGACCAGACGGGCCGCCTCCAGGACCAGAAGGGCCGCCTCCAGGGCTGCAAGAACCGCCGCCAGGACCGGAGGGACCACCGCCGGGGCCGGACGGGCCGCCACCGGGGCCAGACGGACCACCACTGGGGCCGGACGGGCCACCGCCGGGACCAGACGGACCACCACCGGCGCCGGAGGGACCACCACCACCGCCACCGTAGCCGTAGCCGTAATCTCTGCGATGAACGGACCTGAGTGTGCGCTTATTGCCGGAGTAGGAATCGCCGCTCTTAGGGCTGCCAGAGCCGTTCAAATCGAGGGTGACGACGTCGCCGATCATGTCGGAGATGAGGCTATCGTTGTTTTGTTCGTCCTGCCGGGACTGGACCCCGGCATTCTTCATGCTGGGGTAGCCGAGAACGGGGGCGGCCACGAGGGCGGCAGTAAGGATGGAAGCGCGCATGATGCAGACGAGGCCAGCGAAGTTGGGGAAAGAATGTAAGGGGGGTAGTAGTGAACAAGCGAAGGTGTGTGTAGGCGAAAAGCTCTAGACCAGAGAGATTGGAACGAACGACTGCGTTGGAAACAGAACGAGCGTGGAAGGGAAGAGGATGGAGCGAATGTGTCCTGATGAATCCAAATCAACAGAGACGAGGGGAATCGCGGGCTCATTATATGTGCGGCAACGATGCAGAATCGTCTCGAGGCTCTGCCGCGCCAAAGTTGACTCTAGACTCTACGTAGAGCCAACCGGTCCGTCGCTTTGAAGCCAAACTTGAAGCAGACTGTGGAGATTGAGATAGTGTCTTCCCGTCCATTGGCGCTTGGGGTACGTGCCCGGTATGCCTGCCGTGTTGTTCAGGTTGTGTAAACGTCATTTCACTCTCTCTCTCACTCCTTTTCCTCGACTACTCGATTCCCAAGAATCCGGACAGGGCGCTGGCCTCGCGTCCTCGCCCCGGGTATCGGAAGCGTTACTTGCCCCGGCCTGCCTCAAATCAAAGCTTTTGAGATTAAAGCGAGCTAGTGGCTGACTGCTACTGTAGTGGTGTGGTGAAGGAGGCGTGGTGGAGAGTAGATTAAGGGGGTTATACTAACCTGGACGGGTAGGAAGACGCTACCAGTTTGCTAGTCCCGACGACTGTTTCCTCTTGCTCCTCCCGTTGTTCTCTCCTATATACCTGGCTCTTTGGGAGGGAGGGTCGCTGTCATGATTGTTTGCAGATGAAGCCATTAGTCTCGGAATCGAGAAATGCGGTGCTCGAGGCCTGTAATATCTGCCATGCTGCTTCGCTAACAATGCAACTAGCGAAGTAGAGGACCGACTGAATGTCCAGACCGTGTGGGTGCAGGATTGACAGATCTCATGCTACAGCTTCTGAACAGCTTTCGAGTCGACATCACGCCGAATCCGGGCTTCTGGGGAACCAACGAGGCCGTGCCTCGCGATGGCATCCGATACAGGAAAGGGGGTGAGAGAGTGAGTGAGAGAGAGAGAGAGAGAGAGAGAGAGAGAGAGAGAGAGAGACGTGCGCTTTCGTTAGGACTAAGGGGTCGCCGGGACACCACAGAAGCGGTCGAGCTTGTTGGCGCCGCAACATCCCTAACTAAACAAGCTTTTGTGGCTAATCCGATGAGTATCATCAGGAACATGGCATTGTCTTCTTCCTTCGACGGGGGCGAGCACGGCTCGGAATTTTTGGCTCCCCTGAAACAACGCCCCCCCGCCGAAGAAACTAATCGACAAAAACGCCAAAAAGTTACACGTCAGACGCCAAACGCCAACGCCAAATGCCAAATGCCAAACGCCAACGCCGACTAGAACGCCGACTACAACGTCAACTACAACGCCCATAGCTCTAAACAGGAGCATAAACGAGCTTGCGAAGAAGGCTGCAAGGCCCTTGTTGGGCCTGGCCGTGTCTCAAGACTCGGCCGGGCGGGCGGGAGAGCGGCTCAATCGAGGGGCTGGTATGCTCTTGGTGCCAGGTAACGTCAATAGGAAGGGGGGTTGCCTATTGGATCCTTTTGGGAATGAGACAATCTGTCTGGGTTCCTACGCCAATCTGTTAGCTTGCTAGACTGCCGGGGCGACTGAGCCAGTATGACTGTATTTGGGATATTGCTAATGGACACGAACGGGGTAGAAACATCGAGTCGGAGTCCAGCTTGGCCCCCTGGAAAGGGGATTTTGGTAAAACGTCCCGTGCTGTTTCGTTCTAGTCTTGGTTTCCCAATCTTTCTTTTCCCACCAACGCGGTGTTTGGTACTGTGCTGCGCTTTCCCGGGTTCCAAGCAAACGGATCCTTCGCAGTTTGCCCGGATCGCGATCCGTCGCCATGTCTCAGGGACGACAGCTAGCATCGGACCGCTTGCGACTAGTCAGACACGCGATATATCATTGGCCTTAGAGCTCTCTCACTCACTCTCTCTCTCTCTCTCTCTCTCATGTATCCCACGTTCCGGGGCGAGATGGCCGCCGGCAAACTGCGAATGGGCTGAGCGAGGTGGGCAAAGTGAGATGGCGGAAGCTGCGGCTCTTCTTTTGCTGTGCATGCTACTGAGGATACGGTGATTTGTGCTGCGCCGTTGCCACAGATTTTCCGCTTTGGTGAGACTTCGCTGCCAAATCTTGCCAGCTCTATAGAGAAAGAATGCTACCGCCCGCCATGTACACGAGGAGTTGGTCTCAGCCGTGGCTATGACAGGAGATGTAGGGTTCGTGACGAGCCCGCAGCGATGCTGTCAGTCCGATGTTGGTATTCGCACAACTCATGACAAGGAGGCTACGCACGCCATACTAGAATTGTCAGTCTGTGCTATAGCCGTCGAGGGGGTTAAAAGACGGTCTAACCGGGTTATCCCCCCCTCGTCATATCCATGATTCACGCTCGGTTGACGTACGACAGGTATCGGGGGCTTCAAAAGCTTCTTCCCCCTCAGTGACGCACACCATGGCCGCCGCCGGACCTGTGGTGCTCTGATGCTTTTCGAAGGACGGTTCGTTTGGCGTGTGTGTGTGCGTGTGTGAACGGCCACGCTCTTTAGCAGGCGACCTGAATCCGAGACTCGAGCCGGGGTGGAGGACGCTAAGGAATGTTTAATCGATTGTGAAGGGCCCCCCGCGGAAAGATATTGAGGCTCCGAGTGGGAGGCGGCGCACAGGAGAGACCCAACATCCTGGCGGCACTATGTAGCTTCTGAGGAACGCTTGTTTCTACGACGGCGTACCCTTACGGAAAGATTTATGGGATACTGGTAACGAATCGCTGCGTGGCGAGACGTTCCAGACGACGGAATAACCTCACCTGGGCCTCTGTATCGAAGGGGCTGTTCGCGTGCTCCTTATGAGTGATGATTGATGAAATGCAGGTTTCCCCGCCGCAATTTCTTTTCCCCCCATATGTTATTTTACCTGCCGCCTCGGCGGTTCAGAAAACAATGAGATCATTGCATAACGGAACCTGCTTCCCTGCCCAGACTGCTCCGAAGCCATCCCACAATTTGTCAATGCCACTGCTCCTTCGACAAGTCTTGGGCGCCCCTAACCAAGCAGACCGGCGTGTCTGGAACAGTGCCGCACAGCCCGCAAGTGGGCGTGCGAAGTTGTCTAGATCCATAGTGCGAAAACCATGCTTGGTTTCAAGTTCTCGACTATCGATGAGAGCTTTGGAGGGGGAGGGGGGCAAAAGTCGTGGCGAAAGCGCGCCACCTATGCAATGATATAGGGTATGAGAGAGAGAGGTGAGTCGCAGAGACGGAGGACCGAGTAATCGCACAAGACGCAGCAGAGTTTGTACGGGAGATCCATACTTCCCTCTTTGGGGTTCTGGTGAGCCCAACATCTCAAAGTATTGCGAGTACACATCTAGTCAGGATGCTAGGGTGCTCAGCTACCTTCTTGCGGCGGACTGGGGTATCGATGTGCTCTGAGGTCAGGCTCTGCGGGAATATTGACGTCTAAAGGGGAAAATATTCTCGCCAGAGTCCAATCTTCCTGCATTATTACATTCTCAGACGCAGATTCATGTCACACAATAAAACGACGACGATAGTTACGGGACAGTAACTAACGCTTATATATCTCGTGACAATTCAGCATTGTCAACATAAGGGCTGGTTAGAACCGATTTGATATACTGGTAGCCATAATCAACCCATGGGAACAAAATAAATGTAAAGGCCTGCACGGAGGCTTTATCCAAATATATAGATTATTTCACCCATTGCGTGACACTGTGTCTTGGCCGACCTTACCAATGTAGATATTTGTTTGGATAGAGTATAATACACAGGTGAAAAGCTTTAAATAACACCCATGCCGCTGCACATCACTTCACATCTTCACATTTGGCATATTTTCAAACTCTTAGACACGTCTGGTCATGGACACACTTTCCAGGTAATACTACCGTCTATCCAACACGATAAAGACTCCAAACCCTTCACTCAACTCGATACTCGATAGGTCGATACTCTTCATGTATATCTTGACCGGCAAATTCCGACGTTGGCTGGTCACGTGCAAGCTTCTACTACATCCAGATACAGTTAGCGAACGCAGGCCGAAAGGAGCCTTAAGTATTCGATCGGGGGTTAGATGGCCAGAGAAGGACGCTTCGTCGACACATCCGTCGCGAACCTCTGTCGTGTCGCCCTCGAAACCCTCATCGAACCCACCATTCGCCCGATGCACGCGGGAACCCTGGGTCAAATGCTTCCCGTTCGCATCTTCTCGACCCAGACATGACGGTCAATGGGGATGACAGTGTCTACAGCTCTTTATTACTCATCTCTGGCTCACAGGATCACGCGTCGCTTCACACTTCATTAGCACAAACTGCGGCGAAGCACTGGATGAATCGGACGAGCCCTATATGGCAAGATTAAAACCGGCGTATATTGGAAGCCTCTGTTCTATGAGTTGTATTGTCTACCCCACGCCGAGAGCGCCTGACCCGTGCATTCATTTATCCGTACTATACAGTTTACATTATACATTTGGTGCGAGGAGATCGTACTTGACACAACGTTCGACCTGCGATAGGTTAGCCGAGTCACGACGTACGACGTTAGGGAGCGATTCGCAACTTACGTCTTCGATGCTGGCCTGCAAGAACCGTCTGGTCTCCAGGCCCGCCCATACCACCAACATGCTGAAGTCGCCATGCTTGGCCATCTCGGTACCGCTCTGGGCGCTCAGCTGGCGCAGGATCGGCAGGGAGCTGCTGAGCAGGTCCATGTCGGGATTCAGGCTCCGGCCGATGCCCTCGAGGAGGAGGATGCTGATGACGACGTTGACAAAGTCGCCCTCGAGGCGCACATGGTGGCGACGGACCATGCCGAGGACCTCCTGCAGAATATCGCCAATCTTGATGTTGCCCAGGGCTAGGGTGCGGCTCTTGACGCCGAGGACGAGGTGTTGCATCTTCAAGGCAAACACCTCCTTGTCCAGCACGGCGTCGGGCTGGCGGCAGCGCTCGCACATGAGATTGCCGGCCTTGTAACCGTCGAACTCGGCCACGGCGCGGAAGAGGTCGAGGAAGTTGGTGCGGTTCGTCTCGTTGAGCTCAGTCACGAGGCCCGTGTCGATGAAGATGAGCTGCGGACGGAAGCCCTCGTCGTCGATCTTTTGGAGCTCGGCGACCCAGGCGGCCGGGTTCTTGCGATGGCGATAGGGACGCAGCCTGGCGAGGACTTGCTCGGTGACGTCGTCCTGCTCCTCCGGGTGCTCTTTGCCGGTGTTCCTGCGGAACTTGAGCTCGGGCTCGTGAGACTGGTAGAAGCGCACCATGATGTTGCCGGGGTGCAGGTCTGCGTGGACGAAGTTATCAATCAGCAGCATGCGCAGGAATGCGTCGAGGCCCTCGGAGGCGATGTCCTGCTGGAAGATGCCGCCGCCGTTCTCCAGAAAGTCGGCCAGCGGGATGCCCTGGGCGAACTCCTCGACGAGCACGCTGCGGGTGGTGAACTCGGTGTAGGGGTAGGGGAACCAGGCGGTGGTGCGGTCTTTAAAGTTTTTGCGGAACTTTGCGAGGTTGGCGGCCTCGATGCGGAGGTCGAGCTGGAGCTTCATCATCTCGCCGAACTGGGCGACCTCGTCGGGAAGGGAGAGCCACTCGATGGTGGGGATGAGGTTGAGGGCGGAGGCGAAGAAGTGCATGATGCGCAGGTCTCGACGGACGGTCCTCTCGACGCGCGGGTGCAGCACCTTGACGGCGACGTAGGATGAGGGGACGCGCTTGGGCGTGCTCTTGAGGGCCGCCTCGACGTTCTTGGCCACCTTGTGACGAAGTGGTTTGGGCGTTTCGTCGATATCTTTGTCACCGGGGGCGGCAAGACCGGGCTTCAGTTTAGCCCGGTAGACCTGGGCGATGGCGCCGACGCCGAGGGGCTTCTCGTCAAACTCGTCAAAGATGTCGTCGAAGTGACGGCCGTCGAAGGCGGCGGAGACGATGCGCTTGGTATCGTGCATGGAGTGGGCGGGGGCGTTGGAGTGGAGTTTAGACATGATTTCGCACATTTCGGTAGGAAAGATGTCGGTGCGGGAGGCTGCCCATTGACCGAGCTGAGAGGTGGTAAGCAATGTTGCAGGGCATCGTGGGGGGAGGGGAGGGGGGATCTCTGAAGGCATCACATACCTTGATGAAGGCGGGCCCAGCCCACTCCATGGACTGGACGAGGAAGCCGTACCACCAAAGGGTGCCGGTGCGCTCGTTGTCACAATCGGGGCGGCGGCGGCCCAGCCAAATGGCGGGGACAGCGAAGATGACGGGCACGAAGATGACGAGGAGGTGGAGGAAGCGGACGCCGGTGCACAGCGGCTCCCAGACGTATAGGTCGAGGGCGATGGTGAGGGTGTGCCAGGCGCGAGAGATGCCGCTGTCACCATCGGCGACCTTCTTGTTGATCTCGGCGCGGCTGACCTCGAGCATGCGCTTCTCGCCCGTCTGGTCGGTGCCGCCGTTGTCCTTTTCGGACAGTTCAAAAAAGGCGGCGGTGGCGAGGGCGCCGGCACCTGCGCCGCCTGCTCGAAGGGTATATCTCGTGTAGCGGGTGGCCCGCCATGGCAGCGGCCTCGTCTGGCTGGTGCGGAATGCGCCTCTGAATGTCGAGTAGAAATGGGTGCCTTTCGGCGGCGCTCGGAAGCCCGGACGTGGACAAAACCGGCCCAGGACGAAGGCCAGTCTCATCTCGAGCGAGGACTGGGGGATGAATGTCGGGAGGCGGCTATCATGTTATCAGTGTCGAGGTTGAGGTCGAGGTCGAGGTCGAGGTCGAGACGGGTTCGCAGGAGTTGGTCTGGAGGAGGGGAGGAATTGGCCTGGGCCGGGGGGGAGCAGAGCCGAGCCGAGCTGAGTTGAGTGAAGTTCGGAATGCGCGCAGCCAGAATCGCGGGACCAGGACCAGGTTCCTTAGATAAGGATTGTCCTTACCTACGAAGGTGCGTCGTACTCCGTACTCGTAGTTTACTATTTCACTAAGCGGAAGCGGATGGTGACGTAGAGATTAGATTATTTGGCTGGACTTGGGAGAGAGGAGGGACCGCCTTCGATACGTACCCCATCAGTTCCTTGGAGGATGGGGAAACCTCGGAGAATCACGTGCCAGCTGGCTGGGCTGGGTTGATTGATGACGCGAGCGAGTGACACGACGTCGAGGTACGTACCTCTTTTTTTTTCTTTTTTTTTTCTTTTTTTTGAAAGAGCGATTGACGTGGGACATAGTCGGAAAGAGTGGTCGCGGGTCTATCCGATGGCCCACAGGGCGGGCGCCTTCACTGCTGTATTCGTCCACTAAGACCACTGTAGAGCTGAAGCGAGCTGAGGTCAGCAAAACCACAGCGCGCGCAGAGAGGCCTGAAGTGACCTCGATCGATTCTTTATCCGCCGATCCCAGTTTCTTATCGCCTAGTTAAATCTTTTTTTCTTTTCCTTTCGTCCTTTAACCCGGCAAAAAGCTCCTTCAACAACTAACCCCGTCGTCGCATTTGATACCTTCTTATACAATACCTTGTTTCTCCTACGACGATTTGCCTATTCTACCTATTTCTCCTCCCTCCCCTTAATTCATCTCAACTCCACATCATGGGTTGGTTCTGGGCCGATGGTCCTGCTGCGCCCGTCAAGGCGAACTACGTCTCCGCGGCGCATCCTCATGGTGTCGCTGTCCCTACCGGACCTCCTCCTGTATGTCTAGCCAGCACTTGCTTCAATGCATGCCTTTGTCTAACACTTCCCAGCCTGGATGCCCGATGCACGAAAAGACTCTCGGTGCCCTGAACCCGAGTACAAAGCCCGCCGCCGCACCCGCTCCTCCTTCCGCATGCCCCGTCCCCCACGACCAACGCCGTGCCGCCGCTCCTCCGCCTCCTCCCTCGGCGTGCCCCGTTCCCCACGACCAGCGACAGTCCGCCGCGCCGCCGCCGTCGTCATGTCCCGTGCCGCACGACGCGCCCAAGCCCGAGTCCAAGGGCGGCTTCCTCCAGCAGATCAACCCCCTGAACTACATGTTCAAGGAAATCTCCCAGACCCCCGCCGAGAACCAGGCCATCGTCCTGCCCACCGAGCGCGAGCCCTCGACGATACCCAAGGGGTCCGGCGACGGCAACTGGGAGTACCCCTCGCCCCAGCAGATGTACAATGCCCTGCTGCGCAAGGGTTACACTGACACCGACATCACCGCCGTCGAGTCCATGGTCTCGGTCCACAACTTCCTCAACGAGGGCGCCTGGGCAGAGATCGTCAGTTGGGAGGAGCGCTTCGGCAAGGGCCTGTACAGGGGCTGGCAGGCCTGCCGCCGCGGCGAGGAGAACGCCGACGATGAAGTCGAGAAGCTCAAGGACGGCACTGAGACGCCCCCAACCCTGATTCGCTTCCAGGGCCGCCCCAAGGACATGACCCCCAAGGCCGTCATGTGGCAGGTTGCCGGCTGGATCTATCCCTCCAAGTTCGAGTATGTGCCCTTACTCCACGGCCTCTTGCATGCAACATGACTCAACTGACTGAACCTCCCGCTTAGGACCGAGCCCCCATTTGACCGCCACGACTGGTTCGTCTCCCGCAAGATGGGCGACGTCGAGAAGGAGGTCCGCTACGTCATCGACTACTACTCGGGTGAGCCCGAGCCCACCGGCGAACCCGTCTTCTACCTCGATGTCCGGCCCGCCATGACGCCCCTCGGCGCGGCGGAGCGGCTGATCCGATGGGGCGGCGACGTGTGGTGGAGGGCCTCGGGCGCCGAGGTGCGCGAGAAGGAGCGGCTCGAGAACCAGTGGAAGAAGAGCTAGACGGAACGACGACAAGAACAAGGACTAGAACAAGACCAAAAGCGAACGGAAATCCCCCAAGGCTGAGCGGGCTTGCTCGGGGACGCGAGAGTAGTGATTATTTGGCGGCGGCGTTTTGACACGATACAAACGGTTCGGTGCTTTGTGCGAAAAGAGAGAACCGAGTCTCTTTTTTTCGTCCTACTTCCCCCCTCCTGTCATTAATACCATATCAACATCATCATATGGCCTGTATAGTAGGTCGCGAAACGGCGGCGCATCTTTCAATGTACTTTCAACGTCGAGACGACCCCAGTTGGATATAATGATTTCAATTCATAAATTACTTCCACCCCTGCCGGCCTCCCCCTCTCTCTCTCGTCTCTCCCTTCCCCTTTTGACCTCTCGAGGGGTTTACGATTCCTCGTCCCCCGTCCTCTTGGCACGGAGCTTTCATGACGTCTTGGCGGCGAGGGCGGTGACCTGGTCGAGCAGGGCCTTGGCCTCGCGGGGCGCGTTCTTGAGGACCTTGTCGCGGAGGTGGTCGACCTGCTGGCCGGCGGCGGCGGGAGGGTTGCCCTGGGCGGTCTGGATGCGGGAGATCTGCATGGCGAGGAAGAACTTGGGGATCTTGATGGCGGCGAAGTTGCCGTTGACGGAGCGGATGCCGGCCTCGGTGGCGGTGTAGGCGTTGACCTGGTTCTGGAAGGTGGCGAGGTCGTTGTCGGCGAGGGGCTCCTTGGTGGCGAACTTGTCGAGGGCGAAGGCGAGGGGCGTCTGGGACGAGTCGGCGAAGTTGATGGACGAGAACTTGACGCCGCCGGCGTCGACGTCGGGTACGCCCGAGATGGTCTTCTTGGTGGCGTCGCAGGTGACCTTGTTGGCGAGGCTGGCGGCGGCGTCCGAGACCTCCTTGGGGAGGACGGTGTTGCCGACGACGAAGCAGGCGTTCTGGCGCGCGTCGAGACTGGGGGCTGGCGGGGAAGGGGTTGTCTTGGTCAGTCTTCTTCGTCGTTCAAGGGGAACCCGGGGGGGGGAGGGTCTTTCGTTGACTCACCTGCGAGAGCGGCACCAACGCTGGCGGCGAGGACGACGAAAGAGAGCTGCATCTTGAAACGGGGGGTTACACCACGAGGAACTCTGGGGGGTCTCAAAAAGAAGGTGATCCGGCAAGGAGACGGTGCGTTTAGGAAGATTGGTTGAAGAGGAAATCGGGAAAACGAAGCGAAAGACCTTGCCGGAAGGACTGGTTCGGAAACGAAAAGAATGAATGAGTGAACGGATTACTTGCAACTGGAAACAACAACAGCAAGCAAGTGAACGGCCAAAGATCGACCTGGGGGGGACAGGACATGATCGCCTTTTAAGCATCACATCACCCGCATGGGTGTGTGGGAGGGGGAGAAGGGGTTTCTTGGCACATAAGCATAGGGCGCGCCCACCACCCCGCCCCGTCCAAATCTAAGCATCGTCAAAACCTGCTCACTGGGTTGCGGCTGTCTGGTTCTCTGCGATGAGGGGAGGGAGGGCCGTTGTCTTTTCCCCTGTTGGCAATTCTCGTCCCAGCATTCCGAGAGATCGTCCTCCTCCTCCCCCGTTCATAGAGTTCGCATCTTTGATCAGAGCATGATGCAGATACCATGGGATACCATACCGAGATGCTAAGCCCTGTCTGCCTACTTGTTGGTCAGTCGGTCACAACATGAATCAGACTTGTGGGAAGCCCGGTTGACATGTGTCGGGGGGGTGGTTAGGTTGGCAGAGTGTCAAGGAGGGCAGGGGAGGGATTTCGTCCGCGGGTATCCGTATACGGGTATCCGTATACGGGTATAACGAAGACTACACGCGGTTCCGCTCAACCTCGTCCGCAAGAGATAGACCGATAGAGAGAGAGACAGAGAGAGAGAAGAGCCGGCGCGTGTCGTTTCTGCAACAGCACGAGTCTCGAAAGCTTGTCGCGCGCCGCCCGATGCGGCAAGGTTGTCCCTGACGGCCTGCTTCTGAGCCGCCGAGCCACAGAACCACATCTGCGGTTTCGGGCGGGGGGGATGACAAGGGGTTTCCTGCAAGAGCCTCTCCGTGTGTGTGTCTGTGTGTGTGTGTCGTCCGAACTCTGGAGTCCTTGACGGAGCACATGGCCGGTTCGGGAACATGGGTGGTCCCATATCTGGCATACGTGAGCATGGGGTTCGTCCTTCGACCTCTTCCTCATTCGTACTGACTGACTTTTTTCGCTTACCATCCGAGCCTGATGGGTAGTAGCCCCCCCCTGTCAGCTCATCTTTTTCTTTTTTCTGTCCTTGTTTCAGCGCGTCAAGGGGACCCAATCACGGCCGGGAAGACGGTGGTATCGAGGTGTTCCAGAGTTGGAGATCTCGGGAGGGTGCGACGTCGTCTAAGAGCCTTGCTTCTCAGGGGGAGGAGAACAACACGAAGGAATCCCAATTCCCCCCTCTGACCACCTTTTCTTTGCCCGGGTAACGGTTCAGAAAGAAGGGATAAACGAGGTTGAGAGGTGGCTTGGCTCCCCTCCCGCCCACAGCAGAACGGCCAAGAGCTGGTCTGCTATTGAGACGTCGAACGACATGTCGGTCCGCATGCTCAATAACTCGATTGTCCGGCCCGCAGTCCCTGGGTGGGAGGGGAACAAAAGAAATTACGGCGGTCCCGCGAAAGGGAGTTGGTTGTGTGCGCCCGCCGTCCACATCTCCGGGAAGACTCGACCGTGGTTCTGCAACGAAGTCATTTCACGAATTTGGCTCCTGGGATGTCGATGCTGAGACTTTTTTTCCCTCCCTTTCCCAAGCCGTCTGGCCCGAAGCTGGGTTTGACTTTTTGGCAACGGGAACCGACTGCGACGCTCTTGGCGACGAGCGACCCGGCTCATCGGCTGGCGATCGACGCGCCGCGGGATGGCCTGGTATGGATGCCATGGCTCAAGAGGCCAAAGACTCTGTTGATCCCGGGTCGTCCGGGCATGGTAACCTGTCCCCGAATTGTGGCTGGCTCGTTGTGAGCGCAGCTTTGGTCTCGTCTCCGCACTCCCCATATGCCTCTCTCCCTTTACGCAGCGAAACATTCCTTGTCTGTACAGGATGAGTCCCCGAGGCCCATGATGGTGTCATATCCGCCGACCTCATTTCGTCTCAGACGATGCATCAGACTGTACTTTTACACACACTGCATGTTGGGGCTAAGATGGCTTGTCATCTCACGATAACCCCCGATTGATGAGGGAAACAGACTAGCGGACAAGACCACAAGAGTATCAACCAATAACCAACCGACGAACGAGTGTTCAACAGTCCCAAACAACTAAATCTCTCGGTGTGACCGGAGCTCGCCTGCTTTGCCGTCAACCTGGCATGAGTGCCAGACGACTCGACCGAGGACTCCGCCAAAGACCATGTGAAGTACCGCAGCACCGCGTCCGTCGCCGTTCGTCCACGAATGAACAGTCCCCGCGGCCGCGAGTTCGCCGCTCAGCATGGGCAAAATCGTCCGTTATCATCCCGATCTTGCGCGTCCATAAGCCCATCAGTAACAGCATGGACCAGTATCTTGACTCGGCCAAGGGGGCAACACAGAGCGAGCGCGTTGCTCCGGGTCCCCCTTGCCTCTCAACCGAAAAATGAGCAAAAGAAAATCAGGATTTCATGAGGTTTGAACCTGCCCATAATTCAAGCAACCATGACCTTTTGTCCTGAGCGAAGTGTGACAACATCTCGGATTTCCCGCTCGTCGTGTTAGCAAATGTTATCTCGATTGGACACTTCGTTCCCTTCATGGAGTTGATCGAATGATGACGGTATTGGGAATAAATAGCTCGCCACATCCCCCTTCAGGGAATGCGGCCGCCGAATGATGATGTAAACTCGCTGCAGGTAACTGATGCTCTATACACCTCCAAAACCCTCGGCCCTGCTTCCGGGGGGGATCGCACAAGGCCGCGCCGGCCGGCGACTTGTTCAACCAAGACCCACGAGCCCGACGGGCCGTACACGACCTCGTGGAAGCTCTCCTTCGCAAAGTCGATGACGTGGATGGGCGTGTCGTGCCCGTCGACCATGGTCCCGGTCTCGGCGGCCATCTGGAACCACACGGCGGCCTGCAGCCTCGGCGTGAGGGACTCCCTCCCGGGCGGCAGGGGGCCGAAGTGGCTGACGTAGACGGGGGCCTCGACGCCGTTGACCGTCTTGTACACGACGGCCGACGCCGACGACGCCTCGTTGACGAACAGCATGTCCTCGTCGGCCACGTCCGGGTCCGGCGTCGAGCTGCCGTCGCTCCAGTCCGGCGGCAGGACCCACGTCTCCCCCGAGGAGATGGGCTGCGGCGTCGTCGCGACGTCGAGGCGGACTGTGGTGCTCGCGTTAGTCCTAGGGGAATCGTGCGCGAAGTACGTGTTCGGATTGGGGAGCTTTTTTTCTTTCTTTTTCTTCTTACCTCCGCTGGCGAACGCGCTGCTGCTGGCTGCGATCGAATACTCTTCCTTCCACGTCACCATGAGATTCCGCGCGCAAACTGGCCAACGAATTAGCGAGCGGTTCTTCCTGATCGGGTTTTTCTTAACCATCCGGACGGTACCTGAAGAGTAGCCGATGACGTTGAACTTGGTGGAGCCCGGCCTGGCGCTGGTATCAAAGCCAAAGGCGAGGCAGATCTTGTGCCCGCTGGTCTTGAACTTGGCAACGGAGTTCTTGTCGATGCGGATGTTGAGTTTGTATTCGGCCATTCTTGCTAAGGTCTGAGGGGGCCTGGCTGGATGGCTGTTCGCGACCGCGCTGGGAGATTTGTCTTGGACGGCGTAGAAGGAGAAGAAAAAGACCAAGAGTCTATTCTCGATTTTTGTAATGTTGAATAAGCTGAAGAACGGTGATGAAAGGAGATTTCCCTGAATTCGCCCCCCTTTCTCGAGCCGGGGGCATCAGACAGATAAATATCCATCGCTCTACATTCTTCCCCTTCCCCTTTTCTCAGACACAGGGCCCTACGTCTCGATGCAATCATGTGAAGTCGGCCTACAAACGAGAACGTTGGGCTGAGGGGAGAGAAAAAAAGGGGGACCTTTCTGTCTCACCAGCGCCTCGACGTAAGTTCACGGCTGATGACGCAGCTGTCTTGGTTTTGCTTGCGGATCAGCCAAGCTTCGGAACTCCGAACGTGACGGGCGAGAGCATCTGCTAGCCCGAATGAATCCATTCCCCGTCACCGAAGAATGACGAGCGTGAGCCACTTTGGAGGCATGGCATCGCTTTCGCCTCTTTGGGGGAGGAGGCGAAACGAGACAAGGCGAGGCGAGGCGAGGCGAGGCGAGACGGGTTTTATCGATGCTTTTGATAGACTTGTGTCCGGCCCGGGTTTAGTAGCTCCGATGATGCTATCGGCGCTTCGCTCCCGGATGGAGGATCTGGTCTGGTAGCCTGCGTGCACGTGGGAGGCTGCTCGCCCTCCCCCCCATTCTTTCTCGTGAGCAGTGGGCGGGAGGAATGTCTGTGGCTTGACATCTCACAGTCGTTTCCCGGCCACATGACATGGGAACATGCCAGGTAAGGCGGCCGTTTCTTTCTTTATTTGGACCCTTTTTTCTTTCTCGAGTGCCATTGGGATCGGGCTGAGCATACATGGGAAGCTGGATATCTATGGCCTCCCGCGTTCCGTCTGCTCTCGTGCTGGTGGCGGCTGAGCCGGATGCGGTGGCAGTGCTTCGGTCGCCATCGGAGGAGGGCCTCGCCGAGTCCCGGCAACGCAAACGCAAGGCACGGTTCTGTACTGTGGCATGGTTTTGGCCAAGTCTGCTTGTCGCAGTAGATGAAGAAACGCCAACCAAGATCTGGACCGCGTATGCCAGGTGTGATGGCCAGCTAGAGGTAGACAGATTGTCGAACTGTCCTTCCCCCTCCCTGCTTCGGGTTGTCGGGCCGCACCTAGTAACCGGCTCCGTGTCTCTGGGGCGGAAGGGCTCTGCGATGTCGACAGAAAGCCAAGGGAGTCTGCATCGTCTGGTGTGACGAACCTCGAACCTCGACGTCGACCTAGGTTTGGGGCAAATTTGCACGTTGCTAGGCTATGCCAGAGTTTGATGTAGTCATTGGAATTTCTTTTCCACCCTATCGGCTTCCAAGATCCCCAGCAACATGGCCCCCCTTCCCCAGACGTAAAGGCCCTCCAGTCCTCATCGATAAAACATGGCGTTAATATGTCAACAAAATCCCATCCGCGTGGACGCCAGAGTTGCATGACGGCTTGTGACGTGACGGCACAACACTTTGGAGCCCACACCCAATTCAGGGCCCTCTTCAAAACCGCATTGGGAATCCTCCTCGTCGATGAACTCGGCTTGTTGCCCCTCTCGTGAGTGGGACTTTTCTAATATTCAAGGGTCATTCGAGCTCCGATAAGCTTGGCAGGGGCGCCACGAAGTCGTCGAAACAGGACTGCCGCGTGGGAGAAAACTAATTATCCTGTTTTGTAAGGAAATGGTTTCGTCTTCTGTCCCAAGTCCCAAGTCACAGACTCACAGTCACTGGTCAAGAAAGTCTCATCTCGAGGACAAGAATACGACACTACAGCTATGGTAGAAAGGAGGGGGCAACTGCCCCCCTCGTTTGGCCTACGAGGTGCTCTCGCTCGGGGGTGAAACGCAGCGCCGAGACCACGGCTCCGGGAGAGTTGAAGGAGTTGGTTGGTTGGTAACCAAAGAAAGCACTTGGCAAACCTCAAGAAACCGCAGAGCAAAAGCCCAAACATGGCGTGGCGGGATCAGCCAAGTGACGAAAGCAAGAAACTCCACTGGTGCCATGTCCTTTTTGATTGCCTTAACGCGCAGTCGCGTCTCGAATCTAGTAGTTAGTGCGCTGCTTTCCATCCTCGTCCCGCAAGCTTTCCCACCAAACGTTGTCTCGGCGCAGTGGGGGGAGGGAGACCTGCGTTTATCTGAAGTTCCGCCAATGTGGAAATGGCAATTAGGTTTTCCAAGCTAGTCTCCCGCTCATCACCCGCTGTGGAACGCGTTTGGTTGACGGCTCGCCGCCAAGGTAATATAGCCGCTTACCAGAGTGTCTCAGACAGGCCCCCATTTCGGCACTGAATTTGCTGTGTAATAACCGCTGGCGGTTATTAGAACTAAGCAAGGGGCAAGGGAAAACGGCGTGGACTGGCGTCCTTTTGTCCCCCCATCGGCCGCCAACGCGCGTGTGGCAGCACGTGTTGAACTGCGAGTCGACTCGAACCCCTTCGAGGACCCAAACGAAGGCTCCGACGACTTGTGGTCGGCCGGCCGAGTGATTCGTTATCCCCGATCGGTATTCTCCGGCGAACACCAGACAAGGGGACGTCGAGCAGTGTGCTTGGCAGAGATCTGCGTGTCAGGAGGGCAGGTCGAGTTTTGAAGCCCACACTGGCCGCAGAGTCGCACACAGGGGGGGGAAGCAGAACAACAGTGCGGCGGCATGTCGAGATTTTCCCTGGAGACCATCTCTGTTCCACGGTTCCCCAGGCTCTTGGGCTTCTTCTTTTTCGTTTTCGAGAAACCCAGGCTCTATGTCGATGCCATTTTCAGATGGCTCAAGCGAAGATCTGCGACGACGACGACACCAACAACAACAACGAGACACTGGGTTATTTCGCCATTACGCAGTAGGGTCGGGCCAAAGAGAGAATGCCATGATTGCATGTTGCCTCAACCAAGGCAACTCATCCACTTGACGCAGGGAGCCAGCGTTCACTTGAAGCCGGGAGGTCCGGCCATCTGGCACGACTCGCGTCATTACCATCATACAGGGCGACACCAGAATTAACCACATTAACCCCAGCTCCTCGACCCTCAAATGATTGGGTGGTTCCGGATTCAGATGAATCAGCGGAAAGTCTAATAAGGTGCTTACAGGGCGCAACCCTGGCTCTCACCAGCCAGACGGCCAACTGACGAGGCGCACCGAGTTACAGATGGCAAGGGGGTTGGTTAGCTGCATCGCTCGGTACTCCAGGAAACTCCTTCGTTGAATCCCAGACACAAGCAAAAAAAAGTTACTCTGGAGTAAGGGGGCAGCCAGCGGAGAGGTAACGGAGGCCACCCCGGATGGTGAGGCGGGGGACCCGACGTCCGGAAGAAGGATAGGTTTGGAACGTTTTCAAATAGGACGATTGCGCAGTAGGGCTGGCAAATACAAAAATGTCATGGGCTGCCCTTCATCTGATTCCTGTCTCTTGCCTCCCTCCCGCTCGTACGACAAAGCTTCTATAGATCCATCTTTTTCCGTTCTTCTTCACGTTCATTTCTGTTCGTCTCATCAAGACGCCGTTAGAACAACCACACTCTTTCTTCTTCTTCTCAGCCTATAAACCCTGCTCGTAGCCGGTCTAGGAACAATGTATACTTCCACTCTCATCCTCTCCCTCCTCGCCGCGGCCGGTGCCGAGGCTCAGTGCACCATTCAGTTCGACGGCCGCATCGCGAAGGCCTCCACCGTCGCCGACTTCGACGCCAAGACGAGCCCCTTCAACCCCGCCAACGTCTTCGGCAAGGGTCTGAAGTTCAGCCAGCTCATCCAGCTCCCTGGGGGCCAGTCCATGGTATGTAACAACGATCCGGGAGACTCGCGGTTCTCGAACGAGGAAGCGGGCCTCCGCGGAGTGGGCGAGGTTGAAGGCTAAAACTGACACCGGCTGCCTAGTTCGACGGGAACGTTTCTCAACCCTTCGAGGTCACCATCAGCGACAAGTCCATCTTCGCCCCCTCGGCGGAGAATGTCCAGGTTGGCTTTCGCCGCGCCGAGATGCTGCCCGCCAGCAACGACGGCGCGGACCCCTCGACCGACGGCGTCAAGACGCTGCACTTCAGCCTCATGAAGGACGCCCAGCGCCCCCTGAACCTGTCCCACGAGTACCAGCTCGTCTTCCTCGAGAGCGCCGACTTCAGCACCAACCAGGTCGTCCTCAAGACCGGCTCCATCCTCGGCCAGAACACCGCCGACCCCGACACCCTCCAGCTCTTCGGCAACGTCAACTCCGACCCCGTCCCCGAGCTTTTCAAGACCAAGTTCACCCCGGACGTCTTCCATAACTTCGCCGTCAAGCTTGACTTCACCGCCAAGTACGTGTCTTCCTCGGGAGTGGGAAATCTACAAATGCTTGTTATGTTTGCTAACTTTTGACCCTACCCAGCACCACCCAAGTCTTCTACTCTCAGGGCAATACTCCGCTCAAGTCCCAGGGCGCGCCCTTCGTCAACAACATCGCCGGCAAGGGCCAGTTCCACTTCGGCATGCTCAAGAAGCCCGTCAACGGCGGTGACAATATCGCCAAGAGCGGCGACCAGCCTGCCAACATCAACGAGGGTGTGATCTACGGCGGCATCTTCGAGGAGGACAGCTCCACTGGCTGCATCTCCACGTCCCCTTAAGCCTAAAGACGCCGGTATGGTTTGAGGGGTTACTTCTCGTCGCATTTTGCCTCTCAAAGTCTATACTTTGTGTGTGGTGACGTAGATACTGTTAATCAAGGAGAAAACTTTCAGCCAAACAAAACCTTCCTCGGTGACTAACTGCAACAGCGATTGATGCCAAGTCTGGCTCTTACTGGCCGTTTTTTTTTGTGCGATCTGTCTTCCCATCTTGGTCCGTATCGAGAGAATCCTCTTGTGCATGGGCGCCGACGTGAAGGAGACCAACTTGTCTCACTACGCGATATATGTTGGTGTCGCAGCGATGCCCCCAAGACCAAAGTTGATTCCCAAAGCCGCCGTTGACTACGATAAAAAGTCGGCAAGCCGCCGGAAACTTTGACGGGGCGCAGAGAGGGGAGGCAACTCACAGGTGCGCTGGCTGGACTGATTCCCGAACTGATGCACTGTCCCGCGCTCTCAAGTGCCCTCGCGGCACTCGTATATCTCGCGACATCCACCCCACCAACCAATACCCGTAGTTAAAAGCAAGCGCAAAGTTAAGCTGCCACATGATGTGCAACGCCCAGCCGCGGCCAAAGCCTGGCTCGTCCCAATCGAGGGATGGCTTGTGCCTCTCGTACTCGACCTGGACGACGGGCAGTATCCAGTTGACATGGACGAAAAGGGGCACACTGCCGCCAGGACGGTTAGTGGAGGCTCTTGGTTATCAGCGACACGCCCAGCCCAAACGGGACTTACACCAGGAGGAACTCCTTGCGGAGCATGAGATATCCTAGTTATCTAAGTTCAGCCGAGTCAGAGATGCGCTCGACGATCTGGACGCGGGTGCCGTTCCGGCGGACGACCTTTTCCGGCGGGGAAAGGAGCAGAGCAACAAGCGGCCCGAGACATTCTTGATCAAAGTTAGGTTAGTTTAGCACCGTCTCATGTTGTCTCGGACGGGGGGAGGAGGGGAGGAGGGACCGTTTGTCATTGACGGGATCGACAAAGTTGGTTGGGACGGAAGCTCGGGCCCGGACCTACGCAGCACAACGAAGACGATGTACGTCCTCCAATAGAGCTTTCCCGTACGCCGGCCGGCCCTGGTATTTGAAGGCGAGATTGGCGATGCCGCCCAGGATGCCGCCGCTGTTTCGGTCGCAGAGCCAGTAGGCCAAGTACTTGCCCCGGTCCTCCGGCTCGGGGTAGCTGAGCATGTCCGCCCCGTCCGCGGCCCAGAAAAGCCCCGCCGCGATGCCGCAGGCCGCCGAGCCGAGGTACACGAACCACCCGTTGCCGTGGCGGTTGTTGGTGTACAGAGCTGCCGAGCAGACGACGTAGCCGACGGTGCCGAACACGAATGTCGCCCTCAACCCGAACCGGTTGGCGACGATGCTGCCGACGAGCCGGGTGATGGTCATCAACGAGAAGAGAACGGCGTTGCCGCCCCTGCTCCTCCCTGTCAGTGAAGGGGTCCAAATCCGGCCTCCAGAGACAAGAGCTTACATGGCCAGGTACGGCGATTGCTGGCCGCCCGCACCCACCGAGTTCATCGCGTTCCATAGTCCAGGTGCGTTAAACGCGGCGATGTCAAGTTCTGCAGCTCAAGCATGCCATCATAAAGCTCGACCGTCGTTGACTCGGTTCAGGTGGCGCAACTCCGATCACTTCAGCCATCTACATTACATTGCCCATGGGCTTTCTCGTCAGAAACCCAGATTCTTCTCGGAGCTTCTCACCAATGATGTCAGATACGTCTACCGCTACACAATCAACCCGCTTGTCCCCAACACAGGCACGAGCGTTCGCGGGGCTTACGGCCAAGAGGTCACCGACGAGGACACCGAAGAGGTGGCACGAAGGAAGGTTGAGAACGAGGTTCGACGCCACAGTGACCGGTTCGAGTGGCGCGAAGACGGTAGCATAAGCGTGACGCACATAATCCCATTTAAGAAGAATTCCGCAGGGTTCTAGTCTCACTTGGGAATGCCTGGGACCTCATGTTTATTGGAAAGCCCCCCAGCCATTCGGATCCACGATCCCACAGGAGCAACGGTACTTTTCGGGGACGTCACTTCGGCTTGGGGGCGCAGCAGGCACCATGGTGCGACGCGGCCTCCCTTCCGTGGTGACGATGGATCGTACCACCCTCCGCCTACCTACGGTGACGGCACGCCGATTGACGTGGAGGACTTGGACCTGCTACTGAAGCTAGCAGAGGACGGCGCCGTTGACGTCGAATGGGAGAAGGGAGGCCTCGTGCTTCTCGACGTGAGTGTCTATCCGAGAGAGTTCGTGCTAGCGTCGTGTGGCTGACACGCGAGGCGCTCCCGCTAGAATTACGCGGTTATGCACTCCCGTAAGCCATGGAAGGGCACGCGACAGGTTCTCGCTGCCCTTTGGGATGGCGATGGCAGGATGAGGGACTTTCCAGAAGGTCTCGAGTTGCTGGAGACCAGTCCAAGGCTGCCTCGTACAAACTACGTGGAGACTGGCGTGTGGTGATGATGTTCCTTACACACGTCTTCCCATCCATGACAAGGTTAGCGAAGCAAGGGGCAGCACTTAACTCTTCCGTGCATAGTCCGGACTAGTAGATCCGGGGGACCGTGTAGCGGAGACAAGCGATGCTAGTAAGATTGACGCACAGTCGGTACTCTGCCTCTCGATGGAGAAATGAAAATGTCATTATTTGACTTGAATTGCCACGCATATTAGCCGGGGGGGGGGGGGGGGGAGCGAAGTTGCTCTATCTTCGGTGCCACCCGATGTCACAGACAACCCAGGCTCGCCTGGAAGCTGTTATAGAACATTTGGCCAGTGTTGAAGAGAAGCCTTGTTTGCCTGCTCAACTCGGCCTCCTTGACGAGCCCCGACAGCTGTACGACGGCGGGAACGACCTTCGCGAGGCTCTACGCAGTGACGGTATAAGTGGCGATCTCACCATGCACCGGTGCAACAACCGTGCCTTTTCTCGCCAAGATGCTGGGGTTTCTCTCGGTGCCTTGACCTTGATCGTCGTCTTCACTATCTGCCAATCAGTGGAGTCACACTCGGGCCGCAGCTCTAGCTTCAACTTGCAGAATTCCTCCGCGTTGTTGTTTGTTAGTCTAACCTTAACTACTTCCTTGGTAATGATGTAACCCTGGTGATCGGCCTCCGCTTTGCGGACGCCAATCTGGGTGATGTCTGGTTGTCACAGCTGCCACTGCCGAACCTGCCGTTAGCATGATCAACATTGATGTTTGGTATGATGTCGTTTCGAAACATCTCTACGCGAAGCGATAACCTGGTATCCATAGAGAGCATGTTTCAATTTTGGTTGTTAATTATGATTGAGAAGATTTGGATGAACGGCTTGTCAATGCCGCTTAAACACACGTTACTCGAACCGCTGGAGCCACGCATCCGCCTTACGCCATTCATCTACCAAAACCTTTCGCCGTTCCTCACTTCGCACTCCGAAGCTAACATCGAAGAGCTTTGGTCCCGTCAGAATTGCATCTTTGAAAGCCGTCTGAACGTTGGTGTCCGGCATCCGATCTCCTGGCAGGACGTCAAAGCACCAAAGCAGCTTTGACATGGTCATCATCATGCTGTTCTCAGCCATTCGCTGGCCCGCGCAAACCCTTCTTCCAGCGCCAAAACTGTAAGTGGGCCTTCGCCACTGGTCCAGCGTCTCTTTGGTGCTCCCGTCAGCTTCTTTGACGCCGAATGTGCTGCCGATGAATCGTTCGGGGTCGAATGAGTCCGGGTCGTCGTACTCATCCGGATCGTGACTGATAGCCCAAACGTTCATGAGGATGGTGGTATTGGCCGGGATGTGATAACCTTCGTAGATGTCATCCCGAGTGGTGGCATGGGGGATAGCAAGTGGGAAGCCGGGGCGCCATCGTAATGTCTTGGCCATGAGTTAGGATTGGTCGCAAGGGGGATCAAGTGGCTCGATGCAGACGAGCTACTCACCTCGAGAAAGCAGGCCTTGAGGTACGGCATCATAGCTCCGTTGAGCTTCTCGGAACACACGCCGTCGTCTCCAAAGACAGAATCGACCTCTGCCTGGGCTTTTTTCTGTATGTCCGGATACGCAGCCATAGCGAGAACAAAAGTTTCAAAAGCACCGGCAGTGGTATCAGACCCGCCTTCCATAAGAAACCCAGCAATGTATTCCAACTCGACATCGCTGTATTCTTCTTTCATGTTGTTCCGGAGAAGGCTGGAGACAAAGCTGTCCTCTCCCTTCCCCTGTTTAATGCGGGCCTTGGCTTCTTCAAACAAGTCGTGATACAGCCCATTCTGCATCTTCTTCAACGCAGCAGCCCTCTGCTGCCAGCCACTCCACGGCGTCACGATGTCTGGCACATACCGCAAGAACGGGAACACGTCAAAGGGTGGAACGGCTCCTTGGTCCAGTATGCCTGCCCACTCGTCCTGACAAGCAAAGAACTGCTTGATCCTCCCCTCATCAGAAAAGTCTTTTCCCCTGGTGCCAAAGACGCTCGACATAATGATAGCACCAAAGTACCTCAGAATATGATCGTGATAGCTGCGGGGCTCCGACAGCAGCTCATACATCATCTGGGAAGATTCGGCGTCTTGCAGAGCCACCAGCTTGTCGACTTCGTCATCCTTCAAATAGTCCGTGACGGTCTTTCTTGCCTTGCGCCACTTGGACCCGTATGGCATGAAGGCGAGGTGAATGTCGCCCGGCGGCGGCACCACATACTCGACGATGGGCACGTAAGGCCGAGACGAGTAGATTGCGCCGCGTTGGTCCAAGAGGTCACGGGCCGACTTCCAAGAGTTGACGACGACGGCCTTTCTGCTCGGGCCGAGTTGCAGGCCGACAAGGCCGTGGGAACCGTAGGTTCGGCTCCATTCGGCAAATCGGATAAAGGGCTTGGTCAACGGTATCTGATGGAGGTTTCCGAGAAACGGCACAGTCGGCGGTCCTGGCGGGAAATCAATGCTGGACCTGGACGGACGCAAAACATGCTGGATAAAGAGATAAACAAACAAAAGAATTGCAGGACCAAGGACCAACGTCAAGAAGGCCATGGTGAGGGTTACTCAGGCGATGGACTTCATGGATTCGTACCCTTGAACTTGAGCAAAAGCACACAACTTTATAAACCATTCAACTTCTATAAAATGGATGGTCTGCAGTGTGCTGAATCAGCGCTTGTTTTGTCTAGGTAGGGATGTGCAGTCGCATAGTAAGGCAGAAATGCCTCATTGGTCAAAATGGTACGGATACTGACGGAAAATATACTCCGTAGTGTCGTGTAACATTGCCCGCATCGTTTGGCGGGGAAACTAACTCCGGATGAACTTGCATGATTGATAATGATATTCCAATGGCAGAGCTTTAGGCCACATCGACATGTCCTCGGTTGAGATTGGGACGCAAATGCTCTACCTTGACACGATTTGCAGGGTACAAATGTGTTTGGAAGCCCCCCTCAGGCCGAACTGTGTAATTCTCTGACTGGTTTCAATCTGTGGATCGACAAAGGTGTTTGTCAAGGAGATATCAAATGTCAATTAGATAACTGTATAGCGCGCGTTATCAAATCCTGGTGAAAACATGAGCTTAGGAGTTATAACCAGAACCAAAGGAACCACGGCTCTTCAGAAATATAATTTCACTTTATCTCCCGGTACCTGCAGACTGCAGTATGAGCTGGCCAAGGGCGATTTGAGTGTTTCTTCTGGGACGAATACCAGCCATAGAATCTGGTATCTGCATCGAATTTGACCAAGTCTAATGCCACGGAAGACACTCGAGTTGTACGCACACAGCCACACTCTATGATCGATATCACCGAGCGAGGCGTAATGCCACGAAGAGCTTGGAAAGACTTTCGTCATCAGCAGTATTTGAGATGCCATCGGAACTGACCGCAACTGCCAAGTGAGTGTAAGAGAGCGGCAGTCTTGGGCCGCTCCTATCACGCGAGAATCATCATAAGCAGACCTTGGCATGCTGATCTAGTCACGGCCTCGGATGGGGACCTACAAAGGCGATGCAACGAGCTTAAACACTGGTTGTAACGAAAGAGTGTCGATACCTACAACGACATCGGATCTTGAAAGCCCGAGGGATAATGGTACGATCCATGTATTTTCTTAGACAGACTGTTGATGAAGGAAGCCGGGACCCTGGAGTGGCCAGAACCCCCGGGCCGAGAGACGGGAGATGTTCGAGCACTGATCGGACGAAGGTCCTGTTGTTGATCATATCCGTGCGTACAGGGGCCCCCGACATGCACATGCAAAATGCGAGATGGCGACTTGTCCCGTAGGACGCCAAACATTACTGCGTCTTTACCCGTTTCTTCGCCGTCACCTATATCTTGCTCAACAATCGCTGATCATGGAAATGGAATGCAAACCTAGTCTCCTTTGACAGCAACCCGCAATGCCACTACCGCTATTAACTCACGTGGCTGCGTCGTATGAGGCTTCCAAGCTATCATCCCCCCTCCCCCCCTTTTGACCGCCCTCGACCCAACTCCAGCTCGCCTGGTGTTGGTCCAAGGTCCAGCTGGCTTGTCAGATAAGGACTTTCATCAATCCAGAAAGGATCAGGCACCATAACCGCACGGGCCGTTGGCGTCATCTAGCGTCCCCCTTCTTCCTCAGCAAAGATTGACGCCACTCCCCTGATGTAACAGCTAGCGGGCATGTAGGCGGCGCCATGTCTCGTAACCAATCGAGCTAGTTGAGGTCGGCTACACGTAGCCGCAAGAGAGAACTAGGTGACGGTTTGTAGGATGGGGTTGGAGGTCGTAGCTTTGACAGTGGGACAGCAGATGTTGTGACCTTTTCGGCTTAGAGGTGAGCCAACGATAAGGGTCGGACCATCTCATCAGACCTAGTGCATCCCAATGTCCGCATTGACCTCGACTGTCCCGAGTGGACAACCGGTGGCTATCTCTAATACCCTTACTCTCGCAATTCTGGGTATGTCGAGCGTTTCTCAACCTGAATGTTGTGCTCTCATTCTGAGTTCTAGTCGTTCGTTCGTTCTCGGTCAAGATTCCCTCACTTGGATTGTTTTCTTTTCCCCCTCATTTCGGACTTTGTACATGTTGCACGAAACGAACATTTGGACCTTGCCAGCGAGCGTGCTTTGATCAACCACTCATCAACCACTTACATACACCCGGCCACCAATCTACAGTCGATCGCTTACCTATCCTACACAGCTGGAACTGAACAATAATGTATCATGGCTAAACAGGAGAGCCATGGAAGATGGTACGGCATTGTGGATAAGCTTATTAACCGGGGTCTGCTCGACGACATCCTCAGCAACCCCAACAAAGTTATCAGCGACATCTTGACACCGCCGGCGGCGACGACTGCGAACAACGTCCAGCCAGCCAACACGCCGGTGGCAGCTTCGACACAAGCTGCTGCCGCTGCTGCTGTACCGGCTGCAACGACGCCAGCTGCCGCGGCTCCCGTCGCGGCGACACAGGCTCCGGCTGCACAGCAGCCCGCCGCGACCCCCGCCGCCGCATCACCAAAGGAAGAACAGCCGCAGCAACCACAGACTCCATTGCCGGCCGCCCTGGTACCGTCAGCAACTCAACAGCCAGCGGCAGCAACTAGTGACATGTCCATGACTGCAGCAACGAAGAGTGCGGGTCATGAGGATGTTTTCACGACATCACCCCCTGCTGCAGCAGAGACTGTACCCCCGACGGCTGAGAATGCGGCCTCGTCACAAATCTCTTCACAACCAGCCAGTATCCCCACGACCGGAGCCGTAAGCATCGAAGGAGCAGTAGTTACGAAGCCCGGAGCCACAAGTCCCACACAGCCGTCGCAGACACTTACGCCTGGGGGCACGTCCAATGCAAATGATCAGGGGCCTTTGGTCGCCACTGGTGTTGTGTGTAAGCAGCCCCCCCCCCTGAACGATCAAAATGAACAGTACTGACATTCTAGTAGTGGGAATAGTGGTCCTCCTTGGACTGTCACTCTTCATATTTTGGTGCTTACGGCGGAAGAAGAGGGCAGCTCGCCATAACCACACATCCGTTCCGTCGACGAGCCCTTTTAACGAGTACGCCCCTGGTGGCAGGTTCCGAGACCACGTCAGTCACAGCTACCCCGCGATGTCTGAGGCCCATTCGACCGTAGGAGGAGATTTTATCACTCATCATCACCCAAATCCTGCACAGTTCACGCTTGCACAGGCCACCTCCCCTGGTCAAGACAGAGAAGCCCCTGATGCTCTTCCATTTGCGGCACAACCATTTTCATATGCGCAGGCGCAGCGGTACGTGCAGTCTCTCGCAGACACGGGGACGTTTGGGTTCCCTCCGCCGCCGCCGATCCCACAGCCGTCTCCGATCCGGATCTTCCGATGGCCGACTCGCTCGTCTCGCAGTGGAGCGTCCACCCCGAGCGCCTTGACTAGTTTCCGATCACACAAGACCTCACGTCATCAATCCCAAGTCTCTCGCAGTACCGTATCATCAATGCTATGGCACGGCCGGAAAGATATCATCGCCCGGAGCACCATGGATCGAAGCCCGGCTCCACCGAACGTCGGCTTGACTCCGAACCACAGCCCCGAGAACACACATGATGGCATACATACACCCGTCCTAGACTGGCTGCAGTGGATCCGAGGCCACCAGCAGGTCGAGCCCGACCCGGAGATGAACCATAGGAAGAGCTTCGCCAGCACCACCGAGAGCTCGGCTTCCGGAGCCAGTCATACCAGGTCTGCGAGCACAGCCAGCAGCGGCGTCTTCTCGCCCAAGGTGGATTCAACCAAGGAGCTTTCATGGCAGCTTCCGATGAGTACGCCCGGTGCTGCCCCCGGGGACAGACTCTGGAACGACCCCTTCAACTATGTCCCTCTGCGCATATTCAAGCGAGAAAGCAGTAACGAGGAAGATAGTTCGGGGTCACCACGTTCACAGTCACCAGGTGGCGTCAGAATCCCATACCCTCGCTGAAGGAGGAGGCAGAACTCATTAATATACTCACCATAGTCATTCATTGCATTACTAAGGTGTCAGGGTTGGCAATTGCACTCTATTTCCTTCATTAAATACTATATCAATTTCAGCGCCGAGAGTTACCTTCAGTGAACTGTGGAACCATGCTTCTACTATGGCATTCTGCCGTCAATGATCTCTTCCCCGGCGTCCCGCTTGTTGCGTCCCGGGTAGAAGCAAGCATAAAAGATGCATCCAGCCACAAAACCAACGATCCCCAAAGATGCGTACATCCATACCAAATAAGGGTCTTGGGAGACTGGCGCAAGCGCAATGCAAATGGCGGCTGCCACACCAATAGTCACCCAGAACAGAGCAGAGACAACCGATCGCAGGCTGCAGAGCAAAGACTTGTCAGCAGAGTCTCCTAGTGAGGGCTCCGGCTCCAGGGGAGGGGGCTTACTTCTTCGGTGCCTGAGTGAAGGCTAGCTCAAGCCCGGTGACGATAATGAACGCCTCCGAAAACGCCACGAGGATGTAGGCGGGTGCCTGGACCCAAACGTGGATGCTTTTGGGAGGGGAGTTGTAGATGTAATGCTGTAGCACGCTAGCATAGACCATAGAAATAGATGCAAATAGAAACCCGACGAATATTCTGGTGGCCGGGTCGAAATCGATACGATGCTTTCGGAAAAGAGGGTAAACCACCACTGAGAATCGCACACACGTCAGCAGAACTCCCCCCCTGCGGATCTCGGCTGGAGGCAACTCACTATCGAGGAAGGGTATGAACACAATCAATGCGATTGGATCCAAGTTTTGAAGCAAGTCGTTTGGCGTACCGTGCAACGCCATCTCGCCCGCTTGAGATATGAGGTTGTTCCAGATCTGGATCCAGCAGACGAAGTAAAGCGGGAAGAAGAGGAACATCTAATACACATCACTGTCAGAAACTGTGTATGACGGACATTGATGGTCTGTTCTACGCACCTTGCAGCTCTTCAGCCCCCGCATCACATCCATGACATATGCGTCTGTGTACCGAGCCTCACTCGCGATAGCGTAGTTTGCATCGCGTCCAGAGCCTCTGAGCGCCGAAGGAGTGGCATTCTCAAAACCCTTTTCTTTAACGGCGATGCGTGTCACACGAAAGGCGTCGATGATTGCAGAGCCTTCTGGCGGGACTCTGACGTACTTCTTCCGCCCTGAGATGAACACGCCGGCTGATATAATGATTGCGCTGTTCTTCGTTAGTTCACCGACTGTTACCGGAGTTCTCAGGGATTGTGCCTACATGAGCGGGATCAGATAAGCCAGCCAGAACGAGTGATGCGCTTCCACATTGACAGTAATCAACGGCGACAGCGCGCCAATATTGACAACCCAGTAAAACCTGAAAGAGCTCGTCAATTTCATTGGGTGATATGCCGTCTCAACAAGGTTGACTTACCACATGAACAGCCTTTGGACCGTGAGTTCGGGGTCCACCAGGACCTCTTCGCCAGACTTGAGAGTTCGGACAACAGGGCTGGAGTTTCGATACTGCTCGGCGCACATGGGCGTTACGTTGGCTTTGATACCACCAGTTCCCAGCCCGATCGTGATCATGGCAGCGACCAAGCCGCCGAAGCCCGCCCCGCTGCTGATCGAAGCGGGCGTCGAGGTTGCCACGAGGATGATCAAGCCGACGATGTACACCGCGCAAGCTGCAAGGATCGCCTTGAACTTCCCGAGGTACTGGTCTACGTTGATGCAAGGTAAGCGTGCGCAACAAGATCGGAGACGCGGTATCAGACGGATAGCGTGGTTTACCTGCTACAATGGCTCCAATAACCGTGGATGCATAGGCCCAAAACTTGAAGAAGTTGCCCAAAGCTGTCGCAACCGCCTGGCCGCGGCCGAGTGCACCGGGGAGATCGGAGGAGGGATCGTATGGGTTACTATCACACACCAAAATCAGAACAGTGTCGCGAGCAATGGGGCAAACACCATGGTGTTAGTGCTCACTTGATATAGTTCTGAATTGGCCCGCTGAGACCGAAATATGTGAACCGCTCGCCAAGCTGGGAGATATTAGTGACAGATACAAGAATTACGCTGGAATATCGGCTCACCTCTACAACGAGAATCAACAGCGCAACGGTTGGAAGCTTGTCGGGCACTCTTCGAAGGTTCGCCCATTGTGGAGGAGATGGTTTAACAGGCGCATCCGGATGTACCCGTCCTTCCTCCGGGCCCGTGATGGTGTCCTTGGTGTCGCTCATGGCTACTTGACTCCACGACAATGAAAAGTTTCAAAGCTGGTAGCTACCGGACGTCACACGAGATTTCTCGAGCGGCATGCCGTGTAGTCATATAGATGACTGCGACTTCTAAGCCGCTACGACCCAAGTCTCTTTGTTCACTGGTCCCCTGACTCGATGCGGCGGGTCAGGCGAAATGGAGGCTTCCCCAGGTCGCATGAACAGATACGGGAGATAACACTGGGGATCTACGTCGAGGTTGATTGGCGGCGTTCTCTGGCCTATCATCAAAGATAGTATTCACGAACGCCACCAATCAGGCTCAAGACCGCCATCAGACCGGGTCCGTTGTCCGTTGTCTCCACCAATATCGGCCATCTGAACGCCGCCAATCGGAGTGAACATCAGCGGCAGACAGACACGATAGGCCCGGTCACTCGTTCGGTTCGGGAACAGAGAGCCTGAAGGCGAGGTCTGTGTTATCGTGATAGTCCTTGCGGTATTGACTCGCAATTATACTCTTCCCATCATCATGTCATCTAGTTTCAGACACTGACTGCTCACCTGCGAACACCTCAATTGCAGTTCCAAAATGGCAGTCGCAACAAATTCGAACGAGCAGTCGTCGCCGAAACCAGGCGATGGTCGGCTTGCATTTTCTGCCGCTGATTATCCCGGTATAGATCCCGAATGGGTTCGTCTTTGGAACGAACATGGCGGCGGGATGACAAGGGCGGATGAGGTTACAATTGAGCAGTACCGAGAATCCCCAGCGCAATACAGTTTTACATATCCCACTTGCAAAGGTAAATTACAAATCAACAGTTCGGCTGCAAAAGCAGCGCTGATGTATGTGTCTTGTTTTCAAGGTCCGGACGTCTTCCATGTCGAGGATCGCAAAGTTCCGGTTACACAACCATCTGGGAAGATCACCGTGCGGGTTTACTCCCCGCAAGGACCTGGGCCTTTTCCTGTGCACCTCAATTTTCATGGCGGTAAGTTCTGTGCACGCTTAGACGATCATGGTCTGACAGCAAGATACTCTCGCACAGGTGGATGGGTTCTGGGAGGACTCAATAGTGAGGCCGCGTGGTGTCGTCACATCTGTAATAAGTCCAATATCAAGGTCATTGACGTTGACTACCGTATGGGACCCGAACATAAATTCCCGACCGCCATATACGACTGTTGGGATACTGTAAAATGGGTAAACAGCGGCGATTCTATTATGGTCAAGTTGTCCACTGACATTTAGATTAGGCCATCAAGAACGCAGCAGACTTGAATATTGACCCTTTGAGCGTTTCATTCGGAGGTCTTTCAGCTGGTGGACAAATGTCAGCTGTGCTGGCCCACTTTGCCAGAGATGAAAGCATTCCGGTCAAGTTGCACCTGATGATCGTGCCAGCTACGGATATGAGATATTGCCATCGCAAGTTTACTGAGCTCAATGAGTCGAATTGTCCGTACGAGAGCGCTCGTCTGTACCGCGACCTCCCCTGGGGACCACTCGGACGAGAGCAATGGTTTTTGAAATACTGGCTAGGAGAAGACGACGGTAAGGTCATCACGCGTCTTTTCAAATAATACGGGCTGACGGGAACTTGTAGATGAACAGCAAAAATGTCTCGACGATTGGAGGCTCACACCGGTTTTGGCGCCGAACTCGAACAACTTGCCACCGGCTCACATAATCACGGCCGAATTTGATTTAGAGAGGGACGAAGGAGAATATTACGGAAAACTGCTCCGAGACGCGGGCAACCAGGTTTCGATGAAACGATACGCCGGAGTTCCTCATGCGTTTGCACACTATAACCACCCTCAAAGAGGTCTCGCTAGGAGTTTCGAGTTCATTGACGATACTGCCGAGTTGCTTAAATCAACTCACTACGGAGATAGAAAGTAATCCTTATCCCCTGATTTCGCTTAATAAAGGCTGTATAGAATTCAAAATATCGAGTCTGACGATGTTGCTTCCATTTGGACAAAGGAAAGAGAAAAAAGCAGAGAATAGTTAGAACCTGAAGAAAAGTAGACATAATTTGTTTGGGGGGGGGGGGGGAGCAAATGCAGCTAAGCTGCGATGATTGAGGGACGGATCGGAAGTGTGACATTTCATCTTGTCAGGTCTAGCTACGTTTTCCCCTCCTGGTCGGTCTGATGATCGAGGACTAGAGCCGAATGGTGCCTTAGTTATTATTCGAATGCTCTCGTTTCACTTTCATGCCACGACTCCCTGCTCACATGGAAATAAGGGAACTGCTGCCCAGATAGATCATGTAAGAGAATTCCCTAGTGCTCAAGAGGTCTGCCGCAAGGGTGAATTCGTTCTTGCTGCTATGAAGTTGAATACAACGACAATAACGAACTCGCTCTCAAGAACGCTTTTCCCCATGAGCCGAAAACCGTGCAGCGAGTGTTCTAGGAGACAAGCTTTGCGGTGCCCCTCCTCAAGTCCCATTTTGCGATTCAGTAGATCCTTTTCTCAATGGCCTATAGCATGTTATGTTAGAGAGAGATGACATGAAGAGGCTCTGAAGGGGAAAGACTAACACTTTTGTACTTGAATATGAACCACACAAACATAGTCAAAAGTGTAGTGAAAGAAGCGAAGAGGACAGGCCACACCCAAGACGGTTTAGATGCTAGCTTATCGATATTCATGACAAAAATACTCTGTAAATATACTTACTAATAGGTCCTGTCAACAAAAGAAATAGGAATGACTATCTTCCTAGACGAACATGAGTGGAAGGAAAATAAACTGTCAAATAACCAATTGTTAAATAACAAGAAACTTGACTATAAGAAAGAGATGCTAACTGTGATCCAACTAAGGCGTTTCATACTAGAGTTGGTTGATGTTGCTAGTTGGGCTTCTGCGATTGATGTAAGGCTGAATTCCTTCCTGTAGTTAGTCTATGCTCATCGAACACTGAGGAGTGGGTCTTGACATACTAGCTGAATGAAGCCCTGAGAAGTCTCTTTCAAAGTCTTGAGCTTTTCGTCATGGAGCTTTTTCAGATCCATGAGTTTCTCCCTAAAGATCTTCATGTCTGTTTCTTGTGGTTCGCTTGCATCCCATCCTCAGATTCGCTTCTATCATCTTGAAGTTTGCCTGCTGATAAGCACCTCCCATGAAGTATAGTTGACTACGGCGCAAGTGTTACCGGCTTCTAGGCTGGGTATGGTATGGCACTGGAAGCGATTGGAACGGTCAAAGGACGTGTTGTAATCCATGAAGAACGGTGGCAATCACACGAAGCTCCGATTCGCATTTTTTTTAATGATTTGAAATAGGTCCAAAGCCTGAGAGGCTGGATTTTAAACTAGCTCCGCGGCTCTGAATGCTTCTTCAACATGTGTCTTGAGATGCAAAACATTTGTGATGCCGCGCCAGAACAGAGCGTCAATCCTGAGGAGGCCTAGCCGCAGAAACGGAAACGAAGCGACTTTTAACCGGAGACTCTTACGAGTTGACTGTAAGTCGGCGATCCAGGTGGAAGCTTCTCCGGAGTCGGACGATGAGATGGCCATGGTCATCAGTGAGAAGCAAATGGACGAGAAGACTAGTTGAGTCCAAGATGGCCAGAACATGCCATCTGTGTCTGGGCTCAGGCTTTGTATCACGTTCGTGAGAGCCCGAGTGCAGCTCTTTGTTTTCTCCCTCGCGGTTCGCGCGAAGCTCCCTTCGTCTGGACCAAGTTGTGAGCCTGGTGCTAATGAAGGCCGTAGCTCTGCACGAAGAACGACCAACTGAGTGTATGATAGTGCAAGATTCCGCGCACTCGACTCTGAACTGTTTGGGTTCGGTATTGAGACTAGAGCCTGCAGCAGCGGTTGGGTGACAGTAGAAACACGAACGCAGCTCTTGGACAGCTCGTGAGTGGCTCGGACAGAGCTGACGAGTTAGAGTTGCAACAAGCCTTTGGAATTGCACAGGTCAACTTACTAAAGAGTCGCAAGAGCGGAACTCAAAATCCCTGTGATGGTTGCGAAGTCCATGAGCCGCGACTCATCATCGGAGCTGAGACCCGAGTCAACAAAGTCCCCAGGTTCCAAACTGGTAACCAACCAGTTGTCTCGATGAGTAGACGGCGGAGTTCCGTGAGTGGAGGCGATCCAGGTGTCAACTGCATAAACGACGAATGAGAGTCTACGACGGTGAGCCTTTTGCCGCTCAGGCATGGACCAACCCGAAGGGTCGAGGTGAAGGCCAAGGGTTGTGGCGCAGGAGACGAGCCTCCCTAGCACATCCCGTCGGTACGCCGTATCAGCTACCAAAGGGTCTGCGGATGGTCGCAAGACGAGGAGGAGCAATGTCTGGGCGACGGGGATGCTTGGCGAATGAACTTCGTACGAGAGAGCCTTGTCGATGATTTGCGACAACGCCGGATACGGAGGTTTGTCGTACGCAACGTCGACGCTGAGTTTGTCATCGTACACCACAAAGGGAAGCGAGATGGCATAGATGGCCGCAAGGAGGTATGCCGGCGTTGATGTGGGATCTGGGAACAATGATGTTGCGAAGATGGGGAACTGAGGCTGGATAAAGTCTCTGAACAGCGTTATGAGACGCGCACCAACCGAGACGGGGATGATTTTTGCAAGCTGCCCAGAGAGCGCATCCTCGCTGGGCCGTTCCACACCACATTCGTCTCTCCGACGAGAGAAAATGGACTGCTGAGAGAGCAGAAACTGGCACGGCATCGACGAGTCCTGCACCGAGTGGACGGCGAGTTCTTTGAAGCCAAACATGCCACTCTCGTCGGTGCGATAATGCCGCAGCAAAAGGGGATCCATGTCACCGCTGAGTCCCAATAGCTGAGGGTTGGCGCCGGGAGGATACTCGATGTGTTCCCGCGATCCTGGCTGTCGAGGAGTGGTGCTCGTCCATACAGCGGACGGCGTGCTGAAAGAGCGTGGGCTTTGGAACATGGCCTCAAACTCGGACTGCGTCGTATCGAAGTCGAGGCTATCGACGAAGGCCATCTCATCGCCGTGTGAAGTTTGGTCTTCTTGGCCTTGCGGAGGAGGATGCGCCGGTCTTGGGGCCGTCGTGATCGGCATGGACGCCTGAGAAGCTGGCTGCGGTACAGCCCGCCCTTTGATCTCGTCGGATGGCAAAGGCCGTTTCCTGGGTGCCGTGCCTTCGACGAAGGTGCAGTCCCGGCCGTGCAGCACGCAAAGACGGCAGGGTGGCGCTGGATCAATACGGCATGCTGTCTTTCGTGATCGGCAGAAATCGCAAGGCCGCTGCCGTTTGCTCATATATCGACGCTGCCGGCCAGACATGATGGGCGTCATCGACGCGTGACCAACGCGCCTTGATTGTCGTGGATGGCGTGAGCTCGTCGATGATGTAACTAAGACTTTATATGATTGTGTTATCTAAAAGCCCGGGCAAACCCATCATGATGCAGATCTATTTGCTATTGAAATAATCACATTCCGTCGGCCGCGGTTGGATCTCGGGTGCAAGTCGGTGGGAGGCAAAGGAGGTTACGAAGAAATAATGGCTTCACGAGTCAGACAAGACCAGATGCAGTCAACGGCTGGTGCCGGCTGATACAGACCGGCACATCCACGTCTTGTAGGCAGTGTGAGAATACGACTGTCCAGCATGATGTCGAGCAAACTTGGTTCAATTTGCACAAGAGTCTATGGAGCCTGGCCCTTCCGTGTTTCCCGCGAGCCGATTTCGTCAAGATCACCTCAGGCGCATTGGTAGTAGTACGGTGCTGAAACACCCTGGCAAGTTGAGCCAGACTACGGGAACAAGTGTTAGCTGAAGGCCTCAACTGTCTAGCTCAGGAGAAGTGAGTGAGAAACTTACCGCACAGGTAGTGCAACCGGTATAGCCATCGCCGCCGCACTGGCCGTACTTCTGCACGGAACACGACGGCGGGCTTCCGGTTCCCGGCGACGTGCCTCCACCTCCGCTTCCGCCTCCGCCTCCGCCTCCGACCGGAAGCGCCGTGCCGACAGGTCCCTTGGCAGCATCGCACGTCGACTCGCACGCAGTGCAAGCCGATCCGGAAGTCTTGGTCGAGCCGATCGAGGCAACGGAGCCTCCGGGAACCACATAGGACGAAAGCTTGGCGTGGATGTTGACGCCGATGCCCGGGTCGCTGGCCTTGTAGGCGCCGGGGAAGCTGACGGTGGCGGGGCTCGCCGTGCCCGTGCCGCCCGTGACGGTGATCTGGTAGCAAGTCATGTACAGCTGCGCGCCGCCCGAGGGGCTGGCGGCGTGCAGCGCGATCACCTCGGCGCGGAGGAGGTAGTCTCCGTCGGCGAGGTCCTTGCTGATGGGGACGTTCATCTTGCCGCAGCACGTGTTGAGATCCTTGGACCCCCAGTAATCGTCGTCGCCGGAGCCGGCGCCGGATTTGGCGCCCCAGCCGTCCTGGAAGATCTTGAACCACGGCGACGAGCCGTCGGCCGAGGCGGCGTTGTCAACCTTGCTGAGGTATACTATGACGGGGCCGTAGTGCGCGCCGCCGATGGCCTCGTTCTGGCAGCTCCGGTCGCCGTTTTGCTATTAGGGTACCATGTTAGCGATGGTCGTACAGACGAGATGGAAGCCGAGGAGCTGGGAACGTACCTGGTGCATCTCGACGGTGACGGTGCCGCCAGCCTTGACAGCACACTTCCCCTTCGCAGCGGTAGTCCCGCCAACGTTGCACCGGACGTCGTTGCTGGCGACGTTGGTGACGGGGGAGTTGCTCTGGGGCAGTCTAGCACACTGCGATCCGTGGCGAGAAGTTAGCACAACGGTATGGAGGCTCAAGAAGAGAGATGGGCGCTTATCAGATCAACTCCATCAACCCAAAGTTGCTGGAACGTTGCATGGGCAGCGGCTTCTTGAGCAGCGAGGGCCGCCAAGACGGCGAAAATGATGGACTTCATGGTCTGCAAACCAGGATGGGCCTGAATGTTTGAGTCGGGCTTCTTGTGAATGGTCCTTGGTGGTTTAAGGGGCACAGTTCCAGAAAACAAAACGAACAGAAAGTCTCTGAACAGCCGGGCTCTTATTTATACACCCTCACAACGGCTCAACAGGCCACAGCAACTTGGACTACTGTCGTCCGTATCCACGCAGCTGCAATAGTTTCACTCGGAACGAGACCCAAGAACTTGTTCCGGCAGGAGACCTGGTTCTCAAATCGGGAACATGCCCAATAATGATTTCGGTCCTTCATCTGACAGCGTGTGGCTGCGGCGGATGGTCACCCCCGTCTCGCCGACTCGGCACCTCTGTCCATCCAAATCCCAGTATCTGGAACCCCGCAAAGCGATCTTTAGTTGGGTGCACAGGCTCACGAGGGCAGTCAGAAGGCCGCCGGGTGGCACGAAGCAGCGAGAAGAGGGGCCTTGGCAATTTACAAGATTAATATAACCGGTGTGCCGGCAGAAGTCGCCGACCAAGTGCGTTCCGTGACCGAAGCGATACGGGAATAGCGTGGTAACATCGGCTTTGCTGAACGGCCAATCAGCCGGGCCAAATAGTCCTGAAATATCGCTGAGTTCACCCGGCACATGGCTAGCCAGTTTGTTTATATTGTTAGACGTATTTTATTCAGGGAACCGGGACGGCCAGGCCGTGACATGCCGTTGTAAACCCGGAACAAATCAAACTCATTCAAGGTATCTTATTACATGACTTCGTAATCCTACATGCATATATCTAGGTATCTTGAGAACTTTTACTGATACAAACGGGTTATACGCACCATCGAAGCAAGAAAGCATCCATGTTCCTGTTATACAACGCAAACAAGAGCCAGCCTGTGCTTTATGATGGCCGTTGTAAATAACGCAAAATCTCCGGGTCCTGGCTCGGCGGGCATCTCTCCCCATCAACGCCGATCGAAGTGAGGAGGATCGGATCCTCCTTTGAAGTGTCGGGATGGACCTCGATACCATACGACAGCTCCACCTTGGCGTACCGCGCAGCCTCGATCATCGCAGGTACGTCGATCTCGTTGTCCCCGGTGCCGGCGCGAGCAGCCCGGATCAGCGCCTCTCTCTGCGCTGCCGGGATACTGGAAACCCGGCCAGCGAGTTTGGAGCCGGGCGGCGGTGCTGAGCTGCCCCATTGGTAGTTTATCGGCTTCAACAGCGCCGTGCCTGTCTGAAGGACCCAGCTCTCTGCGGCGCCCATCTCTCCCACTTCCTCCTCGGCCTTCCTCCGCCATTGTGCCGGGAGGGGCTTAGATAGCATATGAAGGGTGGCAACGAACACCTTCTTGACAGCTTGGAAGAAAGCGTAGACAAGCGTGTCCGGCACTTGTCGGATCAGAGCGCCAAGGGGGATCACCAGCACGCCGAAAAGCATCGACCATCCCCATTGCGGTCCGCTGAGGGGCCGGGTATCGAACGCCTGGCCGCCCTTCCAGATGATGACCATCTGCCCGGCCACGGTCGTGCACTGCACGCCGAGAAACCACGGATTGCGCAGGACTCCCTGGTACCAGATGTTGAGCCGGTTATCGACGCGTCGGCAGTTGTGCTGGTTGAAGAACTGCATCCAGACGTATGTGTTGAACACCATGGTCTGTAGGGCCGCGCGATCCGCGTCCGTGGCAGGCCTGAACAGGCCATCGCCCGCGTAATGGAGGGTGAACATGACCGCGAGCTGGTAGACTGCTTGGCAAAGAATCATCTTCCACATTGAGATGTTGACGATGGGCGCGTTCCGCGGTTCGGGCCTGCTTTTGAGGAAATCCGGCGACGGGTAGTCGGTTGCCA
Organism: Colletotrichum navitas; assembly: GCF_030913465.1. Taxonomy (NCBI): domain Eukaryota; kingdom Fungi; phylum Ascomycota; class Sordariomycetes; order Glomerellales; family Glomerellaceae; genus Colletotrichum; species Colletotrichum navitas. The sequence continues at coordinate 89,863 of NW_026850577.1, forward strand.
AGCCAAGCGAGGCGAAAATGTCCATGATGAGATTTATCCAGAGAAGTTGTACAACCGTGAAAATAGAATCGCCCGCCAACTCCGATACGACAGTCAGTGTGCCGGCGGTGATGTTGATGGTAAATTGGAACTGGTCGGTCTCCTGTCAGCATAAACCGCCGGAGCACGGAGTAATTACCGTAAGACTGACCTGAAGAAACTTCTTGACAGCGGTGTTGACCGTTCGACCCCATACAAGAGCCTTTACAATCGAAGCAAAGTTGTCGTCAAGCAAGATGATGGAGGCAGCTTCTTTGGCCACCTCTGTGCCTTGGATACCCATGGCGAACCCGACATCGGCAGCTTTGAGGGCGAGCGCGTCGTTGGTGCCGTCGCCGGTGACGGCAACGGTCTCTCCCATGCCCTTGAGGTGCGAGACGAGAAGCAGCTTGTCCTCTGGGCTGGATCTCGCCAACACCTGGAGCCGAGGGACGACGAGGTCCAGCTGCGCAGGTGTGAGCTTCCGAAAGGTCGGCCCGTCCATCGCCAACCCGCCGGGGGAGTAGATGCCGCACTCGGACGCGATGGCCTTCGCGGTCAGGAAGTTGTCGCCGGTCACCATGCGCACGAACACGCCGGCGTCCTGGCATTGGCGCACAGAATCGAGGACTTCGGGCCGGAGAGGGTCGCGAATGCCAAACACGCCGATGAAGGTCAAGTCGCGGAAGTGTTTTTCAAACTTGACCGAGTCCGGGTCGTCCGCCTTCTCGAAAGCCTCGCGAAGATCGATGTCCTTGTAGGCCATGGCGATCGGTCGCAGCATCTGCTTGGCATATTCACGGATCGTCGATCGGATGTCGTCGTGCACGGCGTCCGTCGCAGCACGAACCGAGAGCCCGATCTTTGGTTCGTTGAGGATGCTCGTACACTGTTCAAACACGACCTCGGCAGCGCCCTTGACCAAGAGGCGGAAGCTACCGTTGGGCAGCTTGGACATGACGGCCATCCACTTGCGAGAAGCGTCGAAGGGGAACATGTCGGCGATTTCGTTGTTGGCCCTTTCTTCGTTGAGGGGACCCATGGAGAGAAACTCGCGCGCGAATCTGAGCAACGCCGTCTCGGTGCCGACTCCTACAAAGCCAGGCTCCTTTGGGTTGTCGCTTTCGAACGATGTCGAGTTCAGCGCGATGCTGTTCTTCATCAAGTCCCTCACCTCGCCGCTTAGCGACCCCAGTAACACCTTCGGGGTGTTTCGGCCTACGGCGTCGTCGCTGGCTAATAGCTCTTTCTTGATGTCATCGGGCATCGTCGACTTCTCGGGCGCGTCACCAAATGTCTCGGACAGGCCGATCCTACCTGTAACTACCGTCATGTTATTCTGCGTCAAAGTTCCCGTCTTATCGGAGCAAATGCACGTTGCATTGCCCATGATCTCACAGGAACGGATCAGGCGAACGAGGTTCTTGTCCTTCAACATCCGCGTTGTTGCGAATGCCAGGGCCAGAGTTACCGCAAGAGCTAGGCCTTCAGGCACGGTGATCACGACGACGGTGACGGCTAGGATGAGCAACTTGAAGAAGGTCTCGGCCTTCTCGGACGGCGTGCCTTGCATCGTCCGTAGTCCGACCAGGAAGCGGATAAACAGGATGAGGAAGAAGATGATGCCGGCAATGGCACCGAAAGTGATGAGCTGTTTGGCGAGCTTTCCCAGCTTCTGCTGGAGCGGAGTCTCCTCGACATCCTCTCTCAGCGACATCAAGGTCCTGCCGTAGGTTGAGTTGCTGCCCACAGAAGTCACCAGGTATGCGCCGACGCCGCCGGAGACAGTGGTGCCGCTGAGGATGAATGGGTCAGTCGCGGAAGACCGGTGGACCTTTTGACTACGCATATCACTTTCGCTCGGCACGCTCTTGTGCACAAGCTCAGACTCGCCGGAGAGGGACGACTCGTCGACTTGGATACCCGACCCCTGGACCAGGACCCCGTCGACAGCGACGACGTCGCCGGTCTCGATATGCATGACGTCCCCCACTTGCACGTCGTACACGGAGATGTTTTGCGTCTTCCCCGACCGGATGACCTTGACGTCGCGCTGTTCCTTTCTTTCGATGAGCTTCGCGAACCTGGCGTTCTTCTGCCAGTCCGTGGCGGCGCTGGCGAAGACGATGACGAGGATGGCGACGACGACGGTCACGCCGTCGACCCATTGGATGTTGGGCTCGTCATCGGACGCATCTATCGTCTCGTAGATGCCGAGCGCTAGCGAAATCGTCGCAGAGATCGTAAGGAGGAACATGAGCTTATCGTTGAAGGCGATCCACGCCAACCTCAAGAAGGACTTTTGCTTTCGCTTGGGCAGTCTGTTCTCGCCGTATACACGCCTCCGGTCGGCGAAGCCTTGCCTTTCGTGGTGTCCGAGGTCCAGGTCGAGCTTGAAGCCGTGCTCGTGGTGCGAGGAAGGGGGTAGAGGCGCGATCTCGGCGGAACGGCGGGCCTCTCCGGCAGCCACGGCCTCTTGAAAGGATATTGTGCCGTCAAGGCTTGTCTCGTCAACGCCAAGGCCGGCGGCGACGTCTGTCCGCAATCCCGCTGCGAGACCGTAAAGGCCGCCGAACTGTCGAAGTGCGGACAAGCTACGCGCGGTGACGAGTTTGTGGAGTTGCGTCGGCGTGAAAGCAAACTTGTTGTTTTCGACGACAGTGTCATCGCGGAGGTCGACTTCATCTTCCTTCTTCTCTAGTTCCCGGGCAAACTGTTTCCCGAACGGGTCGTTAGGCTCGGCCTGGCCTGTGTCTGGCTGGCGCGGCGCGGATCTGATCTCGTCAGCCATCGTCTGGTCCTTTTGCGACCTCCGAGGTCGAGCGAGCCGTGTAGTATAACAACAAAGGGCTGGCTAGGTTACACTTGGCCAAATCTGATGAGCGGAATTTAAAAAAAAAAAAAAACACAAACCGGAGACAAGCGGCGCGGCAACCTCATCAACGGCAAAGGAGTGCCGGTTGGTAATATGGCATCGTCCTCGTCTCCCTGGCAATCTGGCGTCGACCCTTTGGAACATATGCGAAGGCCGCGTCATTGTATATTGGCGAATCACACTGCGGTGCCGAGAGAAGTCCAAGGCAACTCGGCACGCTTTTGGGATGTGACTGGCCCGATAGTGGACGGTTGTGAGACTAGACTCATTGGCAAAGCCTTACGGTCTGGGGTTGTGTGGAGATGGGAGGATTCTTGGACCCGCCAAGCTTCAAGAAGGCTCTGCAAGACTGGGCGCTCAGATGGCACATGGTCTTCGGTCAGTCCGTGTTTGTTGCCTCTCGAGAAAAGAGCCGGGCGACAAAGGGGGCTTAGATCCGTATTGACGGCCACCCCCTCGGCCGGTGACCGTGGCCACTCGGGCCCTTTTGAGGCCGTATTTTCGGTATCGGCGTGGCTTTGGCTTCTCGGAATATGTGAATATCCACTTGCATGGAGCCTCTGCGCAGTCCGTATCCATGTGGGAAGCTTCAAACCGGATCCTCATGACCAACAGGGCCCAGTTGTACCGTCGGCTGCTCGGCTCTTTGGCGGCTTGGCATGCCTAGACCGAAGGGCTTGGCTTTGCCGCCCCTGACATCACCCAGGGTCTTCCTCCGTCGCAGGGGTTTTGTTAATATGCAGTTGGGCCTTGAAGGCAGAGAGGGCGGTTCGGCAAACATGGGCCAAGATGTATCAGCGAAGCTTTGAAGAGCTCCGGCGTTAGAGCTAATTTCAACGTGGCGGATTGATGCTGGACTTTTAGGCACGTGAGATTTAATACGTTTGACTCTAGCGTAACTCAAGTGGTTGATGACCCTTGATCATGTGACCAGTTTGTTTCTATAAAAAAAAACATCATCTGTATTGCGTTCGATGCAGCATCTGCTCCTGAAGCGATGTGATAGGATCTGAACTAGCATAGAGGCACGGCGGCATCGCAGGATTACGATCCTCTGCGCACCCTCCTGTGTAGGCCAGAGAATTATATGGCTGAAGGCTGAGCTTGAGATAAAAAAGGCTATGGTGATCAAACGAGGGGTTGTTGATTAATGGATATAGTCGCTCTAAACCCCCATAAGTGGTCTGGTGCAGTTTGCCTGACACATATGTAATATCACGCTACATAGAACCTAATACAGGGCACCTCTGCCTCTGCCAGATCTCAATATCTTACTACAATATAGAATTCCCAATAACGCAGAGCAACTGCTAAATCTAACTTCGCTTTAACCATGGCCTGGATGCATACGCAAACGACCTTTAGGCGCCGGAACGTTGGCGGCAACAGAGTCGCTGCTGGGCTGCGGCTTGACGTAATGCTGTTGAATAGGGTTGCGCCGGTTTGTAGATAAGCCACGCTAAAGAGTGATAATAGTATTGCTAAACCTTCTATAAGGCTGTAAAAGCTTTGTTGTAATAATAGTATTATTAAACCTATTACTAAGGTTGTAATGGCTTTGTTACAAGCTACACAATGACTCTGAACTCTGCCACCACTGAGGTCGTTAGAAACCTTGCACCTTGAGATATACTGTATACTGATCTCAGTACCGGAGATAGCTTCACTCGCTAGAAATCTTGCTGGCCGTGGCCAGGCATACAAAGGGCGGCTGAAGCTGGGCTTGGTCTCTTCTTCCCTCCTTCCATCTCATCTATATCAAGCACACACACACAGACGCACACACACACAACGTACTCGTCCCAGAATGCCTTCTTATACCATCAAGAACCACAAAGGAGTAATATAAGTAAATAATCCCAATAACCTTAACACTAAAAGTTGCAAAATATACTGCTGGATTCAACGCCCCTGCCCCGATTCCCACAGCTACGTAGTCACAACCCGTCCTGTCCTCCAGTTTCTTAGTCTCTGAACATACCGGACGCTCAGAAGCAAACAAGAAGACCCATTGAAAACTCCGGTCCCTTGATTCCGAGTCCAATTTTGAGGCAAGCACTACGAACAAAAAGACGTCATCTGCGCCAGGCTGTTGGATGATGTTTGTGTCTCCCTGGAAATAACATCTGGCAGCATCTGAGTCACTGCCTTGGTCTGCGGTGCAGGGGGAGAAATGCTCAAGCTTCGAACCTCCAGCCAGCCTAATCTCGAACACGTGTCCACGAAAAGTAATGTGCCCTCCGGATACCTGTCCTCGAAGGTCGGGAGTAGCAGGACTGCAGGATGCTTCCAAAATTGTCACTTCGCTTTCAAGCCCTGGAGTCCATCTTTGCCAGGAGGTATCTATGGCCTGGAGGGATGCCCATGACCAAGATGGAGTTGATGGCTTCGAGCATGAGAGAGATATGTCCGCGGGGTTCTCTCGCCGCCCAATGCTACGCTTGGAGACCCAAAGCAAGGAGAAAGGGAGGTCTCGCTCCCAGTGTCCAGCTAAGCATTTGCCCATCACTCCATGCCTTTCAAATATTCCCGCGATGCCTGAAAGTGCTGGTAGTCTGTCTTTGGCATATGTAAGTTGTTGAGAAAATTCCTGTATAATGCACGTCCAGGATCCTGATAGGCGAGTGGGGGTAATGTTCTTGGCTATGGTGTATCCAACCCGTGATTTAACGAAAGTGCCTGGGTTCTTGCCCTGACACTCACAGGTTACCCCTTCGTAACACTCCCATACAAGTTCCTCCTTAGTGAAGTGAATCATATGCGGCGACATGTAGGGTTACAAAAGGCTCCCTGAGACCGAATAGTTTCTGTGACGCCTTGTTGGTCTATTATTAGCATATGGTGTTTTCCACACTTGCTTAAATCCAACAGATATCGAATCAGTAAGCCAAAGCATGGATATCCATCAAGACAATGAAGAACGGGGCAACTATTTTTTTACTCAATGCTTTACCACTCTCTAATCTCACCGCCTGGCCCAATGAACCCAGGGCTCACCCAAGCCTTCGCATCCTTAGACAGCTCGCGCACCTGGGCCTCGTCGATCTCGATACCCAGCCCGGGTCCAGTGAGCAGATCGATGTACCCGTCCGTCACCTTCCACACCTCGGGGTTGTGAGTGTAGCTCGTCAGGTCCTGGCCGGTGCTGTTGTAGTGGATCCCCAGGCTCATCTCCTGAATCACGAAATTCGGCGACGCAAAGTCGACCTGCGCGTTCGCGGCCAGGGCAATGGGGCCCAGCGGACAGTGCGGCGCCAGGGCGACGTCGTAGGCCTCGGCCATGGCGGCGATGCGGCGCATCTCGGAGATGCCGCCGACGTGCGAGATGTCGGGCTGCAGTATGTCCACGCAGCCGGCCTCCAGGAACGGCTTCACGTCCCAGCGGCTGTGGAGGCGCTCGCCGAGGGCGATGGGGATCGACGTCAGCCGGCTGACCTCCTGGATGCCGGCCAGGTGTTCGGACAGGAGGGGCTCCTCGATGAAGAGCGGGCGATGGGGCTCGAGCGCCCTGGCGAGCTGCTTGGCCATGGGCTTGTGGACGCGGCCGTGGAAGTCGACGCCGGCGTCCATGCCGAGGGCCTTGACGGCCTTGACGCGCTCGACGGCGGCGTCGAGGGCGGCGGGCGAGTCGAGCCAGCCGAGGTCCTCTGTGCCGTTCATCTTGACGCAGTTGAATCCCTGCTCTTTCCGAGCGAGTCTAGAGAGGGGAGGAGATGCGGTGAGTGAGATGCAACCGATGGGGGGGGTGGACTGAGACCTAGACACGCACGCTTGCTTCTCAACATCGTTCGGCCTGTCGCCGCCAATCCATGCGTACACCTTGAGCTTGTCTCTGACCTTTCCGCCCAGCAGCTGCCAGATGGGAAGACGGAGCTTTCTCGCTTCTCGTCGTCAGCCCCGGCCTGCGTTGTGCGATGCGTGTCCGTACTCGCCTTTCAGATCCCACAGAGCAATGTCGATACCTGCCAGCGCGCTCATGAAGACGGGACCGCCCCGGTAAAAGGTTGTCCGCCACGACATCTGCCAGATGTGCTCGATATCACTGGGTTCGAGTCAGCATCAAGATTTATTACACTCCCCGGCCTAGACGAAGAAGAATAAGAGCGGGCGTCAACACACTCGGCCTCCATGCCCAGGTATCTCTCAAACCACGCGTCCAGACATCCCTCGACAGCCTGGGTGTGGCCCTCCAGAGAAGCCTCGCCCCAGCCAACGTTTCCTTCATCGTCGGTGATCTTGACGAACAACCACCTGGGTGGTACCCGAAAGTATTCCATCTGTGCGATTTTACCCATGGTGGGGGAGGTTATGTCCCGGTAACGTTATCAACTTTTGGTTTTTTTCTTTTCCTTTTTTTTTTTTCCTTCTTTTTTTTCAACTGATGTGAAAAAGGGCGCAGGCGGCGGCGGCGGCAGCAGAACTCAAGCGTGTGAAGGGGCAATTCTTGAAGCAGAAATGCTATGAAGCAATCGTGAGCTGATATAACCATAACAAAGCGGAGCCCGACGCAGGTGAATGACGGGAAAGTCAGCATAAAGCCCGGGACTTCGGCGAGCCGTCTTCCCCCTCCCGTTCCGACTCCGCAACAGCTCCCCTTCGGAGAACGCGCAGGGTGCATGGTGGCCTTAACCCGCCTTGAGAACGGACGTGGAGAAGATGGGATGAGACGATGCGGGGTTCGGTAAGCCCTCACCCGAGCTTATCTTAGGAACAGTACTGAATGCAGGTGTGACGATGCGGGGGGAGGGGTCTTGGTGCGTGGTTTTCCGCCCGGCGAGGAAAAGCATGCACGGAAAAAGGAGCCCGACGATAGCCGTCGGCTATGTGGCTTTCGCTGGTCTCGTCGGTTGCCCACCAAGTCCCATGTCTATTCCCGGTTCTATCAAAGGCCGCCTGTGTATGTGCATGTCTGCATTGTACTTTGTAGTAACTCCCGAGTCTATGCCTGGCCCGCCCTGATCTTCTTCTGCTCTGCGACCCACGCCTCTTTCGCCTTCTTCAGCGTCTCCGGGTCCGACTCGCCAAAGATGTCCACGCCGAGACGGGCCGGGAAGTTGTAGCGGTGGTTCCTGTTCAGAGCGTTGATCTTCTCCAAGACATCCTCGGGGAGCTCGAATACTGCAACGCGTCAGTGTCTTGTGCGCTTCGTGGAACTGCCCTCGGCCATGGACGGACTCGTACCCTCAAAGTTCTTGTCGATTCTAGAAGGGGTCACGGACTTGGGGAGCACGACGGTGCCCCTCTGAATGGACCAGCTGATGAGAACCTGGGCCGGCTCCTTGCCCAGAGACTTTGCGAGCTCGGCGATCGTGGGGTCGTCAACGGCACTGACGCACGGTTAACATTTACGTGACTGAAAGATGGCAGATGCCGTCTGGATTCCGGACCGGGAGGGCTTACCGAGGAAGGTTGTAAATGTTGTTAGCAAGGGGGCTGTACGCCTCGACAACGATGCCCTGTATTGACACGTTAGCAAAGCGGGGGAATGCAGCCCCGGGCGTTTCCTCTCTCTCTCTCTCCACATCCGCCATCTCTGAGAGGGAGAGCGCTCACCTGCTCCTTGCACCAGGCCAACAGGTCGGGCTGCTGCAGGTACGGGTGGGCCTCGATCTGGTTCACCGCCGGCCTGATCTCGGCCGTCTTCCACAGGTCCTCGATCTTCTCGCGGGTGAAGTTGGAGACGCCGATGGTGCGAATCTTGCCCTTCTTGACGAGCGCCTCCATGGCCTTCCACGTCTCGGCGATGGGGACGTCAATGACGTCGACGGCCTCCGTCTCGGGGTGAAGGGGGAAGCGGGTGGTATCGTCCTTCTTTTTGAACGACACGGGCCAGTGGATCTGGTTCCCGGCATTCTTGCGTTAGCTGGACCGAGCAGAGGTGGTGGTGGTGGTGGTGGTGGTGGGTACGCGGGGGCGGAGGCGAAAGTCTCACCAGGTATAGGTCGACGTAGTCCGTCTGCAGGTCCTTGAGAGTGATATCCAACGCGATCTCGACGTCCTCGGGCTTGTGGTGGGTGTTCCAAAGCTTGCCGGTGATCTGAGAGCGAGAGTCAGCTCGTCTTGGGGTCCATACCGAGCTTCAATATCGGTGCCCTACAAAAATGTCCTTTCTCGGGACGCCAGATGCCTTGACGCCCTCGCCGACCTCCTTCTCATTGTCATAGATGGCCGCGGCGTCAATGTGGCGGTACCCCGACCTCAGAGCATGCTCGACGGCGTTCTTGACCTCGTTGGGCTTGGATTGCTACACGAACGTGAAAGAATTATTAGGCGTGCATCACCTCCCCCCCATTGACCTCCCATTGCTCACCCAAGTACCCAGACCAACTGCGGGAATCTCGTATCCCGAGAGGAGCTTGAAAGATGTAGCCAGGGCCATGATGTGATGTGGACCGTAAACGTCGCGGTGTGCTGCGTTCTGGTGAATCTAGAGATGGATTCCAAAGCGTCCAGGAAAAGTCAAAATAAAACACCGTTATTGTTATCCGCTTGAGACGCTCATCTATCATATCCCACCGGTTCTCTACATGAAAAAAACACTGCACAGGGCTCTTATATCCCCCGAATGAAGCCGTCGCCACACTCTAGTTTCACCCTCTCCTGCAGGTATTTCCGCTTCCCACAATGAGGGGGCCGCAACGGTAAAGGGTTCCCGTTGCACGGAATAGCAATCATGTAACCCGTCTTTTCCGCTGATGCCCGATGTTCGGGGATAGCGCCGGCATGTTCCCCGCGCGTTGCTCTGCGACTCCACCGACCCCGCGTTATCACACCCCGAGAGGGCGCCATCGATGATGCACCGAGCCAGTCCCTCGCGTCATTTGCCGAGGGAGACACCGAGACCGGGTCTGACACGTCTTCCATCGCGAAAGTAGAAAGGGTTGAGGGGTATTAAACAAAAAAGGGGGGCGCACCAGGGAGAGAACACGGAGAGAACACGGAGAGAACAGTGATACCCAGCGCGCCAATCTCGTCCAAAACCCCTCTTCGAACGAGAAACTCTCTTTTTGTTTTTTTCTATTAGTCTTCTCATCTTCCCGTCTCATCACCCGCGCACCACACAACTCGCAATGGCAGACGTTAGAGTACCGCCCACGGGCGTCTTCGTCCCGGTCCCGACCTTCTTCCACCCCGCCTCTGCCTCGGCGGGGTCCCTCCAGCCCAAGCTCGACATCGACACGCAGATCAAGCACAGCGTGTACCTCGCCAAGAACGGCATCCGCGGCCTGGTCCTCCTCGGCTCGACCGGCGAGGCCATCCACCTGAACAGGGCCGAGCGTCATGACCTCGTCGCGGGCGTCAAGAAGGGCCTCGAGGAGGCCGGCTTCCCCGACTACCCCATCATGGCCGGCGTGCTGACGAACGGCATCGACGAGACGCTCGAGTGGCTCGAGGATTACGCAAAGGCCGGCGCCCAGTGGGGTCTGGTTCTCGTGCCCGGGTACTTCGGCGCCGCGGCCAGCCAGGAGAACATCAAGGAATGGTACACCGTCGTCGCCGATAAGAGCCCGCTTCCCGTGCTTGTGTGAGTAAAGAAAAAAAAGAAAAAAAAGAGAAGGAAAGAGAAAAAAAAAAAAAAAGGGGGAATTGCTGAGATTCGGGGAAGCAATCGTTTGGCGGCTGACGGAAACCAGATACAACTACCCCGGCGTCACGAACAATGTTCTCGTGGAAGCAGACACGTACAAGGACCTCGCCCAGCACCCCAATATCGTCGGTTGCAAGATGTAAGACGTCGGATTTGAGATTTCTAGACTTGTGCTCCCAGAGCAAGGGCTCCCCCTTCCACGGTTACTAACGCGATCCAGGTCCCACGGGAACGTCTCCCTCCACGTCCAGGTATCCTCGGACCCGCGCATCGACCACGCCAAGTTCCGCGTCTACAGCGGCTTCGGCCAGCAGCTCGGGCCCATCGTGCTCTTCGGCGCCGCCGGCGTCATCGACGCCCTCGCCGCCTTCTACCCCAAGACCGTCTCGCGCCTCTTCGACCTGGCCGAGAAGCGCCCCGTCGAGCAGGGCACCCTCGACGAGGTCCAGCGCCTGCAGTACGCCGTCAGCCGCGCCGAGGAGTTCATCGGCAAGACGGGCGTCCTCGGCATCCGCGAGGGCATCATCCGGAAGGCGGGCTTCGGCGCCCTCGAGGGCGGTCGGCTGCCGCTCAAGGGACGCCTGCCCGACGGCACGTGGAAGGCGCTGGACTCGCTGTTCTTGGCCGATATCGACAAGATCGAGGCGTCCCTCTAGGTCTGTCCATAGTTTAGTGCCACGAGTCCCACGAGTTTATAAAGGCGTCCGACATGCCGTTTCGATTGTGTAATGCAATTCGGCGCTTGGAGTGGAGGGACTGTAATGATCTTTCGCTGGCTATAGAGGTCTGCGAGCTTGCCAATGTAGATTTTCTGCCTATTACATGAGCTTCCAAGGATTTGCGGTAGAGCATGTCGTCGTTTGCTTAGTAGGTAAATATACTTAAATGCAAGCCCCGAATACGCAGCTTGGAGCAAATACGCAAGCTCATCCTGGGTGACTGGAATGATCTGGTCCCAATTTTCACTGATTACATGTCCATTGAAAGACCGCCAGGTATGCGACCACGAATCACGCACGATCAAGAACCAAGTGACCATTTCGTCGTCAAAGACCGCCGAGAGTGAGAGCAGGAATACGGTGTAGTTGGTTTTGGCAGGTAAGAAGTGAGACGAGATCAAGAATAAGCAACCGCAGTCTCGTACATACTCGTATAAACGCATCGTCAGAGCGCACTCGGCGCCATTTCTAATGTATAATACGTAGGTCGAGATCAGCGTGGCCTCCAGTGACCAAGCACCAGGCAAACAAACATTCAGGTTTCGGGGGAATGAAGAGGGTCGCCAGAAACCAGGCTCACTGAGGGATCCGTCCGCACCTCGTCCCTGGCGCGTCCAACCGGATACTGAACCATGACGGAGGTCGAATGAAGCTGCGGAGGTACAGTTCAAATTCAAAACCGTATAGGTGAGCGTTAATAGACTGGCGTGTAGCGCGTTGGAGGCCGGCAGAGGTTGAGGTGATTCAAGGCAAGGCGATGCTCACTGAGCCGAGATTATCAAGGCCTGAGCAAGCGCGGCGTTCCTCACTAACCAGGCTCGGCCCGGGACGTCGTAGGTTTCGTGGTACATAGACTGGCCAGGTGGTTGGGCGCAAGAGTAACATCAGTCATCTTCCACAGGCATGTCGCACATGGTTACATGACTTACATGGCTCTTGAGGGCAACTTTAGCACGAACAAGAAGAAACAAAACCAAGTTGGGCCCTAGCAGTCCGAGTTTTCGCGGTATCTCCCCCGTTATCTGACTGACTGCTGCTCAGTATGTTGTGACACCAGGGACACGACGTTGCATGCCATCGCCCACCAAAACGTCTTGCTCCACGTTTCTGCGGGTTCAGATAGGGCGTTGAAGCGGTCTTTTAGCAACCGAAGCCGGCGTGTGTCGTGCCGACAGGGGAAGCGTTGAGCGTGCGGTCTCACCCCATTGCCCTGCTAAACCCTCACATCCCTTCATCCCCCTTCATACTGCACGTCCTCGTCACAACCAACTCATCACTTAGCCCCCCTCTGGAAAACCCTCCTTCCCCGTTACTAGTATGTCGTCTTCCAATAACCCCCCCAGGCCGCCGTTCTCATCACTCCCCTTGGACCCCCATGGGCCTCCCGGGAACGCATGGGGCCTCTATGGCGAAGACGACCGACTCGGGGCACTAAACCTTCTCACCCCCGCTGTCGTGGCGGCGGCGGCGGCGTCAGAAATACGCACTGGTGACCGCGTGTCGCTGGACTGGTCGCTGAACAACCCGTCTCAGCCGAGCTTCGGACGGGCGCCGTTCGAGTCGAAGCTCGTCAATCGAACACACCCAAGCGGCGAGCATAGGACGGTCAACGATGACATTCTGCACTTCAACACGCAATGCAGCAGCCAATGGGACGGGTTCAGACACTACGGTAGCGTGACGACTCTCCCAGCGGCAGCATTGAAGCGGTGTGTGTATTTGGCTGACACGGGCCAAGGGTACCAGAAAGCTAAGCGGTACTACAACAACACGACCCAAGACGACCTGCAAAACCCGGACAAGATTGGCATCGACGGTGAGTTCGGCGCAATACTACCGCCTGCTCCGTGTCTCCGTTTCTGACCCGCCCCGGCGTCGCCGCAGCCTGGGTTGAGAGAGGCGGCATCGTCGGGCGAGGCGTCCTCCTCGACTACGCCAGTTTCTGCGCCCGCAACTCGATCCCCCTCGACGCCTTCGCCAGCAGCGACATCTCGCTGAGGCACCTCCAGCAGACCGCGGCCGAGCAGGGCGTCGTCTTCCGGCCGGGCGACATCCTGCTCGTCCGCTCCGGCTTCACGGCGGGCTACAACGCCAAGGACGACGCCGCGCAGAGGGCCGTCGCGGCGCGGGCGAGCCCGGACTTCATCGGCGTGGAGCCGACCGAGGGCGTGCTCCGGTGGATCTGGGAGACGGGGTTCGCGGCCGTGGCGGGAGACGCGCCGTCCTTCGAGAGGGCGCCCATCGCCGGCCCGCACACGGCCGTCGGCGGCGCGTGGGAGGGGGAGTCCTGGGAGGACGAGATGCAGGGGGGCGGGCTGCTGCACCAGTGGCTTCTGGGAGGCTGGGGACTGCCCATCGGCGAGATGTTCGACCTCGAGGCCCTGAGTGCAAAGTGTCAGGAGCTGGGCAGGTGGACGTTCTTCGTGAGCAGCGTGCCGCTCAAGGTGAGAGAGAGGGAGGGGGTCTCTCTTCTTGAGAACTACACGGTGACATTGCTGACACTTTTTGTGATTAGGTTCCAGGCGGCGTTGCAAGCCCGCCGAATGCCGTCGCAATCTTCTAGTCCTGGCTATGTAAGTCAAGTCAAACACAGGTTGAGTAACATTCCAGAAAAGCAACAATCCCCGTTCTGCCTTGAAATCACACATGTGTCACGCAATAGAGTTGCTCTGATGTTCTACTGCCCTTCGCCTCGGCGTAGCGGATGCCTGCTTTCTGGTGCTACTGGAAGGGGATGCACAACAAACGCGTCTCATCTCGAGCTGCGTGGCGGCTTGAGGGGGTTTGCAGGATCCCTAATTCCATGGAACGAAACTATTATGGCGTGTAACTGGATTTACAAGATGGGATGCCGCAACTTACACAGTAAGTATTATCATCACCCTGCAGGCCATGTACAGACGTTGTGCCACATCAATGTGCCCTCGCAACTTGGCATGTCGGCTGCCATCATTCATCAAAATGCCCCAATGCAGTCTGGTTTCTGTGCTCCCGTGTTCGGCCCTGTCCATCTCTTGTCCTCATGACGAACCCCAGAGGCCGCGTGGGATATCGACATTACAACCCCCAACAAGAGCAGCCCCGGCTCTGCCCATTCGACATGATTTAGGTCATCGCACTCGGCATCGAGGCATTCCCCCGCGCAGGATACCGCCCATCCTCCACAAGAATGATGAAGCCAAATCAGGGTGCTTCAGGAATCGAGGTTCGACGGGGCACCCCGCATTATTCTCCCCAGTCTCGAAAGAATCAAGAATGGGGAGACTATTTCCGTCGTCCACGCTCCCCGTCCGGACTCCTCTTTCCCCTTGGACCATGTTTCCGTGTGTCCAGCAGCAGGTTCAGGACAGTCTGGCCGCCGAATCGCTGCCGCTGTACTACGGAGTAGGGTCCCGCCATCGTTTTCCCTTTCTGTCCGGCCCAGAACACGGCAAATGCGCCTGGACACTGACAATGCCGACTCCGGAGACGCCGCAAGCACCGCGACAAGGAGCGCATCCGCGTCACCCGCGCCTGCGACAGGTGCAAGAAGCGCAAGAAGCGCAAGATCCGCTGCACAGGCATCCAGCCCTGCGAGCTGTGCCTCCGCACCGACTCCCACTGCACGTACAACGCCTCTTATGCACGCGGCCGGCAGCCGCCCTCGGCTACTCGGCAGGACGTGACGCGATGGGACCTCGACGGCCTCGACGTCTCGGTGCCGGACCCCAATGCTGCTGCTGCTGTGCTGCTGCTGTCGATGACTCGCTTATGGATTCCATCGCCGTTGGCGTCTCAGGCCACGTCGATACCGGCCGTCAAGAGGAGGTCAACATGAGCGGCACCAGTCTAACCATCGGCGGCGTCCGGCCCGGCACCGCGGAACCTTCTCAGGCGTCTCCCGAACCCATCCAGACCGACCTCCACGGCCACTACGTCGGCCCTTCGTCCACCAGTGTGCTCGGGCAGCCGAGTATTCGCCGAGCCTAAAACGCTGGAGAGCCGACATGTCACAGTTCCTGGACGACGGCGTCAACACCTCCCTGCTCGTTCCAATCTTTCAACGGCAACGTACGGGCTTGCTTGGACGTGGCGATGCACGTCGTCGAGACCTTCAACGACCTCTTTCAAGCGGGACAGCTCTTCCGCACCTTCTGGGTAAGCAATCTTTCCTGGCTACCGCCGGTAGGGGGCCCTGCAGACCCTGACTCGCGAATCCAGTTCACTTCCTACTTCGCCTTCTCAGTCGGTCGTCGTCCTTTACGTATACACCATCCAGCAACGGGCAGCACCGGCGGAGACGTGGCGGGCCTACTTCAACGCGGCGTCGAGCTGCCAAACCCAGCTGGCAACCCTCGCCGACAACGAGTCGACCCTGGCGGCGAGGTACCGCCTCGTCCTAGAAGAACTCCGGACCGAGGCGCTAAGGCAGACCCAGAGAGGCCCCAGCACGCAGACGGTTCCCGCCAGAACGGCGGGCCGCACTTCTGCGTCGACATGAAGACTCAAAATGTGGGAATGCAAGGACAAGTCGAGGACCGCCACCTGACGAGCCTCGACTTCTCTGGCGTGGGCCGTGCCGAGAGCTTTGTCGGCTTCGACGCGAGCCCCAGCAGCTCGTTGGCGGACATGACGAGTTGGGGCCAGTTCGGTTCCATGGTGAGTAGTACTGACGCATCCGTCTATCCAGATGGCTGTGCTGACCTTTATTTACGTTACTTCGGGCTTTGGTGGGCTCGAGGCGTTGCTCAATGATGGCTCTCTACGATTTTGACGATTGGTATGAAGAAAACGGCCGAGATCTGCAGGTTTCTCATGCATCTGGGCAAAAGTCAGACGCGTCGTTATAGTCGTTTGTAGGTGTATCGTTCTGACATGTCGCCGATAGGCTCTATCTGGTTTTTCTTTGTTTGAACTCTTCAACCTCTAGACGTTTTGCTGCATTTTCGAATTGTATGTGATTTCACTCATTTCTAACGGCATCATGTTGTCATTCATAATTTGCCTTTTCCACGTCAACAACTCAAGACCCGATACTTCAACCTTTTACTCTCGCAGTGGCCACCTCGAGAGCTTCAAGAATACCCAAGACACCCTCTGGACCTGGATCAGGGATCTTGCCCCAGGCAGACTCCGACTGCCACTTTCGTCCACGCCGCCCGGTCGAGGACATGAAGGCCGCGAAGACGGAGTATATGGAGGCCCGAAGTTCCGTCTTTTTTGTCTTTGGACAAGATTTCCAGAGGCGTCAAGAAGGAAGTCCTTCCTTCCTTCGTCGCAAAAGTGGTTGGCCATGATGGCACTGGCCGGTCATAACTAAAGGTCCAATTATCGTGGGATTCACGTCTAGCCTGTTGCTCGCTTCTCTCCTGGAGCTGTCCCATAATAAGCAGTTTATCATTACCCCTCCGCATCGAGTCCTATGATTGCTATCATCAAATGCCCCCGCGTGTTCCCATCTACTCCCCCTGATTCCCCGCAAACCCCGTCTCAGTCGGAAGTATGTACATCTACATGCATTCTTCTTGCCGATGAAGAGGATATGCGGACTTTGCTTCGGCGCAGCTCACCGGACACAGCCCGTGCGTCTGGGCCGTGATATGGGGGTGTGTTGCTTTTCCGTGTTCCCCGTTCGCCTTGGTGCGCTTATCCGTTGGTTGCCCGGCTTGCTAGTTTACACACACGGCTTACGCTGGATATTGATACTATGATAGGGAGATACCAGGGTTGAAGAAGGTGTAAGAGGCACAGGCGGATGGACGGAACCGTGGGAGGACTTCACTTGTTCAGGCATGGTGGGTTTGTTAGACTCGATGGATGATTAGGCATATCGGTCTGTTCAGCCTGTTAGTTGCCTTCGAGCCAAGACACGCTTTCAATGAGTTAACCAGATCCTTAGACTTCCGGTGCAATCGTTTACCTGAAAGCGCACTTTCTCTGATCCCAGCTCTTTTCTCACTCTGTCTGCGAGGTCCATTCTGACGTCTGAGAAGCCGCCGGTCGAGGTTCCTGAGACGGTCAAGCCGATCGAACTCAAAACAGTCACTGATGTGCTCTTGAGGCGCGCAGTAGAGGCGCCCGATGTCGACGTCCTGGCCTACCCGGCGACGGCGCGCGGCAAAGACGATTATGTCAACTACACTGCCAGAGACCTCGATCGCTTCGCCGATGAGGCGGCGCGAAGATACGCGCAGGCCGGTCTTCTTCCAGGGGTAATGTACTCGCTCACGGACTCGCACACACCCGATATCCATCTCGTGTGAGAGATTTACTTTGTGGCTGACGATGACCAGAACCCCGCCTCAAGCCAAGCAGAAGTCGTGGCCGTCTTGGCGAACTCGGGCGTCAACTACGTAGTCTCCATGCTCGCCCTCTCGAGAATGGGCTTCGCGATGCTTTACCTCTCAACGCGTCTCTCGCAGGAGGCCTACGTCAACCTCCTCCACAAGACCGGCTGCAACAGAATCGTCATCGCAGACCGGTACAGCGACATGGCGGCGCGGATCAACGCGCTGTCCGCCGTTTCCACCTACGCCATCCTCGACAAGGCCGAGTACGACCTCCCCGCACCCTCTGGCGACCGGTTCCCCGTCTTCTCCCACCCCGACGCCGTGCGGCGCATCTCGTTTATCGTGCACTCGCCGGGCTCGACGGGGCTGCCCAAGCCCATCTTCCAGACGCACGCCGCCTGCATCTCAAACTACTCCAGCGGCATCCCCTACCGGGCCTTTCTGACCCTGCCCCTCTTCCACAACCACGGCATCGCGACCTTGTTCCGCGCCATCTACGCCGGCAAGAGAATCGCCATCTACAACGCCAACCAGCCCCTGTCCGGCACCACTCCGGCCAAGGCCATGGCCGCGACGGAACCGGGAAGCCTGCACTGTGTGCCGTACGCGCTGAAGCTGCTCGCCGAGACCGAGGGGGGTATCGCGGCGCTGCAGAGACTCAAGCTTGTGCTGTACGGCGGAAGCAGTTGCCCGGAGGACCTGGGCAACCGCCTTGTTGAGGCGGGGGTCTACCTCGTCGGCCATTACGGAGCGTAAAAAGACCCCCGGATGTCTATGACGTCCACAAGTTGTTTTCTTCACCCGTTGACTTCCCACGCAGCACAGAGATGGGTCAGCTCATGACCTCGTTCCGCGCCGCCTTCTACAAGCAGTTTGGCGACCTCATCGAGGCCGTCTACAGACGCTTTGAAGCGCCCAAGGACAATGTCGCCGGCGGCGGCGTGCTGGCGCTCGATCTTCCGCAGCTGGAAGACCACCTGCTTGACCTCTTTCGCTCGACGCTCGGTTTCTCTAGGGTCGAGAAGGATACCGATTTCTTCGAGGCCAACGTCGACAGCCTCCAGGCCAGCACCGCCTGGGGCCGTATCCAGCGCGGTCTCGACCTCGGCGGCAATACCCTCGGGCAGAACGCCGTCTTCGAGTACCACAATGTCCTGTCCCTGTCCAAGCACGCCTACTCTCTTCGCACCGGGGAGTCGGTGGACGCTGAGGATGAAATCGACGTGATGACGAGGCTCATTGCCAAGTACTCGGAATTCACGGAGAGATGCCCCGGCACCGTCACACCAGAGGGCGAGGCTGTTATGCTGACTGGCGCGACTGGTTCTCTTGGTGTACATCTCCTTGACTAGGTCATCCGCCAACCCTATGTCAAGACCGTCTACTGCCTCGTCCGTGCCTCGTTCCCCGAGGAGACAAAGTCCCGCGTGACTGCCTCTCTCACATCCAAGGGCCTCGTCCTCGGCGCCGCCAGCTTCGAGGCCCAGCACATCCGTGGCGTCCGCAACCTCCTCGACTTCTGCCTCGGCACCGAGACGGTCCGCCCCGCGCAGAACATGGGCTACGCGCGGTCCAAGGTCGTCACGGAGCACATCGTCAAGGCGGCCGCCGCCACCAAGACGGGCATGACGGCCAGGGTGCTAAGGCTGGGACAGATCGTGGCGCGACTCGGTCGGCGGCATCTAGAACCAGATGGAGGAGATCCCGTTGATGATCCGCAGCGCCAAGGTGATCAAGGCGCTACCCGTCCTGGACGAGGTGAGCCCGAGTCTGATACTCTGCCCCCATCTACCCTCTGGATCCCTCCTGACTGACAAAAAAAAAAGACCGCAGACTCCCTCGTGGATGCCCGCTGACAAGATGGCCCTCGCCGTCCTCGAGCTCGCCGGCCTCGCCGGCCCCCGGTGCACATCCTGCGGGGCGCCCCCGTCCACGCCCGACGACGCGGACCTGGACCTCGTCTACCAGGTACAGAACCCACGCCTCTTCCACTGGACCTCTTAACTCCTGCGCGCCCTCCGCGGCGCCGGCCTCGAGCTCCAGATCGTCTCGCAGCGCGAGTGGGTGCGCCGCTTGCGGGCGTCGGACCCGGACCCGGAGAGGAACCCGACGTACAAGCTGCTGGGCTTCTTCGAGGACAAGTACGACGACGAAGGGCCCGGCCGCCAGGGCCTGGTGTTCGAGACGGAGAGGACGGGCCGGAGGAGCGGCGCCGTCGGCGACGGGTGGGACGTCGTCGGTAGCGGGCTTGTTGAGAGGATGGTCCGGTGGATGGAGACGCAGTGGTGATGCTGGGGGTACGGAGCACGTGTCGGCCAACGGAGGTGGTTCCGGTATCAAAGATAGCAGGGCTTTCTTTTGAACGCCTTGTTTTTACCATGGGAAATCGAGATAATACACAATCGAATCACGTCGTCACCGCCCCCCCCGTGTCTTCTGCGGCGTCAAGTCTAATCACTTTCCGTTCGGAACACCACCCATTAATAGGGTTCTCACGAGCATTTTTCCAAGTTTGATCCGGCATACGGGAAACAGATGCAGAAGAAAGCGCTCGAGAAGGATCTTCAAGGATCGACTGCATGGCTTTTGCGAGGAGCGGCTGAACTGTATGCGCGACGCAGGCTTCAGGCCAAGACATTAGGCATGTTGTTAAAAAGCAACCATCTGCAATTCAAGTAGTGTAGCTGCACGACGGTAGGGCTACGGTAGGCTTGCGGGTTCGTTTGGCCACGTCACGAGAGATCGACCGAGGCGTCTGCAGGGCCATCCGGACGTCCGGAAAACACCACGGCCACCCGCCAAAGAGGCTCATATTCTTCCTCATCCCCGCGCCGCTGGCCCTGTTTCTGACGACTGCTGCTGCTGCTGCTGCTACTACTGCTACTGCGACTACCTCTACACGAAAGCATCACGGGAAACCCAGGCAAAGAACCCGTGGCCACGACCCGCGCAGCAACGCCCCCCCCCCCTACAGAAAACCATGCGCCCATCGGCGATCGGGCTACTGGGCCTGGCCGTCGCGCAGGCGAGGGCGTTCACGGCGCTCAACATCACGGCGCTGTCGAGCCGCGACGGCTACTCGGTCATCGAATGCTGGCAGCTCACCTCGGTGCCGGTCGAGGCGCGCGCGGCGCTCAACTACGCCGTCGGGGGCGACCTGACGCGCGCCGAGTGGTCCATCATCCAGCCCCGGACGACGGTGGGGGAAGCCTGGGCACCGGCCGTGCAGTAAGTGGTTGTCTCGAACCGTGCGGGTTGCCGAGGCTGACGCCGAGCAGGCTCACCGTCATCGTGAACGGCCTCATCCGCATCACGTCGCCGGCGCCGAGGAACGCGTCGCAGGCCACGCCGTCGCCGGACGCGTCGAGGCCGCCGGGCCAGGCCGTGGCGTACGTCCAGCCCGGGACGGTGTCGTCGTCGGTCGTCATCGCGGCCGACCTGAAGAACGTGAGCGTGCACGCCGGGCACTTCACCGAGTTCCCCGGCGACGAGCCGACGGTGCTGGTGCAGGTGCCGTTCGCAGGGAACGCGGCGCCGGAGCACACCGTCGTGGGCGAGGGGCCGTGTGAGAGGGGGACATGGGAGTTCTGATGGGAACGGAGTCCGCGATGGTCTCACTCATCTGGGGGCAGAGACGTGGCCTCGTACGTCAGGGATAGCCGGGACCTCGAGCCAAGGGGGGGAGAGGAGAGAGGGAACGGGAGAGGGGAACAGGCAGCTAGAAGGAAACCGAAGGATGCACTGTTTGTCCATAGCAACAAAGTCATGGTCCCCAAAGTCATGGTCCCCAAAGTCAAAAAAGGTCGTGTTCGCCGAAGGGTGCCACACGCCTAAAGCAAGTCCCTGCAGTGTCGAGGATGGAGGGGACGAAACGTAATGGCACCGAAAGCATGCCGCGATAGGGTTTTTACGCCAATGTGCGGGGGGTTTGGGGCTCGGATGACTCGGTCAGGTTGCGGATGCTGGCCTTTCACGGTCTCGTTTGGGGCCACGCTTTGTCGCGTTCGTGAACCGTGATGGACGGTGGTGGTGATGCATGAATGAACGGTCCGAAGTCGTCCGGAGTTCCCTCTCGTCTGGACGACGACAGGAGTGGACGGCCCGTGAGTAGGCATTACGACGACACTCAATTGGTGTTTCTGGGACACTCGGCAGCTCGCGATATCCGCTGCTGGGCGACGAGCAGCACGGCCTACGGCATGTTGCATGTTGGCCGCCATCGCAGGGGTTCAGACAGCGAGACGATCCGTAATGTTTGGCCGCTTCATCAGTCGTTCCCCGGCCGCGAAGCCGTGGATGGGACACACGTTTACGAGGTGGGGGAGGCCGGGAGGCTTTGGTCTGATGATGGTGAACGTGAAGTCGCAAGAAGACGATTCACAAGAAGACGATTCACGAGGGCGTCGTCACTGCCGACGACGACGACATGCTCCAGCAGCAACAGCTACGGCCGAGACAAAAACAGAGTAGCGGCCTCGGTCCTTGTATGAGTGAGTGAGAAGCATCCCCCGGTTCTCTGCTGTGGCTGTTGGCTGCCATGCGAGTGCTGTAAACCGTGTAAGCGGTGCAAACCACGGCGCCCCGGGTCGAGACATGGCGCAAGTTGCGCCGGACAACTCTTGTTTCTTTCTTTCTTATTTCTTCTAGTGCGTCCAGGCCCCGGGTACCCGAAGCGCAAACGGAGATGAGAAAGAAAGCGTCAGATGTCGAGAGGAAGGGGGGGGGGGGGTGTTAGAACCTCGGGACGTAACACTCACACACACTCACACACACACACACATGCACACGCACACCCTCGGACCTACACTACTTGGTCCTTCTCGCACTTGCATCAGGCAGCACAGTGATCCCGTGGTGTCGTGGAGAGAGTTGCAGAGTCGCATCCGTCTGGTGGGTGGCGGCGGTCAGCCACAGAGGGAAGCCGAAGGAGGAGGCGACGCAGCCACGGGCAGGCATGTGAAGGATTTCGGCAACGACGAGGAGGAGACGGGCTAAAAGCTACGATTTGCTGCTTGGCTCGTTCGTACTACCGATAGTGACGGAGGCCGGCCACTCCACGCGGGAGGAGGGGGGGGACGGAGGGGACGGAGAGGATAGGGTGCTGACAGCGATGATCCCTGGAGAGGCCGCGACGCGCCCAAAGAGGCATGCGGACCCGGCTTAGAGGGTGAGATGGGCGGTAGGTAAGCCCAGATCTCATCGACGATGAGCCGGGAATTGGGGGGTTCAGGCAGATGAAGTGACAGGGCAAGGCAGGCAGGGCAGGCAGGGCAGGGCAGAGGAAAAGAGGATCAACTCATGTTCAGCTGCTTCGGGGTGCTTGAGGAATGTGGAAAAAGCAACGACGGGCAGCTCGACGATCTGTGATTGGGGGTGTTTGTGTCTGCTGGGAGAGTTACCGGTAGTGGCACATGCACACATAGGTACACATACACACAGACACACAGCCTTAGCAGCCACATGCTCCCGTTGATACCTGATGGCACCTGGTAGCAGCACCAGCAGCCTCTCCCAAGCCCGGCTTCCGGGCCAGTGGTGGAATTGCACGCATGTCTCAAGGCGGCAGGGCCAGGCGGCTGGCCTAGGGCGGGTGTGGCCGAGGAGTAAGTACCTAGACCAGTCCGATCCAGCCCGGTGGAACGTGACCCGTGTGCTCGTGGATCGTTGCCGGTTCGGGGCTGGACTGAGCTGGGCTGGGCCGGGCTGGGCTGGCGTGTACGAGTCGCGGACTTTGAAGGTGTGGACGACCGTAGGGGCGGTGGCTGAGGCCCTTTTGGGTTCGTGAACCCCAAGGACGGGATGGGGGGAGGGTCAGATGAAGGGGGAGGAGCCCGCGGGCTCAGAGGTACGACCGAGAAAGCTCGGATGGATGAGAAGAAGGGCGCAAGAGTGGTGTGTATCTGTACGGCGATGCCAAGGTTGATGGCATGACGGCAGCTTCGTCGTGTGGTGGTGATGGTGATGGTGATGGGGGTGGTGAGGGCGAAGCAATGCATTCGTTTGAAGACGAACTCTCTTGCGCTATAGTGCACATCCTTCATCGCAAGCCTTGGTTTCTTGCAGCAGGTCTTGGACATGAAGGTCGTCCGTCAGTTCTCAACCTCTGTGCGATGAACGTCTCGCGATCCCGGCCGACACGGCAATGCGCTCCTTCGTCCATCCATCCGTCCATCCATCCACCCACCATTCGTCCCCCTTCCGAATGGATGGAGGATGTATGCACACGTAAAGCGAATCGATCGCAATCCATGGGGGGGGCCACCGGGTATGTACGATGACCACCACCCTGGGGGCCGTGATGTCGCAGGCGTTGCCGGTACGTACGGTAACGCGGTAAGCGATGATTGGGGCTCGTGTGAATCAGGGGACGGTGCGACGGCGTCCAATCCGTGATCAATTGACTCTGCAGTGGACGTGGTAACACAAGTCTAAGACGAACGTGAAGGGGGGGGGAGGGAGTCTTGACATGTGAAAAGGAGTCGACGGGAACCGCGCACTTGACGTCCAGACAGACGGCGCGCGTGAATCCTGCAACGGAAATAGCATATAGTGTACCCCAGCGTCCAATGAGCCGAGCTCTGGCAACGTGGTGATCGTCCTCTCGCCCGTTGGAGAGAGAGAGAGTGAAGTGAGAGAGAGAGACAGGCACACATTATGTATGACAAGACACACTTGTGTTAGTATCCCACGCCAGCTGCACCGCGCCCTCTCAGGTGACTGCGGCCCTGACATCAGCGTCCGGCGCGTTCGACGCTGGGTGTTGATATATCTTTGGCTTGTGATGCGCGCGACGTCTCCTCACATCCCATCGGCTGCTTCGTCGTGACCTGAAGCTCCCAAGGCTGCATGTAACATTGTAGAACCCCTCCGTGTGTGTGTCCTGCGTTCCAACCCGCATTCAATTGCCTCTTTCGGTAAAGGGGAGACGCATGACAACTTCGTGAAATGACAATCAACTCTGATTCCCCGGTCGTTCATGCTCTCGCGGCTGACCCAACCCTCGTGTCACCGAACGGTGCGGCGCATAACAAGCTTGAACCAAGCCGAACCCTAACAGGCCCTTCTTTGTAAAGAGGAGAAGAGGGCAGGCTTGCCTGTTCTTGCTCTACCCCTCCCCAGAGGAAGTTCCCCGGATAATGAGCTAGAAAGGAAGAGGAGGGGGTTTGAACCTGGACACGCCGATGCTTGACTCGGACTCACTCATCCACACAAACACCCACCCACCCACCCACACACACACATCTTTGCATCTTCGGTCGGGGCTCTAGCGACATCGGCGGCTGCGCGGGAAAATCCCAGTGAGGGGCCGCCCGTGAACACGCACACGTCGGAGGGGGGGGGGCAACCCTGCAGCGCGTCTCGCCTTGACGTGCTCTCGTGGCTCCCCTTGGCTGCCATTGTCGAATAAGCCCACTCACACGCGCACACACATACACACAAGCTAGTGGTTGTCACTGTCAAAAAAAAAAAACCCAGGCGCCTTTTTGGTGCCCCTGTGCCTCTCTGTATCAGACAAGCGGGCTGGCTGGTGGACCGAAACGACAGAAGAAACGAAAGCGAGACAGGGCAAACAACTAGTTTGATGCGAACAAAACCAAACACCAGTTCGTGTCGTCGTCTTGTTTGGTTCGGTTCAGCTGCACCGTCGAGAGAGACAAGCCGAGCTCACGCCAGCCCAGAGGGAGAGAGAGAGAGAGAGGGAGAGAGAAAGAGAGAGAGAAAGAGAGAGAGAGAGAGAGAGAGAGGCTTTCTCCCTCTGCGTGACCTGTTGGACTTTTCCCAAAAAGAGACACAAATGTTACCGAAAAGGATCGCCATCCCGTTCCCGCCCGTCCTTCCCACCGGACGCCGTTCATCAGAAACGGACCAGGGCTAGAGATCTTGGCCCTTGGGCTACGGGAGTCAGTCAAAAGTTAAATCCTTTGCTGCCCTCCAACCAACCCCTCCCCACCAGATCGAAGTGTGTTCAATAAACCGAGCGGGCTAGCTGGCGCTCTCGTCCATCCCCGCGGCCGACTAACAGCGCATCAAAGGTGGAGAGAGAGTGTGTGTGTGTGTGACACTACGCCGGGCTATCCTCGTCTTGAAGCTTTTCCGTCCATCGCCACTCAGCACTGCGCGTAGCGTACACTGCTAGTAGACACACACACATACACGACTCATCTTTAGTTGCCCGTTCTCTCACTCTCTCACTCTCTCACTCACTCACTCACTCACTCACTCACACACTCTCTCTCTATCCCCGTATTGTCGCTTATCCTTCTCGTTCCCTTGGTAGTCTCGCAACTACGCTCATCTTCATCCCGTCTCACTCATCCATGTGTCACCGCCACTCCGACCAGGTGCCCTAGAGGCCCCAACGTTCTGCTTCACCATCGAACCAACTATCCGGTATCCCCGCGACTCATCGTCAACTTGCGCAAGGACCCATCCATCCATCCATCCATCCTCCCACGATCCACCGTCCTGCATACAGACCCTCTCTCTCTCTCTCTCTCTCTCTCTCGCTGGCTTTACTCACTCCCACTCACCCACTCATCCACTCACACGCAACCTCACGCGCAGCCTGCATGCACTACACGCATACGTGCGTCAGACCCTGTAGTTTCTGGGCCTCTGTACAGCTCCCAATCCGGACCAAGGCCGAGTACGTAGCTGCTGTTGCGGTACCCGTCCGCTCTCTCTCTCTCTCTCACTGTCTCTTTGTCTCCTTGTTCTGCTCTCACTAGAAGAACGTTAGCCGCATGAAGAGGCGCCGCATTGCATCCTCGCAACGTACTTGAGACGACCCGTATCGGTAAATTCCAACCGAAGCCCGCCAACAGCGGCCAGGGGGAAAAAAACAACACCACACGAGGCACCTCCATCCATCACCATCATCATCATCATCTCTCCACCGCACTGCATCGACTTCACACGCCCACCCCACGGTCGAGAACTCAACCTCGACCTGACGCCGGTGCTGCTGCTCTCCAACCCGTCAAAGTTACCGCCATCTCATCCCATCCTGCTAACGGGTTGAGCATTCCCTTAGCGTCTGGCAACAAGAACCACCGGGCCACTACATCATCGTCCCGACTTTCGAAACTCTACGGCACAAGAAGGGCGTGAGGAATCCTTTATTTTCTTTGCTTACCTCTCTACCTTTTGCCTCCGCCACAACCGCCCCCCCTCGTCTTCCTTCTATGCTTCCACGATTGGTCTCTTTGCCCGATACTTTTCTCTCCTGTCATACCCGTCTGCTTCTGGGGTCTGGGGCCTCCTCCATCAGGAACACCGGTCCTGACGCAGAAGGCCTGCAGAACCCGAATTCGTTCGGGTCCTGTTCACCCCATTGATAAACTATCACCGCCATTTCTTCTCCTTTACCCTGTCCCAGCCCAGCCCAGCCCAGCCCAGCCCACTTACGCATCTCCTCCCACACTCCCCTCTTCTTCCGTACGGGTTGAGACACGCATATTGGGGGCCTCGGGACCTGGATCTAGACCTTTTGCACTTGACATCGGCGGCTTGTTATCGTCTCATCACTTGGGCTCTCTCTCTCTCTCTCTCTCCCTCTCTCTCTCTCTCTCTCTCTCTATCTCATCCGGCCCTCTTGCACCTGCATCCCCTTCCCTTCCGTCCTGCAGCCGCCGTTCCGCCACAGCCACACCAACACCAACACCACCACGTTGGAATCGCCGTCACCCCTCCCGCACTCGTCTGATCTATTTTCACAGGCCGTTATTTGCCCTGCTGTTCAATGCTACACGCTTGCATTGCTGCCTCGCTCATTCGTCATCCTCACTTGATCCCGGTACCCTCATCCTACTGCATTGTACTACATACACCCGGCCATCTATCGGAATTGGATCCCTATTCCCTTCCAGCCCTGCTACGCTGCCAGCACACATCTGATTGACATTGCCAATTGACATTGTCGCAGCGGCATCCCGCGCAAGATCAGCGTCCAACCCGGGTTCCCTTACCCACACCGCACATCGGGAGAGGAAACCCAATCGACCAATATATTGATCTGGAGGGGGGAACAATACTCGACGGCTTATCCTAGCACGCAAAGCAACACAACACATCACCAACCCACGCACAACCAGCGATCAACCCTTATAGAGAAACGCTCACCCCCGGTCTCGGTAGGCCCGTGGCCTTTGTACCTACATATTTTACATATCCAACCTCCTCTCTCTCTCTCTCTCTCTCTCTCTGCCGCCTCATCTCCCCTCAGGGTCTCTCCCGTCATCCACCCCACGCTGCAAATCTGGTAGCACAGCGTGGAATAAGAAACGAAAGAGTTCGACGAGGGCTTTGTGCCAGCCCTCCATCATCCCCCCCCCCCCCTCCCTCATTCCTCAGCAAGACATCCCGGGTCCCAGCTGTAGCGCCACGAGACACCCCCCATCGGGCGGCTCACCGCAACATCCTGACCCAATCACGGACGCATAGCGAGCCCACGACGACAACTCCCCCCTGTCACCCCTCGACCAGGGGTCGATCAACCAAGACCCGTCCTTCAACCATCACCGCACCCAAAACGAGGAGAAGCACAGGCCCGGTCTCTTCCGGTTTTGACATATACCAGCCCGGGTCCCATCGACTCCTCTAGCCCTGTCAGGACCTGCATCTGCCGCCCGCCGCACGACAGGCTTCGAAAACAACAACGACTGCAACAACAACAACAATAACACACCTCTCGCTTGTTCATCTCTGCATAAAGAGCGACAGGGGGAGGGGCTCAAGACAGACGAACCGAAAGACCAACGAAGCCCAATCCGACACTGTTGTCGTCAGATCAACGTTGACAGAACGGGGGGTCCCTCATCAGATGGGTTCTCGTCTAGGTTTATTTTCTCTCTCTCTCTCTCTCTCTCTCTGTGTGTGTGTCATTGACCGCAACTTCTGACACCACTCCATCGGAAACCTCGCTCTCATCTCCGCCTTTTCTCCCCATCTCGTCAAAGACGTCTACTTAATACAATACATGCCCCTGGGAGGGCCCTCCGCAAGCGAGATATCTCTCCTCTCTCTCCCCCAGACGTCGTTTACCTTCGCAGCTCGCAGCTTGGTTGCTAAAAGCTCGCTCGTCGGCATCGCTGTTCTCGTCAACCACCGACTCTCTGTCTCTCTCTATCATTCTCTCTTCGTCTCACACATATCCACATCCGCATCCACATCCACATCCGCAAGGACCAAACCGGGCCTTTTGCCATCGCCCGCACCTTGCGCCGCCGCTGCGTGCCGATCAAGTGAGGGGGGAAATCCTCCAATGGATCTATAGCGAGGATTCAAATTCTATTGTTTTGAGTTCTACAGCATCCGCGCACACACACACACCATTTATTCTTTCCACGCCCCGTCGCGTCGCATGAAGCCAGCAGCAGCATCTTGTTCGCCTCGGTGTCCATCCGCTTCTCCAGCTTCGTGAAAGAGACCTCACCTGGTCGACTCTTTTTGCACCCGCACACACACACACACGCCTTACACACATCATCTCTTACACCCTATACACACACGCGTGCATACCTACATAAACACACGTCCGCCGCAGTCATGTCTCGCCTTTCGCCGTTCCCGACGTTCCGCGCCGAGTCCCGCGCCAGCGTCGCCGCCTCCGACACGACGTACCACACCTGCGCCTACCAGAGCTTCCACGACGTCGAGCTCTACGCCCCCAGCTCGCCGCCCTCCAGGACCCCTGTTCCGGTACCGGCGTCGCCGCCCTCGTCCTCCCACCAGGACCACTGCTCTCGCCCGGACCGCTACCCTCACCACAAGGACGCCGAGCCCGAGACGGCCGAGATGCGCCGCCAGGACTCCGGTTACGAGTCCCTCCCGCCGCGGTCCTCCTTCTCCAACCCCCGCCGCTCGTCGACGGCGTCGTCCTCCCAGTCGTCCTCCCACCCCCGGTCCCGCGGCCGTCCGACGATCCGCCGCGCGCCCAAGACGAGCCCGTACCCCGCGACCGCCCGCACCAGCGGCAGCAGCCTGTACCACCCGCAGCAGCAGCGCCAGCGCCTCCACTCGGCGCACTCCCAGCTCCCCGTGACCTTCTTCCACTTCCCGGCGCACCCCACCGACGTCGAGCTCGCCGCCCGACGGCCGCGCGAGGACGTCGAGCTCGAGCAGCGCGTGCTCATCCCGGCGGGGGCATCAACAGCCGTCGCCGCCGCCGTCTCCGGGGAGGAAGGGTGCGCCGATGTCGCGCCGCTGCCGCCGCAGGCGACGCACTACTGGACCAGCGACCGGACGCGGCGGCTCGAGTACGCCGCCATCGACGCCGCGAGCCGCGGCGTCAAGGGCTGGGTCAAGAGGCACCTGGTCCCGGACTGCTTCGTGCCCAAGGAGAAGCACGTCGCCTTCGACGACGACACGGGCAGCGTGCGGCGCTACCGCCTCGAGCTCGACGAGGAGGCGCCCTGCGAGAAGCGCGGGTGCGGCCGCCGCCGCAGGGGCTGGTTCGCGTGGAAGCGCTCCAAGACGGCCTGAACAGAACCATCCTTGGTTGCGTTTTTTCTTCTTCTCCCTTTTCGTCTTTTTTTCTTTCTTCCTCCCCCTTTTTTGATGCTGGTGTTGACGCTGCTCGTTTTTTATTTTATTTTTTGGTTTTTCTACTTCTGTTTTTAGGGATCATGGAATCAACAGGGGAGGGTGTTGAGCGCACAAATCTTTGCGTCGAGTCGGCATGGCATCTTGCACAAGCGGGCCGGACAGGCCCTGCAGTGGCGTTTTATACCCAGCATTTGGTAACGTCGGATTGTTTACACTTGTCTTCTGTTTTCTTTTCGTTGCTTTCAATCCTCTTTTGTAATGTTTTTTTTTTTCTCCCTTTCCCGCTCAGAGTGAATCCTCCCGAGTTATTCCCTTTGGGATACGGAGAGACGAACCGGGATCGCATTGGTTTCCGAGCATCAGAATGGCATGCATAGCGCACACACATAGACGATAGATGACGAGATGAGAACCCAATCGGAGAAGCCGGAGCAAAGAACTCCGCGAAAGGGGGGACGGGGGAGGGGGGGTGAGAGAGGGAGATGTCTTTGAAGACTGCGGGACTCGTAACGCAGACTGGACGTTGTCGATAGCTTCAAACAGACTGATTTACACTTCCACGAGTGCCTCGAATTCCACCTTTGCGCTGTTCTGTCTTGTGTATGCCGTCTCGGACTTTACTCCTCCCTCTCATTCGACATCCGATCGAAACCTGGGTGGCGTTCGACGGCTTAACCTGCTCGTGTCGTGGGCCCCTCCCCATACACCGCTAGTCCCAGGTCCCCCCATACCTCGAGAACCATGGGAACGGTTGTTGTGGAACACCGGCGCCCTTCCGCCCGGGCCCGGAAACCAGGACGGTCCGGTCCGGGTCAGCCGCCCTTCCGGACAGACAGGCGGTGAGGAAGCAATCCTGGGCGGGGGCATTTGTCAATAGTCTCTTGGTCATCAGACCACGAGGCTTACGAGTCAGAGCTTTCAGGAGGCTTGGATGGGGCAAGGCCGGACGTGTGGAACGGATGATGGCTTCAGCATTGAGTTTCCTCATACATGTGTACAAGACACATCACCCCGATAATGTGCACAGGATGCTGGCTTATGAGGAGGTTGTTATAAAGACATGGCTGTCTCCTGTTGATCTTATGCATAACCCCCACGCCCGTGTCGGCTACCTTACCCATCACTTGTCTCAGCATCTTCACCGCCCATCAACGCCACCTCGACTGCACCATTACGACTGCACCCGTCACTTATGCACGAGCGCATACGTCTCTCATTCTCTCTCTGTGTGTCTCTTTCTCTGCATGTCTCTCTCTGCATGTCTCTCTCTGTGTGTCTCTCTCTCTGTCTGACTCTCTGTCTATCCGTCCGTCTCCCCCCCCCCCCCCCCCCCTCTCTCTCTCTCTGTCTCTCTGCCGATGCACACGAGCCTCCCCGATCTCAACGGCAATCTACTTGTCGGCCTTGACGCACTCGATCACCGCCAAGTGCCGCCACGGCCCCTTGCCCATCGACACGCTGTTGATCTTCAGCCCGGCCCTCCCGAGGACGTCGGTCCAGCACTCGAGGGTGCGGTGCTTGCCGCCGAACGTCAGCATCATAAAGTCCAGCATCGTCGTCGTCCAGTGCGGCGGGTTCGCCGCCACGTCCTCCTGGATCAGCAGCCGGCTGTCGCCCGTCATGGCCTCGGATATGATGCGGAGCATATTGACGCTGACCTCGTCGCCGTAGTTGTGCAGACACCGACGGATCCAGTAAGTGAGGGCCCCTTAGACACACGTCGTCAGCCCGGCCCCGTAGAACAGTCCAGGGATATGTTTATATGTATGTGCCTTACCTTTGACGGGCTGCTCTTTGTGAAAGTCCATGACCTGCTTCCGCACAAGCCTCATGTCCTCGTCGTCCAGCTTCTCCACGGCCTCCACCACCTCCGGCCGGTCCTGCAGCACGCACTTGTCCAGCGGCAGGCCGGGGTTCTCGCGGTGGATCGCCCTGATGGACTGACCCCTGCCCGCGCCGACGTCGACGAACAGCGGCCGGTCGGACGAGGCGTGCGCCGCGGCGTACTCGACCACCCAGCCAAAGTCGTATATGCCCGCGATGGGCATCTTCTCCTCGATCGGCCCCATGGCGCGCAGGAACCTCCGCATCCGCGGCGGGTCGTGCTGCAGCATCTCGTAGAAGCTGTACTCCGGCATGCCGTAGGCGTACGTGGCGGGGACCTGGTTGAGCGTCTGCGGCTCCTTGCGGCCGTACTTCTCGAAGTAGGCCGGCAAGTGCACGTACGGCACCAGACCGTTATCCCAGCTGGGACGGTCGTCAGCCCTCCAGACGGGTTTACAGGTCACGGAATTGGATGGGTGGAGGATTGGGGGGGGGGGGGGGGGGGGGGCCGGGCCTGAGACTTACGCCATGCCAAAGATCAAGCCTATCGGGTGTTCGTTGGCGTAGACGCGTGAACGTTTGGTGTGCGCGACAGAGTCGTCGCCGACTTGCTCCAGGAAGTTTACCGACGTGAGAACACCCCCGACACGTCCTTTTGTTTCGTGCGTCAGCAGCGATTTTGACAACCCCCCCCCCCCCCCGCTGGAGAAACTCACGTATCAGTGCCTCTTCGGCATCGACCTTGGCCGCCAGCTCGCCGTACGAGATGCTCCCCTCGAGCGGGATGCGGTCATACACCTTCCACTCCGCAAAGAGCCTCTTGGCGCCGAGCTCCGCAACCTGCGCCGTCGTATCGAACCACTCGTCTGCCGGGTCCTTGACGGCATTGATGAGCTTCGTCGCGGCTTCGATGATCCGCCGCCGCTGGGCCTTGTCCGAGTCTCCCCCGGACGGCCCGGGTTCGGCCGCGAAGCTTCGGAAGGCCGCATTGACCTCCTCCGTCGCCGCGGCGGCCTCTTCTACGACCGAGTTGCTATGGTCTCCCGTCATTTTTTGAGCCATCTGCTTTGGACTATGCCTGCTGAGGTAAGCTTCGTCGAATATGCCGGGGTACGAGGATGACCACTAGGGATCCTTGTGCGTGCTTCACTGGTTTAAAGCGTCTGCGGGAAAGCCTGCAAGTCAACGATGTGATGGCGCTGGTTACATAGACACGGACGGTCACGACCACCAATTATTCAATTCAAGCCGGTCAAACTGTCAAGTCTCCGTCAGCACAGCGAAGGAGCAGACTCTGGGATTACCAATTTCAATAGCTCGACTTCCATAGCCAGACTACGAATGCGGGGTCGTGCTTTTTCATATTAGATGTTATGAACCAAGTCTAGCCGAATCCGGATCCGGGCCGCTACTCCCAGACATGCCGCGCAGCCTCCGCCTGTTTGCGCCATATTCGGCAGTATCTTGCTTCCAAAACATAGCTGTCGCTCTCTACGGCAGTTCGCCGCATGTGCCGACAAAGTTCTGCCGTGCCGTGCCCATGGTCCGTTTGCAGGGCTGGTAGTAACAAGCAAGTATATTACGGGAGATGACTCTGGCGCGGCAAGGAGACCGAGGGTACGGAGTGTTCAGAGTCGAGCAATGTATCCGCCCAG
This sequence comes from Colletotrichum navitas, assembly GCF_030913465.1. NCBI lineage: Eukaryota > Fungi > Ascomycota > Sordariomycetes > Glomerellales > Glomerellaceae > Colletotrichum > Colletotrichum navitas. The sequence goes on from NW_026850577.1 coordinate 123,357, forward strand.
CCAAAAGGAGAGACACTACGTGGCGCCACCATCGAGCGACAATGGGCGTCAGAGTCCGAGCTATTCCCACCTTGGCAACGTCAGCCCTCCTCCGGCCGAGCCGGCGCAGAATCCCACATGGAGCTAGCGGACACGGCATACGGCGCCAGTCTGCAACCAGAGCTCAATCAGCAAAGAAAAAGAAATCCTCACGCGGTCGCGGAGCGTGACGGGCCAGGAGGGGGGAGGGGAATGGCACAGGGAACCACGCTGGCTTCTTCCCGAATCCACGGGTCCTCTTGGTTCCTCTACGCATCCCCCCTCCCCCATTCCCATCGACCTTTTCTGGGTGCCTTTGTTTCTTGCAAGGGAGTAGAAGCCCAAAGACATAGGCCTTGTAATGTCCTTGCAGCTGCAGCCAACGGCTTTCGTTTTACCCTGGCGTGTCTTGTTTTTCCTCTTTCGTCAACGGCTCGGTGCCACGCAAGATTAGGTAGGCTGGCTCGTCCCAGGTTTCTGATCCAGATCACCTACTCTAGCATTGCGTGCTCTCTGAGTTTTAGTGTTTCAACGGGAATTTGTTGGGTACTCAAAAGTGTCCCCCCTTCCCCTCCCTCTTAGCCTTCGTTGCATTCTTGCCTCCTTTGACCATCTCCCCGATTGACGGAATGGGCGTCTGACGTTGGTTTTGACAAGTTACAACGTGTACAACAGCATACTGCTAAACCAGGCCATCGGCAACCTTTGTGGGGAAAAAACAAGGATCGTCGATCAAAGGGTGCCGATAGCGCGTCACACCACCAGACCTGGGTCTGAATATCATTCCGCAGCCATGGTAGATACCACCGCGGAGGCGACGGCCAGTCTGCCATCACCGCCCCCAACAGCTTCGGCCCATACCCAGCACTTTCAACCGCAGCCGGAAGCGGAACGGGAGGCCACTCCGGCGGAAGCCCTACAGGCGGAGAACACCGTAGAGGCCGACACGGACGACGGCGTGTCGTCGCAGGCGAGCGAGACATGGGACGAGGGGTTCGACGGCAGGAGCGCGGGGAACCATTCGGCCTCGACGTCGCTGTCCAACAGTGTGCGCGACTACGTGTTCGAGAACTCGCGGCGATACCACAAGTACATGGAGGGGCGATACCTGATGCCCAACGACGAACCGGAACAGGAACGCGAGGACATGAAGCACGCCATGTGCGTCAACGTCATGGATGGGAAACTGCACTGCGCGCCGCTGGAAAACCCGCAAAAGGTTGTCGACATTGGCACGGGGACAGGGATCTGGGCCATCGATAGTGAGTTCTGAGCCCCCGAGTTGCTCCGTACTTTCTTACTCTCACACACGTACTCTCTCTCTCTCTCTCTCTCTCTCTCTCTCTCTCTCTCTCTCTCTCTCTCTCTCTCGCTCTCTCTCCTCCATCTACTGACTTGGCCGAAAGTGGGTGACGAGTTCCCGGAAGCCGACGTCGTCGGCATCGACCTCAGCCCCATCCAGCCGACCTGGCTCCCCCCCAACGTCCGCTTCATCGTCGACGACGCCGAGGCCGAATGGGTCTGGCCCGCCAACTCGATCGACTTCGTCCACGCCCGGCACATGTGCATGGCCATCAAGGACTGGCCGCGCCTGCTGTCCCAGGCGCACCACGCCCTCAGGCCCGGCGGCTGGGTGGAGCTGCAGGAGCTGCGGTTCCACCTCGAGTGCGACGACGGGACGATGCCGGGGCCGGCCCAGTACGGGTACGGCCGGTTCGTCGATCTGTGCATGGAGGGGTTCCGGAGCTTCGGCATCGACCCGCTGGGGATGGAGGGGAACGCGGAGCGGCTCCGCAAGAGCGGCTTCGAGAGAGTCGAGGAGAAGGTGTGGAAGGTGCCCATCGGGACGTGGCCGCGGGACCAGAACCTCAAGACGATCGGGCTGTACAACCGGAGCATGCTCATCGACGCGTTGCAGGCCGTGAGCATGGCGCCGCTGACGAGGGGGCTGAAGTGGAGCGCTACCGAGGTGGAAATATTCCTCATCGATGTCCGGAAGAGTCTGATGAACTCCTCGATACACTCGTATCTGACGTTCCATGTCGTTTACGGGCAAAAGCCTGGCGGCGTCTAACCGGATGCTGTCTGTAGTAGCATTGTTCAGAGGTTTACCATCAATGAATGCCGCAGGAAACCTGCCTTCAACTCGGTACATGCTGTTCTCATACCCGTATCATCATGTTGGCGTTGCCCAGTTCGCTGGCCGGGGGGGGGGGGGTCTCACCCTTAGAACGATTAACTATCGCGGAAAGACGGGGGATAAAGACGGGGTATTTCTCGCTATGATAGCCGCCCAGGAGAACGCCTACGCCTGTGTGAACTTGATAGCTTTTTTTTTCTAAACGGCATTGGGAATCCCGGAGCATCTTCTGATCTACGAGCTCACACAACATAAGGTGCATTAGGGCCAACCCAAACAAGGATCATCCAAGACGGCATCAATGTCGGGGAGTTTTGCGAAAGCCAAGATGGCAGTGGTTTACGAGGGAAGTGAGCGCACAACTTCTGCAAAGGGGTCCGCCCAGTTCTCACATTGCTTTCATCAAAGACTGGTCACTTTCGCCGAGCGCTGGAAATATACAACATTCTCCAAGGCCCCCTCTACGAAGACCGACATAATCCACAGCTATGCCATCTTCTAGTCCAACTCGGTTTCTTCAAACCAGCCTATTTGAGGACGTTCTCCGGTTCGGACACTGGTGATGCAAGTGTACTCCCGCAGAAACAACGACCAAATCCGTCGACCTACGCGGCTTCGACGCCGACTTGGGCGTCTACAACGACAGGCCGGTGGTCCGAGATGAAAAGCCGATCGTCGAACCGATTCGGCAGCACCGCGTGGCTCAGGAACTCCATGCCGCGGGCAGCCGGGTCCCGCACGAAGAGGTGATCGATGAGCGAGTCGTCCGAGTCCATGTCCGTGAAGGCAGTATACGTCTTGGAGTTGCCCGTCCTGCGGGCTTCCGGGACGACGTCGCGCGCATCGCGCAGGTTTCCCTCCGCGACCAGCGTCTTGTAGGCGGCGTTGTCCGGCTCGACGTTCAAGTCGCCGCCCAAAAACACGGGCACGGCCGCGTCCCCCGACCCCGACCCCGACCCCGACTCCCACTCCTTGGCGAGACGGACCAGGAGCTCCGCGCTGCGCTCCCGCGCCGTCTGCCCCTGGTGGTCGAAGTGCGTGCACATGTAGACCAGCGGCAGGCCGGTCGCGGCGTGCTTGAAGGACGCGACGGTGGCGATGCGCGGGAGCGCGGCGTCCCAGCCCTTGGACCCGGGGACGTCCGGGGTCTCACTCAGCCAGTAGGTCCGGTTCTCGACGAGGTCCCACGTGTCCGGCCTGTAGAGGATCGGGGAGAACTCGCCGGCGGCGCCGCCGTCGTCGCGCCCGACGCCGACGTGGGCCCAGGCGGGCCCGAGGTCTTGGGCGATGTCGAGGAGCTGCTGCTCGACGACTTCCTGCATGCACAGCAGGGATTCGGGCCGGCCCGCCGTCTCGTAGTTGAGCTGGGCGGCGAGGCGGGGCCGGCGCGTGGACCAGTACGCCTCGTTGAGGCCGGTGACGGGCGTGGCCCAGCGGATGTTGTATGTCATGAGCCGCAGGGTGAGGCTCGCCGCCTGGCAGGTAGCGCCGGCGGCTCCGAGGAGCACAACCGCTGTCATGCTAGCTTTCATGTTGACTGACTGCTTGGTGACCCCGTGAGGTCGGGTAGAGTCCAGATGTCCCGTGAAAGAGTATTCCATTGCCACGCACGACCTTCGTGTTGCAGACCATTTATAAGTCCTTCTCCCCCGCACAACTCCCACGCCATGTCTACAGAATGAAGGGAGAGGGGGAGGGGGTTAGGAGCTTGAATTATGACGATACGGGCTCAACTGCATGCTGTTGTCACATCGTTCATGCACGCGATGCAACTCAGTGATGCCTTTTTGTGCCTACAGCCCAGCACCCGCCATTGAACAGAGCCGTTGCAGCACGTTCCATACATCACCGCCATGACCGGGCTTCACGTGGGAAGCAAGTTGCCGTTCATTCGCCGGCGAAGCGAGGTTGCTATGCCCGGAAGAGGCAACGAATGGAGACGAAAACGCTTGGCAGACGAATGTGTCCCTCGGTCGGGGGCCATACGATCCAGACATCTAGTAGCAAGCGGAAGAACAGCGGCAGTGACCGAGGTACTCACCCGAGGCGGTCCCTCTCTGAAGGTCACACAAACAGCGGCGATGACGAATGGAATCATAGCGGAGCGAGCCGCCTGATACAGCAGACTCGGCTGATTCCGCTTGGTTTCAAAGCTTCCGGCGCCGTTGTCCGTATATTCCATGTGCTTTCGAAGGCTTGCTGATCAGTGATCACAAAGGCCGCCCCCCGTATTGGGCAAGCAAGACGTAGGATCAATTCCAGGGGGTTCTGAAGCAAATTGCAGAATTCCTTGGATTCCGCACTAAAGTAAAAGGGCGGGGAATCTTTGATGATCCCTAGGCGTCACACTTCACAAACAACCAAGGCCTTGGCTGATCGCTGGAAAAAGTGGTTGTGACCGAAATCCCTCAGCCTGGGTCCTCCTCGAACCCGAAAGTTCTCCTTCTTCTCTCTCTCTCTCTCTCTCTCTCTCTCTCTCTCTCTCTCTCACTCACTTCCACTCACTCACTCACTCTCTGAGACTGTTCTCCGCGACTATATGTGCAATGGACATTCTCCGCTGCAGAGTCACAGTCGCACAACTCGGTGGGCTCGGCTATCGGATCTGCATCATCTCGCACTGACATGAGAGGACCGTGATTCCACATTGTGCGCAATCCCCTTTCCACAGTATCGATACGAGTTACGAAGGCTCGGATCCGCCCACATTCCCGAATCGTACTTGGGGGCCGGATGAACGCCATATCCGGATACCTCACTTGCTGGGACCCGTTGTGTACTGTTGGAAGACAAGGACAGGGGGTGTTCGCACCCGTTGCGTGTCGTCAGCAACAACAACTTGTGGAGGGAAAATTCTGCTCTTTGCCTCTTTTCCCCCATCGAATAGGAGCTGGCAATCCCAGGACCGCGGGCCAGTCTTCCGCCAGGCGAGAGTAATCGCGTAACGATCCTGGCCCTGGGGTCCCTGTTGCGGCCTTTTGCGATGTTGGCCAACTCCCCTGTCTTTTTGATTGATCCCTGTCCAGGAAGAGGGACACGCAACATGGTGTGGGGGGGGGCAATGATGTATACGAACCGTTGATTATTATACAAGATTTTCTACAATTGCTTTATGTCCACGTATGTGTCTATGTGCGCGTGTTTGTACCTATGTGTATCTATGTGGAGAGCCCACTGAATAATTATTCATCTCATTGCCATGTCTGCACCGGGGCCTCTCATCGAGTCGAGCCCATCGTGCCCAGTCGACCCTCCGGGCTCCTCGAGTTTGGCGTCATCTCGATCTCGACCTGGTACGAGTACTGGGCGTGGATGCCGCCCTTCTGGTCGACCGGCAGCAGGTCCCCCTTGTCCGAGTCGCCGTCCTGGAGACGCTCCCACGTCTCGTCGCCCCTGCCGTGGACCGTCGACAGGCTGAAGCCCGCGTCGGTCGGGTTGCGGAAGCGTTCGCGGCTCCGCTGGTCGAGGGGCTTGCTGCCGATCGTGAAGAGCGCCGACTTGGTTCCGCTTCCGCTCGCCTTTGAGATCTCCGTCGTGCCGCGAGTGCGCGCGATGAAACGCCGCAGCGAGGGTATGGATGAGGCAATGCAGCCGATGCCCGTCTCGATGTTGGAGCAGAGTACCGTGTGGGCGACCCAGACTAGTTCGGCTGTGAGTCTCGTGACGAAGAAGCAGACCGGGGGGGAACCAGGGGGGGGTAGGGGCCAAGCTTACATTGGAGGTCCTGCTGGGCCTTGAACTTGTTGACGTAGGGGATGCGGATCATGGTGATGATTGATGCCCTTGGAGATGGTTAGTTGTCTGTCACGCATCTTCTCCAGGCCGGGCCGCGGCAAGAAACTTACACCGATGCAAAGGAAAGCAGGCCAAAGACTTGGAACTTGGTCTGCCTCTTCATCTGCGTTCTCCAGAGGATGATGGCAGGCACCACAACCAGGGCCAGATCGGTGACGATGGTCGAGCTCGTCGCGACGTGCCCGATGGCGACGAAGATGTCGACGGACCCGCACGTGCCTTCGCCGCTGATCAACATCGACGGCGTCCACAGCGCCGAGGTCGGCGAGCAGTAGAGCAGCGTCCCGATGAAGGTGATGAAGAAGGACGCCCACGTGACGCCGAGCAACACCCAGACCGCGATGCGGAGGCCCTTGTCGTTCGTGATGATGCGTTGGATGGTGAAGCAGACGGAAGACTTGACGAGGGCGAGGGCGATGACGTAGATCAGAATCCAGATAACGTAGGTCTTGAGGGCTTCGGAGAACATCCACATGTTGAGCTGGGCTTGGAGTGTTCCCAGGCCAACGAGGCACCCGTAGATGGCGAGTCCTACGCACGGCACGTACGCGATCTAGTTATGGGGAAGACGCGCAGGTTAGTCTCATTGATGCTTCACACCCAAAAAAAGGGGTCTGGGAAATCTGCCGTACAGTTCCTGCCAGCATGAGGCCATCGTCAACGCCGAACGTGCCCTCGGTAAGGCGCACGCAGGTGCGTACGCCGACGCATAGTACCGATATGACGAGGAAGACGGACGATACGATGATGATGGCGAGCGGCAGTCCGTGAGGCTCGAGTATTCGCAAGTTCGGGTCGACTGTCGCTGACATCTTGGCGGCACGTGTTGATCAGTACTATAGCAAGCAAAACTCGACGCTGCGGTCACAAAGTGGTCAGGCAGGCGGCGGACCCTCCAGATATAGGCAAATAAGCAACGGCATGTTCGTTTGAGACGGATGTGCCCCATCCACGGATCTAGCCATGCAGGGGGGAGCGGGAGACCGTGGTAGTATTCGATCCAACCCGGGAAGTTCTACTAGTATGAGAGAGAGAGACGTAAGCCTGGGAGTGCTTCCAAGAATGTACTATGTAACGCCCCGATACTAAGCTATGTATCATCGCTTATCAAGAATTCGATCCTTCAACAGCTGCGTTGGACTCGCCACTGTTGCTGTTGTGACTAACAGGGTCTGTCTGTATTAGTTTACTCCGTACACTGCCCGGCGGGCTCCCTCCACCCGTCTCATGGTCCTGGGCCCGAGGCAGCTGGGAAGAGCCTCCTCTTCCAGGGAGGAATATGTGGAATTGGACCGTACTGGATGACGATGGATCCCGCCGTTTCCACTTCCACTTCGCCAATCAGAAACTCAGCCACGGCCGAGCACCTCGGGTTGGCTGCGCTTGGCCCGCGCGGGTCAGCCCAGGGGGGGGCCGTTGCAGATGAATCCACCACGCTAGGCAGAAGACATCTCGAAGGCCCGAGGGACAGTCGAACCAGACGCGGAAGATGGGTTGATAGCCGGTCTAGCGCAGAATCTGACCAGTCGTATACGATCACCCGCTAGCAGAACGGGGGGGGGGGGGGGGATTCTCTAGCGACAGTCACATCGGGGATTGAAACGCGCAGATCGCAGTAACGGTGAGGGTTGCCGCGATTGGGATCGCCCGCTTACCATTCTTCGAGACGAATATCCGCGGCCGAGTCTCTGCCTGCCGAATGAACCCGCACGACGGCAGGATGAGCGGCTTCAGCATGACCAAAGAAGCTGCCGTGCCCGAACTTGACCATGTTAGACGAAGGCACAGTACTCCGTAATCCTAGGCTGACCCGAATAGACCTCCAAGAACGTTGGATCACACTTTTTCAGGTTTAGCGAAGACAGGCTTATCCGTCTTGCAAGCGTTCCCGAAAATGGATGCATATAATGTAATTAGGGGGCTAAAGTACGAAGACTGAAATCTCGGCAGCTCTTGTATCAGGCAAGTCTAAGCATAGCACCGCTGCAGGGCCGTTAGACCATCTTCACACGCACGCCATTGGTCCCCGGCTTGGGCATAGGGACAAACATGTCATGGTCGTACGCAACATCCTCGTCCGTGGTCTCGTAGAGACGCATGCTGGGCAGAACGCGCAGAGCCAGGGCCGCAAGGCACAAATTGAGCTCGCAAAGAGCCAAGCTGAAACACAATGTTAGCAAATGGCCTTCCTCGATCGTGATGCAGGGGGGAAGGGGGGGGGAGGAAACTTACTTCATGCCGAGGCAGGATCTGCTGCCCTTGGAGAAGGCGAGCATGCCTTTCTCGACGTCCTTGCGCCGCTGGTTGTTCTCGTCGAGCCAGCGCTCGGGGATGAATTGGTACGAGTCGGGGAAGACGCTCTCGTCGTGGTGGGTGATGACGGCGGACATGCCGACGGCGTAGCCGCTGGGAACCACGTACTCAACGGGCTTCTTGTTGAACTCGCCGCGGTACACTAGGTTCTCCTCGGTAGCGACGCGGGCCGTCCGCGCGGACACGCCGTAGGACAGGCGCAGGCCCTCCTGGAGGACGGCGCCGAGGTAGGGCAGGCTCTCGAGGGAGGTCCAGCTGGGGAGGTGCTTGGGGTCATCGACGACGGTCTTGAGCTCGTCCTGCAGTTTCGCGAGCAGCTCGGGCTTGGTGAGGAGGTGGTAGGTGATCACGCCCAGCGCCCAGCTGGTGGTCTCGGTCCCAGCGCCTACGACGGCGGCGGCCTCGTCGGCCAGCCGCAGGGAGCCCTTTTCGTCCGACTCGAGTTCGGAGTCGAGGAGGGAGCCGAAGACGGTGGGGCGCTCGCGGCGGATGCCGGCGTCGAGGTCGGCTTTGGTGCTTCTGACCTTGTTCGGCAGCTCGACCTTCAGCGTTCGGATGAGCAGAGCGATGTCAGCGGGCAGGTAGTCCACGAGCCTGGCTTTGAAGTCAGTTTTCGTCGCCCTGTCTTCTTCTTCTTCTTCTTCTTCTTCTTTTCTCCCCTACTGCATTGGAAACATAGCCCTGCTCGGACGGGTAACATACCACTCTCCAATGACGGCCGTCTTCTTGGTCCAGGGGAAGAAACGGAAGACGAATACGGGTCGCAGGATGGACGCAGTCGGCTCGCGGAAGTTGGGGTACCAACCCTCCTGCGAGAGGAAGCCGAAGCTCTCGCCAAAGGCGTAGCCGGAGATGGCGTCCGAGGTGAAGCAGCTATACGCCATGGTGACGTCGAACGGCATCTTGCGCTCCCTCTCGGCCAGCAGCTTATCGCAGAGTCTCTGGGCCAGGGAGTGGACATCGCCCTCGAGGCGCGCAATCATGCTGCGGGAGAAGAATTTGGCCAGGGGGCCGCGGCGCGCACGGTGAGCGTCATGGTCTACTGTACCGAAGCCAGACTCGCCCAGACTATAGACGGAGGGATGGACGGATCGTTAGCTACATCTGGTCTCCAAGATTCGAAACAATTCCGCAGGCTCCCTTACGCCGAGCCGTTGATCTGGTGGACGGGCTTGTCACGCTTGCGCCCGCTGACGGCGTAGATCTCGTCCGCGAAGTTGACGTCGTTGCAGTGCACCTCGTGCGGGCTGATACGGACCATCGGGCCTGATGGCAAGAGTTAGATCCCGTCAAGCCTGTCTTCTGCAATGCGCCGCTCGACATACCGTATTGCTCGTGCATGCGACGGATCTCCTCCGTGTACCGTCCGAACAGAATAACATCGTAGTAGAACTCCGGGATGTACGTGGCCGCGGACAGCTTGGGCCCGGGGATGTGGCTCAGTGGGTGCAGCGGCGAGATGTTGTAGAGGGCCTTGAAGACATGATAGACCAGCCAGAGGACGACGAGGCCAAGCACGTTACGGGCCGACAGATACGGCGTCACGCCGCCGATGGGCAACGACGCATTATCAACGGTCGACATTGTGTTGATGATTACAGAAAGAAAGAAAAGAGAAAAAGAACGTGAAGAAGTTGGGTCGCAAGCCAAGGGGGAGGAGGGGCAAAAGACGTTGTCGCATCTCGGACTTTCGAGTCTGTAGCATGCTCTCTGTGGAGGTTCTGGGGTCGCCAACAGCCATTGATCGATCCACACATCCTGCGTCTGGCCTACACCCGATAGAGCTACAAGGCCGAGATCTGGTTCCTTGCATGGATGGGCTTGGAATATGAGAGGAGGCCAAGAAGCAGGCCTGCTAAGGGCTCGGATGGGCCGAGGATGGCCATTGCCCATGGGACCACGGTTCGCTGAACGAACGATGGGTTCATCCTATGACTTACCTCATAGCCTATTTGCACTTGCAACAAAATCTCCTGGGAGCAAGATCCACGGGCATTTCTTCCTCGCGTGGCCCCTAGCCTAGCGTGTGTAGGTGGCTGAAATGTCAGAAGCGGCCCGCGGTGTGCGTGGAGACTTTCTTTTCGGACCTGGAGAGCTGGTTGGTCGACAAACCCCTGAAGATAACCTTCACCAGATTCTGTTCCTGGTCCTGGTCCCTCTCCCCCCTGTCATGCAATGTCGGGGTGGAAACCCTCGGACTTCTCTTGGCCACACATTGGAGCTCCTGGTTACGCAGCTGCATCCAGCAGCATTTGTACACGTGGATTTCCAAGTGGGGGTTTTCGGGCAAGATTGGATAAAACTCTTCACAACAAGATGGTCCTGACTGGTCAACGGAGCATTGGGCGTTGCTGAGGCGGTCTCGCCCGTATACGGACCGGATCCGGCTGTATCGGTGCCGAAGTCTCGACACCATCGGCTCCACTTGATGGTTGTCATAATTGGCGTAGGTGCCGACATTCGGAATATGTGAAATCCATCTCCAGGACCGACTGCCAAGCTCCCTAATATCCTAGACGTATACTCGAGAAGGGAAATTTTACAAGTCGATTCAGCGTCATGATTGGCCAAGTCCACCATATCCGCTCCATAGTATCTTGATCCCAAGAAATCCGTGGAACGTTCGGAGCATGGGAGAGTGAGCGCTAACGCAGCATCAAATCCACTTCTTCTAGAACGTCACTAGGCAGATTATTCTTTTACTTTAGGCCTATGGCCTTGTATTGTGTGTGTAGAGCTTCTGCCAATCGCGACTTTCGCTTCAGCAGCCCGCCGGCCGGCCTACCAATTCACCAGCGAACAACACCCCCCTCCGTTACGCAACTTCAAAGACCTCCGCGTCGCCCCGGTCCTGTCAGACCAATCAGCACTGCCACCGTCAGCGAATGTCTCAGGCATCATCACAGCTCAACTTACTTAACCCTGACTGCCCCATGGGTCATTGTTGGCCTTAATGGCCACCTCTGCCGCTTCTATGACGCTGGCAAAGCAGTTTTAGATCCCATGATGGTATGGGAACTTCTCAAGCTCTTCTAGACTATTTTTCATCTCAACCTTCTTGTCGGCAATTACCTCCTTCACAGCTCAGCTAGAGTCTTTAGCCAGCAGCTCTAGGCTGAAGATGGCCACATTCAACTTTATAGCTAGAGAAAGGCTATAGAAGGAGGCATCTTTATTGAACTTTTCAAGGCCAAGCTCTTTCATCTAAGCACTAGTAATAGTAGGATCTCTACACGCTGTGCTTAGCGTGTTGTCATCTGCTGGTTAGGTGATACCGTAGGGGTTCTAGACAGTATAAGAAGGCATTATAAGAAAGTCAATAGGATGTGTGTGTATGTGTGTGTGTGTATTGATAATATTATATTAATTTATGATACATACAAAATAGAAGGAGAGAAGAGACTAAGCGTAGCTTCTGTTCTTTATATACCTAGCTGCAGCTAGCCAAGTTGCTAGTAAGTAAAGCTAACTCTGGTACTGTCTGTAACTTGAGGCGTAAGGTTTATGATAACCTTACCAGTAGAGTTTAGGGTTATTATATAGCTTGTAAACTAGTTACCTTGTCACTATTGTAACCTTGATGGTAGACTTAGTAGTACTATTATTACTATTTAGTGTGGCGGCTTGCCTGCGAAGCCGCACAACCTTATCACCAGTTGCCGCTTAAGTTCTAGCGCCTAAAGGTCGTTCGCACCATGGTTAGAGTGAAGTTAGATTCAGCAGTTGCTCTACGTTATTAGGTACTCTATACTGTATTAAGAGATTGAGTTGTGGCACAGGTTGGAGTTGCAGCGTATCAGGTTTTTACGTACCGTGACTTTACCTACATATCAGGTGAACTGCACTAGGCCGCTTATGGAGGTTAAGCGATACTATATCCATCGATAAATACTCCTTTCTTTTCTTTCAAGTATTGAACCAATGGGTGTGTGATACTTTATGTTGTCTTCCCTAGTACAGGCAGTTGACGTTGGCGATGTGTGGCAGTCCTTGGCCGAAGAGAAATCCTAGAGTCTGTTTTTTCCTGTACACATCTAGGCTCTCTCACGTTTACTAAGGCCTTATGAGCCTGAAGAACCCCTCTTCGTTGGTTTCGGTGTAAGCCGAATGATGCTCTTCCTCGTTTCTCGGACTTGTTTGTTACTTCTTGTGGTGTCAACCCCTGGGCTCAAGTATTGCTGTCGCACTGTGCGCCACATCATATTTACTTGCCTGGCATACCTATAGCGGATTAGCCTTGCCTAGGGAGAAGAATATGTCTCCTCAAGCACGCACGTATGTACCTAGCTGTGGCTTTGGGTCTGCACTCTTCAAGAGCATATGAGTTACAGTGACCGCAGAAAACTTTCGCAAAAATTGAAATTCATCTCATATACAACCACATTCCGTTCGAAACTCAGCTTTCTGTACGAGCAGTGGAAAACGTCACGCGTTTCGACTCACCTCATACGCCGGTAAAGCCCACCTCTTTATCCATGCAGTGTTCAATACCTCTGTTGCATCTGGCTCAGCGTCTGAAGAAACCCCAGCTGCTGGAGACGTTGATCCTTTGTCAGGAAGTACAACATGCTCTGGCTCTGGAACGCTAATCTCGTCGTACAGCTGATCCACTGGGGGACCGTTCAATAGGGAGGTAGGCTGAAGAAGAAGATTGCCAAGATGGAGATCTAAGGGAAAGACATACTTAAATTATCAGAGGCGGCGATGAGAGTGGAGAAAGACGTAACTTCATGGGGATAGTCCTGCGAGCGAACAAGAGAAATTGCTATGGCAATCTGGGGAGCTAGAGAACGAGAGACATCAAGCCGAAATACCCCTCGTAACTAAACCACAAACGTGAGAATTATAAGAAACCGTCTGGTACATTCCACGCCATCGCACCATCTACTGCGAGACTCGAAACCAAGTATAGCCAAATAACACTGCTGCTAGAAGATCTTCGCCAGAGCCCACATGGCTAAAGCACGTCCTGACTCATGTTTCTGTAGTGTGGGTTTTTTTGGGGGGTTCTGTAAGTAGGGGGTGCGGGTTCGGATAACCGTTTCCGCTTAATCAACTACCAAGCTACGGTTAGAAATGGCAATGATCGCACGGTGGTCAACCGGCAGTCCTCCGGAAACCCGGAACGGCTTTCGTTTTCCTTATCTGTGAGAATCAGGATCAAAAGCACGGCGTCAGCCGCTGATCCCTTTTACATAAGCGGTGAATGTCTTTTTACAATCTACCGCGAGAAACGCGGGCTACCCTCGTGCACGTCGTTCCAACAGAGTGCTGATGCTTCCCCGCTATACATTCGTTTTGCGAGTGGTCACCGTCATTCTGTGGATCACGCACAGCTGTTCAGGAGCCTCCCCCCCGTGTCCCCCAGGTTCTGGCACTCTCATGCCAGCTCGCATTCGATAAGGCTCTCCACGCCCTCACCCTTGGTCCAGATCTTGACGATTTTGAGCCCCGCTGGCTCCAGCAGGTTGCGCCACTGCTCCTCCGTCCTCTCCTTTGCCGAGAAGAGTGTCATCATCATGATGTCCAGCGCCGTCGTCTGTCAGTTGGCACCCGTCGGCGGCAGCACGTTCTCGTTGACCAGGAGCTTGCTTTAGCCAGGCTTCATCGCCGCCGTGATGCGTGACAGAATGCTCTTGCCAACCTTGTCTGTCCAGTCGTGTAGGACCGAGTGCATGTAGTAGGCCCTGGCCCCCTTGATGGGCTGCTCCGTGTGGAAGTCGTACGCCATGGGCTCGATCTTGGGATCGATGTTCTGGACCTGGACGAGGACGGGCGGGAGGTCTTGGGGGATGTGCCGGCCGGGTGCGTTGGGGTGCTTGCGGCAGAACTCGTCCGGGTCGGGGCCCAGCGGCCGGATGAGGTCTGACATTGAAATGGATGGCTCTCGCAACGCCAAGAGACGTGCAAACAAGCCCGATGCCGATGCCGAGAGTCTCGGAGACAGTACAGGGACGACGATTCCGGCGAATGGAAGCCAGGAAACCATACTCAACCGTCAAAACACGGCAGGGAAAATCACGAGGACTGATGTCTACAGTGTCTTTGTTGAGCGGAAAGCATGAGGAAGATGGTGAGATTAATGACATATTAGCGTATATTCCAACCTTGGAAACGCATGGTTTGAACTTTGAAGGATTAATTAAAAATATCCGGATGGCTACGAAACAATGACAAACGTATTGCGGTGAGCTCATCTGCCTGGTTCGTTGGGCAGGGACATATCCCAACCATCCAGGTTCACCGCAGGCTGCATCGCGCGATCCATGGAGTTTTGTAAGTCGGTCTCTACGATAGTGTACCATAGCTCCTGGCGCTGGCGTTGTTGTTCCTTCGCGCGTGGCTAGTCCGTGAGGGCAGGATCGCGGTGTAGGCCAGCCATCATGGCGTTTCGTTCAAGGAGACCGGACGCCAGCAAGCTGGATTTGACGTTGAGGCTGTAGGCTTGCCTCATGCGGCCAATGAGATATCGGGTATGGATTGTGTGCATCACCATGATAAGTTGCCGCGAGATATACAGGCGTAAGTTACTGCCCCGTGACAAACGGGGTCGTTATATTGAGTGACAGTTATGAGCCCAGTCCTGCCTGCTGTGGTGCTGCAATAGCACAGGCAGTAGCTAACTAGTCTTACACACTATAGGTTCAATTCCTATACTTGTCACTAAGAGCACAAGGCCCCCTAGTCAAAAATCCTATATTGTCTAGGAAATGCTTCGTCTATACTACTTATGATCAGCAAGATACACCTAACTAAGTTTCCTGTTCTAAAAGAGTATTAGATCTGAATTTCTAGGTTAAATTTAGGGGGTATGTCACGAGATGCATAAGCGTTAGTTACTACCCTATAACTAACAGTGTCGTTCTTGTTACATAACACAAGTATTCTTCACGGGCAACCACACTTCATGGCCACTAGCGTTAAATTCAAGACCTGCATCTGCTTCTTTATCATTGTTGTCAATAGAAAGCTTGTCGAGAGCGTACCTAGGCTTATTTGACGACGTTTGCTGAAAACTATTTCTATGGAAAGCACTACTAAGCTAAGTTGCTGAGATTGACCCGTCTTTAATATTTCCCCCTCTCTACACCTGTCGTATCATCGTGCATGCAACAGAAATAAGGAAAGGCGGGGTTCGGTTCACACAAGACAACGAATTATTGAGGCTATTCGGTGGTCCACTCAACAGTTTAGCTGGAAATACAGCTCCAAGCTCCCGGCCCCGGACCCCGGTCATAAAGGAACTAAACAACAAGTACTGGGTCTTCATGGAAGACGTGCTCAAGCATGCGGAAACAAATCGACGGACTCCGAGAATAATATGGTCGCATGGGCAGAACCGATGAAGGCGCGGCCTAGGGTGGTGATATTCACCTCGGCGTACGAATGGCTGCTGAACCATTACGAGCAGCATCTGAGCATCTCACGATAGACCGTGGCTGCGGCCCCCCTCCCCTGGCCTGGCATGTGCAAATGCAGCTAGCGCCCCCCACTGATCTGGGGATCGGAGCGCATGTCGAAACGAACCTCGGCACTCGGTCAGCTTTGCCGATCTCCCGACGTCAACCGACCGCCGGCCTCAGCGTTGCTTTCAGCTGCTTTGAGAGGGAAACGTGTCTCAGAAATTCGGACATCCGAGTCTCCATCCGTCCGGTAACTTCAACGCCTATTCAAAGCCATTGTCCCCCGCCCCCCCTCGCGAACCTGTCATCCCATTTCGGAGCCAAACTCTCCGAGTCAGAACACTAGTAGAGACACACATAGTCTTTTTGAGATGGTCACCGTCGCTAGAAACGCGTCCCGCGGCGCCGCCGCCGCGCCTAGCCAGACGCTCACCGTTGTGGACAACCGCACCGGCAAGTCGTACGAGCTGCCCATCACCAACAACGCCATCCTGGCGACGGACATCAAGAAGATCAAGGCGGCGCGCGGCAACGACCGCCCCGAGGACGAGACCGAGCAGGGTCTTCGCGTCTTCGACCCAGCTTACCAAAATACCCACGTGATACAAAGCAAGATAAGTTACATAAACGGACAGGATGGCATCCTTCGGTACCGCGGCTACCCCATCCAGCAGCTCGTCGACAGGTCGCACTTCCTCGAGTCGGCTTTTCTGCTCATCTACGGCGAGCTGCCCACCCCGTCGCAGTACAGCAAGTGGCAGGATGAGATCATGCACCACACCTACATCCACAGCGACATCGAGGGCATGTTCAAGTCCTTCCGCTACGACACTCATCCCATGGCCATGCTGCAGGCCTCCTTCTCCTCGCTCGGCGCCTTCGCGCCCGAGGCGAACCCCAGCTTGCAGGGGCAGAAGCTGTACACCAATGCCGCCAACGGTGACCTGAAGGCGTTGGAAGTTCTGGACAAGCAAATCCTGCGCATCATCGGCAAGGCGCCCACGCTGGCCGCCGCCTCTTACCGCATGCGCCAGGGCAGGCCCTTCAACCGCCCCGCCCAGGGCCTCAGCTACACGGGCAACTTCCTGTACCTGCTCGACCACCTGAGCGGGCATGAGTACCAGCCTCACCCGGTCCTGGAGCGGGCCCTCGATGCTCTGTTCATCATCCACGCCGACCACGAGGTGAACTGCTCCACGGCCACCGTCCTGCAGGTCGGCTCGAGTCTCGTCGACCCCTACAGCGTCGTGTCGGCCGGCTGCGCCGCCCTCTACGGGCCCAGCCACGGCGGCGCCAGCGAGAGCGCGATCCGCATGCTGATGGAGATCGGCAGCCCCGAAAACGTGCCCGCCTTCATGGAAAAGGTCGAGAAGCGGGAGCGCGTGCTCGTCGGCTTCGGCCACCGCGTCTACAAGAACGTCGACCCCCGATCGACCGCGATCCGGAAGCTGGCCGACGAGGTGTTCGCGGTGACCGGCCGGAACCAGCTCCTCGACACGGCGCTGGAGCTCGCCAGGTACGCCCGCCAGAGCGAGTTCATGACGAAGCGCAACCTGTACCCCAACGTCGACTTCTACTCCGGCCTCATCTACCAGGCCATGGGCTTCCCCCTCGACTTCTACCCCGTCCTGTTCGCCGTGCCGCGCTGCGTCGGCTGGCTGGCCCACTGGAGGCAGCAGATGCTGCAGAAGGGAGGCGTCAAGATCTGGCGGCCTCGTCAGCTGTACGTCGGAGAAGGGGAGAGAGAGTACGTCGAGTCGGAGAAGAGGCAGGAGGCGAAGAACAAGTCCGTGTTTGACGAGCCTGTGCAGGTCAGCCACGGTGGCGACAGCAAGCGGAACGAGCTCGCGACCTTCAAGGACGAAATGGGCCATGCTTGGAGGGGACGTTCGAAGCTTTGAGACTGCCGCCGACGACGGTCGTTTGGCTTGGTGGCGCAAGGATCACGTGTATCATGATTGCGAAAGGCATGCATGTTTCGATTAGAATGTTACAATACGACCGCATCTATTGATTACTTCGCCCCATTCTTATGCGCAACGTCTCTCACCACGTTTTCTAATTCTGCTTCAGTCAAAGTCTTCAAGCCGACCTTCTCGTTCCAGCTCATCTTTTGAAAGCTCTCGCTTCCCCCATACCCCTTGCCGTACATCATCTGGTAATAGAGCTGGGCCATGGCCGACTTGTCGCCCTTGGCCAGCTTAGCTTTTGCGTCTTGGTAGAGCTCCTCCACGTCGTAATGTTCCACCGCAAAGGTCAGACCCGTCACCTTCTCGGCGAGTTTGGTCATCTGCTTCTCGGTGACGGCTGCCGAGTGGATGTACACGGGCTTGTTCTCCGCCTCCGTGTACAATCCATTTTCATCGCGAAGAATCTTGGCAATCGTTTCGGCAATGTCGGAAATCCTCGTTGTCCCGATCAGGTTGTCTCCTCCGTTGTGATATCTCGCCGTGTGGGTCCGGAAGTCCGGGCCTAAGCCGCCAAAGGCCAATACGAGTTCGAAAAACGGCCCGTTATTGACGCTTGTCCAGCTCAAGTTGCCGCCGGACTTGGAGACCTGCTCGACGAGGTAGCGGCGCGTCCGGACCTTTCCAGCGACCAGGGGGTGGCCCTCGGCAAGGGGCGATTCGAGGTTGGTGCTGAACTCGGAGGGGAAGAGGCGTTTGACACCAGCAGCAGTCGCAGCATCGATCCAGGTTTTCTGTTCTTCAAAGACGATGGGATCCGGCCCAGCCCAGATCACTACGTCGCAGCCTTTTAATCCCGAGACGAGAGCCTCAAAGTCATTCATATCGAGCTTGACGGACTTGCATCCCGCCGGGGCCGTCTTCTCAGACTCGGCTCGCTGTATGGCAGTAACCTCGAAGCCAGATTCAAGCAAGGCCTTAGCTATTGAAGAGCCTAATTTACCCGTCGCCTGGACAGTGTTAGTTATTGTGAAGTCACAGGCAGTGATTTGATGAAAATTGGTGAACTAACGCCAGCAACTGCAACTTTTCGGACTGGAGAGGACATTGCGATGATTCTTGTCGCTACAACTTGTTCGGTGTGAGGTTGTATTTGTGACAATTGCTTTGTAATACTGTCTGGTGTTGGTTGTGAGGAGTCGAGAGGACTCCGAAATGAATGAATATACTGCCTAGAGATCGGATCCACGGATCAACGTGATGGCCAAGCAGGTGAATCTCAAAGTGTGTGTATGTGTAATATCTACAATACCTAGTGGGCTGCTGCAGAGTGGGAAGCTCTAATGGTGGCATCCATGGTGCTGACTCATCCCATCCCTGCTACCACGTGACATTGGTGATAGCGAGCCCGGAACCTGTGAGGCATGCCTCAGGCATAGAGTACCAGGTACATAGATCAGCCCACATCACAGGCCATAGCTAGGGAATATCATCGATCATACAACCCACTCTACTGACCCCAAGGTGTATCACCTCACAGTTGGTAGCACAACTGGTTCCTGATCAAGGGACATTCGGACAAAAAACATTTAAAGTACTGTATACACTCGCGAGATAAGGACAAAGCTAAGAGACCTGCTAGCCAAAAAAAGCTAGCAGATGTCCTATTACAGCTAGTGGTTGTCAGCTCCACTAGTCCTAGCATAAAAGGCGGTCACCCTTTCCACCCTCTGTTGCCCACTAGCTAGCCTGCCGTTAGTAAAAGCACAACTGTTACGTAAGAAAATAGGTCTGTATAGATCCCTGTTTCTGCTAGTATATTACACCTCTCACAGCGGCCGCAATACCTCTTTCCGTTAGCAGGTTTCTTGTAGGCTGCATCAGCCACTGAAGAGAAGAAAGTACCTGGCTATCAGTTCTACTACGTACAGTCAGCAACGCCGCTGGCTGACCAACCACACACAAGCCCTGCCCTACCCCAGCCCCACCATTATCCGGATCACCCCAGCAACCAACCTCACATATCCGACCAAACAGCGCATATCCGACAATCGTCTAACCACATTCCCCAATTCGGACCTTTGATCTGAGTGATACATCGACAATCCATATGTCGGCAACCGATTTGCGAGTACAAGCAGAGCAAGGCCATAGCTAGGGATTATCATCGATCATACAACCCACTATACTGACCCCAAGATCACCTCACAGTACCCCTCATCGCTTGCACGCATATTTGACCTTGGGCTTTTCTCGAGCTGGACCCGATGCTTTGCAAGCGCTGCACGGGAACGGACTGGAACGCCACTTCCGACATAAAAAGTCCGAGTTGTCTGTACGTCACCAATTATTGAGACGTCCGTACATACATGCGTGTCCTGGTATTTCTGTTTATAAGAGAGCTGCCCCATGAACGCTAGTGTTGGAGGATCGAGCTAACCGACTGCGAGGATGGCTTCAAGGAACCAAGGGTCATAGGCCCCTTCGTTAGCTAAAGCCGCATTTGCCCAGTGGATACGGTATTTAGACGACGTTGTTATAATAGAGTAGTGAGACGCTACTCACTAAGAAAACCTTGCGTGTCTCAGGAACGGACACCAAATTGTAGCAGCTATCTGGCAGGATGGACTTTTCCTACTGAATGAACATATATTTCGATCCAGCGACTCTGTAAGTGGTTGCCACGGACTTTTTTCAAACCTCTCATTTAGCACGCGTACACTGTGTTTAGCAACGCCCATGCATTAGATGATTTATACAACTTTTGTGGGATGATGTGCTCGTCGGGACCGAGGGATCATTTAATACTGGCGATATTACCGTTGACATTTTGAACTACGCCACGGACACCCATGGCGCAGTTCTTGACCGAACTAAAACCGATCCTTGTGTTGGCATTGATGAAGGTAGAGTGGTCGCTACTTTACGGAGCGATAACAGCATTCGCAATGCCTAAATAATACCCGACAGTGAAACTGAATCATGAAATACTACACTAAATGAGCAGAATGATATATCAGCAATACTGGACCTCCCGTCAAGGCCTTAGCGCATTCCAGACGGTTGCCTTCATCTTGACGTTGATGTCTTCCGTCTTCGCAACGCCGGCCGTCCTGTCGCAGGCGATCGAGTAGTCATCATGGATGATGCAGTGGTTGTTGACCTTCCAGTGGGCCGTGGCCAGCAAAAGATACCGCTTCGATACTGACACCCTCTTGGGCGTAAGCGTCCCCAATCATACATCACATCATGCTGTTCACGACCTCCAGACCGGGCTTATTGTTCGCTGTTGCGCGATTGTTCGTGGCAACCGTCAAGCCGGCTGCATTGGCAGCTCCTTGGGTGAGTGGCCCTGTTGTGACTTCGATACCCTCGTTCTCAATGTCGGAGAGGCCCGATCAAGAGCGCCGGTCTTATCGGCGTGGCATGGTTTCAGGTGATTAATAATCATGTTGTCCACCCCGATGGCATGCATGAAGAGCTATTGCCAAAAACAAGCTTGTCATAAGAAATTCTTAGCTTTCTTCGTACGTGGTTATGATGTGTGAAGTGGAAGTCCGCATACCGTCAGTAGGGACGCCAGGACTACGGTTAAAGTATTATTCGCAATTTGAGGGAGATGCTATCTCATGACACACGTGCAAATATCAATATCGATCGCGGCCATACCCACGGTCGAACTGCAATAATCAAACGCTAGCTCCCACCGTACAGATCCAAGAATACCCATTGGTTGAGCTGACGTGGATGAATACTCTCAGGAACTTGACCCAGATTGACGGTGCATAATGAGCATTCGCTGGCGACGACGCTGCAAACTACATTTTGAGTCTCGGAGCTATTTCCGTCATGCTGGGATTCTGTGTGATTGCCTACGCGTAATGCACATTGTGGCTATGAGATGCAGTTTGTAGATCTCCAAGTCCATGTTGACCGCTCTTTGGTGTTCCACTATTCAAAAGTATCGCTACTTTAATTTCACCTTGGTTCCTCCGATATCCATTTCATAGAGGCAGCTCTCAGTCTGTCAACCACACACGGGATATGAACTTGAATGAAAAAGTCGTACCCTGATTCGACCAACGACATGCCGTATATACACAACAACCAATTCGAGCAGGTGATCCAAGGTAGGCCTGTACAGTATCTCGAAGCCCGCCGGAGCCTGTGACTCGGACGGTGGGGGCGGGTCCACCCACCTACGCGTTGAGGATCTTACCTTCTTTCCTGTCCTGGACGATGCCGTTATGTTGGATGCTTCGATAACCGGCTGGTCGTACGTCGTGAACTTGTTACCAGGTCATCCTAGAGGCGGCACATGACGAATGCTTTGTCACAAAAGCAAAACTGGGCCACTTTGAATGACAAACTTGCGGAGCGGACGAACCACATGGCTTAGGCTCCACCTATGGTTGCAAACATCTTATCTGATCAAGAGATCATGACGTGACAACCGCGCGCGGAACCACGCATTTGAAGAGTCTCCCCGCCAGGATCTGCGTCTAGGCCCGAAGACGGAGATCCACAACATAAAGAGCATCTTCAAGAACCCCTGCATATCTCCAGTATGGATACGCCCTAATTGCAGCCCTACATGGCGGCCGGCCT
The DNA here is from genome assembly GCF_030913465.1 of Colletotrichum navitas. NCBI lineage: Eukaryota > Fungi > Ascomycota > Sordariomycetes > Glomerellales > Glomerellaceae > Colletotrichum > Colletotrichum navitas. The sequence goes on from NW_026850577.1 coordinate 145,541, forward strand.
TTCCATTTGCTGTGTGAAGAAAGAAGCAAGCAACCTCTTAATATACGAGTTATATCACCCGGGAAAAAAGAAAGTCAGAAGACCTCGGCCAAATGCCGAGTGATCATGTGGCAATTGCGGAGTAATTTAGAGATAGCCGCCGTTTGCAATGTCTTCACCTCCCCGATTTGGACTTGGAAGAACTGCATCCCCATTAGGCGATGATTGGGTTAGATACCGCCTACAGGGGGCCCTTTGGCGAGCGCATCGAGACACGGAACGGTTGCACTGGCACTCCCAAAGCAGCCAAAAACCCGGCAAACAATGACACCCAATGCGGGGTTGTTAACTCACGGAGGCTTTTTATTTCGTACGGCTAAGTTAGCTGCCGGCTATTAAAGATGTGATGCGCCCCGGACCAAAAAGAGAAAGATCTCCAGAGCATATGTGCCTACGTTGATCCTCGATACCGATTCTTCAAACGCCCAAGCCTAACCTTTTCCAAACCCACACAGCACGATGAAGGCTCCGACAGTTCTCCTTGCTCTTCTCGCCACCGGGGTCGCCGCTGGGGACTTCAGCCGGAGCTGCACGGATGAGCACATCGATCCCTCAACCGAGATCCTGACCGCAAACTGCAACACGGGTGACGGAAAGGGCACCATGGCGTCGACTTCTCTCGACCTCAACAGCTGCTTTGCGTATGAGGGCAATTCGATCAAGGTACGTAAGATCCTGCGTGAGAATGAGGACCTGCGGCGCTGCAATACTGGCCCCCATGCTCCCTGATCAATTTCAATAGAGCATCAAATTTATGTGGCTTGAGACCCCCGCTGACTCGAGATTGCTTTGAAAAACGCAGTGGTCCAGCACAGGAAACTTCGGCGAGGCGTGCAGTGATTGCGTCGTCTACCGTCTGCCCGACCCCGTGTATGGCCCGATCTTCGGAACCACCCGAGCATGGATGAACTGCACATGCAACGGGGCAGAGGCCGCTATCAACCTAGGTAAGCCCCATGCATGCTCCTGGATTCATATCCGTTCCCCGAGGGCTTCAAGTTACACGATCGTTCTTGCTGACATGGTTTGGGTCGCATAGACATCACGTCAATGTCAAACAGATTCGGAACTTTGAGCTGCACTTCATGAAGTTGGAAAGCGCGGGTAGATTTGATGACTTAGATTAATGAGACCAATATGACAGTTAATTATGACCATAACCTTTTAGGCTGTGATGGTGACAACGTTCAACGGATTGTAGGAGCCTTTTGCCCACAGCAAAGCGGAACGAACATCCTGGGGAGTTTGCATAATGACGAGAAAATGTTGTAGGGCAGTATGAATGAATATACAGACCTGACTGACTATATGTCGGCAAACGTGAAAAGCAGCACATGGGCATATCGAGACAATGATACTCGATTATGAGATTCTCATTACAGAAAAGCTTCACTCATTGTTGCAACATTGAACCATTGGCTAGATTTATCTTATTTAATATCGCTAGTCGAACGGGACGTGCCGATAGATACTGATGAATAAGGGCTCTATTATTCCCGTCGAACACGGGTAATTGTACATCTATTAAAAAAACTAAAAAACTAAAAAAAAAACTCTTTACAATTCAGCGAGAAAATGTGCCTCTATGCGCGTCATACGAAAACCTATTCCTCTCTATCACGAATGATGGGGGGGCGTCCTTCAAAGCAAAACCAGCGGGGTGCTGCTGAGGTTGTTCCCCGACGGCGTGGAGACGGCAAGGTTCGACATCATCCTCGCGAGGTTCGGCAGCGTCTCCCAGTTGTACTCGTCCTTCCACTGGTTGCCGAGCTTGGCCTGCAGCACCATCTCGTACAGATTCGCCATCTCCTGGCTGTCCCACACGCCCTCCCTCCTCTTCATGCGCCGCAGGACGTCGATGATGCGCCGCTCGAGGTCGACGTTGTCGCAGAAGGCGCAGATGTACGCCAGCGAGGGCACGATGTCGGCCGCGAGCGCGAACTTGGGCCGCGACCGCTCCTCCTCCCGGGACGACTCGACGTCCTCGGCCATGTCGACGAGGCGATGGAGCTCCGCCATTTCATAACTTTTCAGCGCGCATGGGCCTTCCTTCGCGTTGAAGATCACCCAGCTCTTCTGCGAGAACCGGAGCGCCTTGAGCTCATGGAGGTCGGCAGGCTCCATCTTGTCCGGCAGGGCCTGCTGGAACAGCTCGAAGCGGGCGCCCCACGCTTCGAAGCACGCGTTTGCGGTTTCCCACGCCTCGTCGTTGGCCTTCTCAGACCCGGTGGGCGCATTGTGGCTGCCGCACGACGGCGTCGAGTGCCAGCAGCGGTCGATGCTGCAGTACCAAGAATCCTCAAAAGCTTGCACCAACATGCGCTCCACGCGATGGAGGCATAGCCGCGCCTCGAAGACGCTCGAGAACGGCGTGGTCTTGCTCTGCTCCTCTTCTGGCTGCGTGAAGAACGTCAGGTCGGGGATGACGTCGGCTTCGATCAGCATGGAGGCGTCCATGCCCATGGAGACGAACATGTTCGTGATGTCGCACAGCTGGCTGAAGTGGCTCCGTACCGTCTCGGCCAGACGTTTGTCGAACGCCGAGAGCGACTTGGGATCGTTCTGGCTGGCCAGCGCAGCTTGGTGAAGTGACTCGAGGATGCGGGACCCCGCTCTCAGGTGTTGGACGGCCTTGTCGTACTGGCCTCTCACAATCTCGAAACAGACAAACACCAGACAGCTGATGAGGGTGATGCGGATGTTGACAGGCGACGGGTCGGCCATGATTTCTATCGTCCCCGTGACGGCTTTCCGGTATTGTTCCTCGGCCAAGTCGCCGAACGCCACCGCAGACATGGAAGGGTTCGGATCTGAGAACGGGTTCTCCAAGAAGGCTCTGTGGGCAACGCCCAGGGCGATGACGGCGTGCTTGATGGGATCGGAATAGTAGCCCAACGGCAGGATGTAGTTACTCCATATCTTGGCGAGGGGCGTCGCGAGTCCAAAGTCCGGCACAGTACACCGGTGGACATGATGGAACATGAGCCTCTCCAACGTCGTGCCAGAAACATCCCAATTCACCGGGGGGTTAGTTGTGTCACCGACGTGACAGGCCGTTTGTGAGTCGACCTCAGGCAGCCGGGACTCGGACGTCGTTTTGCTTGCAGATGCTCGGCGTATCCATCACACTTGTGCTTGTCCTTCCTGCATCTGTTACAGGACGGCTTCTCTTCGTCGCATTTGACATGACGGGCTCTAGGCTATGGTTAGTATCTACGGAGTGAGATGGTCCGAGAGACAAGAGGTGATCTCGGCATGTGATAGGGGGTTAAGGAGGCAGACGGCCTTACTTGCTAACAACGTAGCAAATGTCGTCAGTCTAACCATTCTTCAAAGGTCTAAAGTGGCATCAGTGTTGTCACAAACCATGTTAAGCATCCGGTCCTAACCTTTGACGCTGATGCCCGGGTCCTTTTAAGCTTCTTAGCAGCGGGGTCCACCGAAAAGACTCCGGTGCCCGGGATCGAGTTATCCAATGCCATTGCGGGGCGAAACGCGGATGACCAGATTGGGGTTGTTTACGGGGCACTCTGTACTGATGGCTAGTTTTGGCTATGATCCTGAGGGGAAAAGGCTCTCTTTCTCGGGCGTCGGGTCGTGCGGGCGCGAGAATTCGGACCAGGGGATGTCGATCCCAGGATGGGCAGTTTGGGCGACGTCCACTATATAACACCAAGCTGTCGGATGCGGATGGGCGCGACCCTCGGCCGCCGGGTGGCCTTCCTTGTCCCCTGCGACGTCGGCTCCGCCGCCGCGTACCAGCATGTGTTTGGGGATAAGGTTTAGTGTTTTACGACACAGCCAATCATGGGCTCTCAAGCCGAGTCTTTTTTCATGGAATATGGAGCGCTGGGAAGCGACGCTGTTTGGACGTCTCCGCAACATGCCGGAAGGGCTAGACTAAGATGCACACAGCCCCTGATGAATCATACGGAGAGGCATCTGTTGTTTATAGCAAACGGTTCTTTCAGCCCTACGATACCAGCGGCTGGTCTACAAATGGATCAAGGGGGTGATTCGACACCTCCAAGACTAGACTCCCTGAATGCACAGCTAAGAGCACGCGCAAGTGCACACGTCTTTGCTCAAGTGTCACTTGCTCCTTGTCAGGTAATGTCGGCATAAGTTGCCGGTCATCTGAGATAAAAGCGAGGCACCGCCTTTGATTGACACATTGACACGCGAATGCTCCGTGCTCCGAATGGCGACACCTGTCTACCTAATTAGATCCAGCCGGAGCAACCAAGGGGCCGCAGCGTGGTACTGAGATGCTTTAAAGTTTTCTCTTGCCGACCCCTGAGCTGTACGGATACCGTGGTTCCGGTAGTCTCCTTACCTCGGAACTTAGCGCGCCAAATCTCGGAAACGATCTTACTGACTCGCTCGGCCAAAGCAAATCCCCGCATCTCCGTCTCCTTTCAAATGCATCACTTGATTACCAAGCATGCCAGACCCCTTTCTTGGCTTAGTAATTCGATGGTTACGTTGCTATTCCTCGTGTGGTTCACAGCCCCAAGGTTGTATCATGTTTCGATTAATCAAAGTGGACAGACATCAGAGCCAAAGCCTAAATGGGCGTCAACCAATCCTGGCAGTAAGTACGTGGCCCAGATGTGCCAGTAGACTCAAGAAGCTTGGGTTCGCCGCTTTTCGACGAGCCGAGTCATTGATTCCTGTGCCTACACTGTCGGCATATTGCCGTTATCGAAGCCCATATACACTTGCGAGGTGGAGACGATGGGCAGCTGGCTACTGGTGCGCTTTTCTGGCCTGTGAGGTTCACCTTTAAACAAGATGCGAGGATGATATGGAGTGATCCGGGGTACTCCAGTTGTTTGGGTCGCGCGGGATGACCCACGAGGGAGCACTCGCAGGCCTGGCGGAGCTCTATGTATCAATGCATACCCTCCAGACGGATTCAATCAGTGTCCTGCATCAGAGCAGGCTGGACCCGCACTTCGGCAGCAGCCCCTGCACCGTCGAAGGGGTTCGGCGACGGACTCGGAGTCTATTTTTGTCTATTAGACGTGGATGTAAAGGACATCGTTCCCTAGAATGTGATAATTAGCTGCTGGCTGCACTTGGGAAAGTGTTATCCTCTGTGGTATTATTCTCCTATCCTTACAAAGTTAGTGGAAGGGTGATAACCCTATGTCTGGTTGGATACATTGACGTCTATTTAACACAGATCCATCTATCTGTTATCCTTTGAACTAAAGGTAAGGTAAACTTGGATGACTTGGTAATAGGCTGGAACTAACTTTAAGCGTTTGGCCCTGGAAATTTGCCATGGAACAGCCAGTGTTGTTAGAAACAAATAGTGTGATTCGCCATTGCCGCATAAGTATGGGTACCAATGCCAGGTACATAACGTATGATAAATCTATGCGCGCACAGTCAATGGGATACTTTGACTAAGTTCCGCTTACAGATCGCAGTCATGCAAACCCTTTATGCTAGACCTTAAACCGTTTTGACATTTGTAAGGACTTAGCAGAATGAGAGTCTCGTTTTCTCGCAGATAAGTTAGCAGCAAATGATGTAATTGGGAACCCAAGGCCATCTGGCACTTCAATCTGATCCAATGAGATTTCTCTGAAGGCAAGCTGCAGGATTATCCAGATTCCGATATTCCGACAGCTTGTCATTGGCCGCAATTTCTCGCTGGCTGTGTATAAACGGTGCAGCGTTGCAGTCCAATGGGCTTCGTCTCCGACAAGCAGGTTCGGTTCGTACCAAGTCCCGAGATTTGGATCGCTTGTGATTGGTTTGAATCGACCTGCAAGAGGATAGGGCCCAGCGTTGATGATCTCTAGGGAAATGACATAAATGATAGTATGCCCGCGTATACTTCCGTGATTCAGGTCGATGCCCGCAACACTTGATCAGCCAGCTCCCAAGCTCAGATGTGAGTCCCAATGTTGGAAGCCTCAAACATTCTTCCACGAGACTAATAGTTTGGCAGCAAGCAATGATTTCCAATGCCTGGAAGTACGCCTACTGGATCAACGTTCTTTTCAATTGGAACCGGCATCGGGTTTTCACCGACCCGTACACCACTCTAGGTATAGAGCATCCCGTCAACTTGCAATCTCTCGTGATAGAGTTCATGTACTCCATTACCTATCTCGTCAAGAAGTTGATGGGCAGCCTCTGGAAGAATGTGATCGCATATTTTGGCCAGACTTCCACTGCGAACCATGACTCATGGACTGTATCGTATGCCATTCTCATGGTTTGCTATGCAATCAAAGGCTCTAAAAACCTCAAATGCGATGCGAAAGGCCTTCCTTACCTGGTCTGACTCTTTCTTGTTTCCAATCTTGGGAGCCGAGCTGACATGGACAATAGGACAAATTCATGTCTAGCTTGCGTTCCACCTCAGAACCACTGTTGAGAGCACTACAGCACTATAGATGGGAAGGGGCTCATCGTTCCTGCAATAAAGTGAACCCGAAGCAGAAGTTGTTCGACGACTTGCTTGACAACTCAAAGTCGTTGAGACCCTTTTTTGCGATATCATTCGAGCACCAACCAGGATTCATCGGAGGCTTTCCGTAAGTTCCACTTCAAGGTACCAGACACTGGACTTCCGCGACCTTGCTGATCGGTGCAGGTCTGAAAGATTTACTTCGTCTTTCTCTAAGACTTTCCAGGTGACGCCCTTTCTGGACCAGGACGACTTATTTTCTGGGAAGCAGAAAGCTGCCCACCCATGCTACCCTGCGACCTTGGACCTTGAGATGGTTCAGGAGCAAGCTTGGTTTCTTTCAGCCGATACTGTTGACTCTTTGAGCCTGGTACCGGATGTCATGACGGAATCATACACTGTTGGAGTGGAATCGACGTGTCATCAGACAGACTCAAAGAGAAAATAAACTCAAAGTCTGACAAAAGATGAGAGGCCGCTTAAGAAGATGCAGATGAATGGCTCAGATATCGAGGAACTGCCACAGGACGAGTCGTTGTTCATGGATGTAGGCGTATGGCAGGACAGGATGCTTTATGGACTGACTGCGTGGCACTACTTAGAAATCGACCTGGATAACGTTCTACGCAAGAAAGAGGCTCTGAGTAACAGCACGAGGCCTTAGGGCTCAGAGCAAGGGTCTTACATTACATGGCTGCAAAGGAAACGCAACACTTGCTCAATGAGGGTTGAGGCGTTTGCGTCTCCATAGATACTAACAGTTCTCACGTGTCAACTCGGGCCCTAAGTGTATATTGCCTGGATCTTCTGAGTGTACGTCTGGTTGGAAAGTCCAGGGCCTTTCACGCGACTTGGTATCTGCACGCGCTACTTGAAACTTTCTTGTCTGCACACTGCTACATACGATTTTGAATACTTGAGTATTTAGATTTCAAACGATGACACAAGCCTTTCTTGCACTCGAAAGCCATTCCGAACAACATCAAACCTTCTGACTCTTGAAGCCTCGAAGCCTTAAATAAGCTCCCTGATCAGGATAGCTGTAATCTGGTTATGTATTCAATAGCGGCCTTTGCCCACAATGAGGGTCTGCGACACGCGTTTAGTATGGTCCTAAGCAGAGTTAGGCTTTTAATGTTGGGAAATCATTATTCTTGTCTAATGGCCTTCTTAAAGGCGTTGCTTGTAACCCCCGCGCGTCTGTTCTTAGGTAGGGACGACACGTCGTCAACCTGGCGGGGGATGAGGTAACTGCGCATGCCGCTCGTGCGCCACTACTGATTAATTACCAGGTACGGACGCTGAATCAACAACAGAGCTGCGTCAACACGCGAGCAGATGGGGTGTAAGGCGTGCCCGGATGGTCACGGTCCGACGAGGCCAGGGCAGGGCACGCAGGTGTGAGGAAGCTGGCAAAAGGGGGGGGCGATGTGACGCTGGCGCTGCGAGTCCCCCAAGGCAATGCAAGTTTCTTTTTATTGACATTCCAGAACTTGGCTCATCTCACGGTCATGCGGGTGAGATTGTCGAGAGCTCTTTACGAGTCTGCCCGCTGCGTGTTGTGCGTGATCGGGCTGGGCGACTGCGGTCAAGGTCGGGCGGAGACGGTTTGTGGAGAATCATGCCGCACGTCAACGTCGGATGGTACCGCAGATTGAACAAGTCGCTTCTCGTTCCTGCATCTGACATTGTCTTTGTGCAGGATTCAGGCGGAGGGAAATGATGATGATGCAGAGAGAGAGGGGGGAGCATGCATCGACAACAAGGAAGTGAAGTATATGATATCTTTCGGTACGTACCGCTCGCGTCTTTGGAGCTGCCAAATAAGGTTAATGCAAAACACACGGACCACCAGCTTATCGCGCTTACAAATGGCGCTAGTGAGTCGCTGAATGCCCCCAGCTGCCACCAGGTGGCGCCAGACGCGGCTGATGTTATCGTGTCTCTCGGTACCTGAACGGAAGGCGCCCCGTGAACCCTCGCTTCCTGCAAGATTCATCAAGCCATTCCAAGCCCATCTCAAGCCACCATCGACATTCTGCAACTCTCCTCCAACATCCTTGGTTCTTTCGCTTGATCTTTATCTACGTTTCTATATTCGTGCTGAGGTACGGTATGACCAACGTCTCAATGGCTCCTAAACACCCGAGGTCAGCCTTAACATTGGGAACACAGGGACCATGACCTGCTACCCGCGCCATGTGTATCTGGCAGATGCAACCTCTTGGCCAACCTTGCAACACCAACTTGTCGGCGCAGTAACGATGCGCAAACCGTATGAGAAACACAAGAAGAAGGAAAAGGGAGAGAAACGGACGCGCAACCAAAGACCCCCCGGGACTTCGATACCACCTTTCCGGCGTATGGGGGGGCCACGTTAAGATGGTAAATGATCCAACATGAGCGACGCGGGCCGCACGCCATTCGCACTATTGGTTTTCCCCCTAGGCCTGCGCCGTGTCATCTATTACGTCCCAACGAGGAAGCTGGTCTAGGTCTTGGCGGCTCATCGCTGGTCACCGACGTCCGCCGCCACGGCTCGCTCGCTATCCGTCGCTGCTCCCCTGCCGAAATTGCTCTGCAGGCAGTCTCCCGTCTTATCTGAATATTGGCGGCCCTTGCATCGATGCGGTCTGCAGCCAGCCCGCGACCCCACGCGACCTCTTCCGCTTAAGCATGCAGCTAGCTATGCGAACAAGAAGACCAAGAACAGCTACCTGCTAGCTACTCGCGACTTCACGGTACCGCGGCCAATGACCATGGCATTGAACCCTGGATATCGCGTCTTTGGCAGGGGGGGGGGGGGTGGGCTGGTTGGCTTTGCCCCCCTCATACTCCTCCTGCATGGTGCACTGCTCACATGGCACTGCTGCTCATATTGTGAGCTGTTGTAACTTGCTGGGAACCTCGCCGCCGGTCGTCTGAGCATCCGATCGATCGAGAGCTCCGGGGCAGAGACTACTTATACCTCGCTCTCCCCGCATCGTCGCCATGTCCTGCTCTCTCTCGGTAGCTTTTCGCTCTGCCACCTTCGCTCGTTACCAAGGCAAGACCCAGCATCCGACAAGATGCGCATCTCGGCCACCGTCTCCGCCTTCGCCCTCGCCCTCCACCTCGGCGGTGTTGCGGCCCTCGGTTCCCGCCAGGAGCCCGTCAGCGACACCGGCAAGGCCACCGGCTTCGTCGCCAAGAGCTTCATCATCGAGTATGCTCATGTGAGTGCCCGCTGCGCGTGGCTGTCGCCCGGAGAAGTCTTTCCCCCAAGGTGGTCGTCCCCAGCTGACACTCACTTCTTTTGACATGCAGGGATCCAGCGCCCGCCTCCGTCGTCAGAACGTCGCCTCCACTGACGGCATCAAGGTCGTTAAGGAGTTTGCTAGTGACGTCTTCTCTGGCGCCAGCATTGAGACCGACACCTTCACCATCGACACCCTACAGGCCCTGCCCGACGTCCTCAACGTCTGGGTGAACGAAGAGGTCAAGCTTGATCCCACCGAGCCCCAGGCCGCCGCCCCCGAGGACGCCCCCACGTACTCGACGCACAACGCCACCGGTGTGTCCAAGCTGCACGCATTAGGCATTTTTGGCAAGGGAGTCAAGGTCGGTGTTGTTGACACCGGTATCTGGTACGACCATCCCGCTGTAAGTTCATCGCTCCTGCCTATACCTTACAGAAAATCTTGGACTTACACGCTTTCCTCAGCTCGGCGGTGGCTTCGGCCCCGGCTTTAAGGTTGCCGCTGGCTACGACTTCGTAGGAGACGGCTCGTACCCAGCCAGCGGTCCCAAGGCCCCCGACGAAGATCCAATCGACACCAGAGGGCACGGCACACATGTCGCAGGCATTATTGCTGGCAAAACCGACTCGTAAGCATGCCTGTGCAGTGTCTCCCTCTCTCAAAACGGAGCTAACTGCGTCGCAGATGGGTTGGCACCGCGCCTGAGGCTACCCTACACGCTTACAAGGTCTTCTCGAACGCCGCATCAACTGACACTGCCACGTTGATTGAGGCCTTCCTTGCTGCCTACAGCGACGGCGTGGACATCATCACCGCCAGTATCGGCGGTGCCAACGGCTGGTCCAACAATGCCTGGGCCGAAGTCGCCTCTCGTTTGGTCGACGAAGGCGTTGTCGTCACCATTTCTGCCGGAAACAGCGGGGCCAACGGCCCCTTTTACGGCAGCTCCGGTTCCTCCGGCAAGAACGTCATTGCGGTGGCATCTGTCGAGACTGAGGTCTTCCCCGCCATCCCCTTCGAGGCCACCTTCGGCGGCAGCGAGACCATTCGCGTCGGATACCTGCCCTCCGCCGGCTACTTCCCTCCCACCGTGGTTGACTGGCCTATCGTCGCGCTTTCCACTGATATCAGTGCCCCGGCGGACGGATGCACTCCCTACCCCCCGGGTAGCCCCGACCTGACGGGCAAGATTCCCCTGGTCCGCAGAGGAACTTGCACCTTCCAGGTCAAGCAGGAGAACCTTGCCGCCCTTGGAGCGGAGTATATTCTTATTTACAATAACGAGAGCCCGATGACGACTCCCGCCACTGGTAACACGGACACACTGATCGCTCTCATCACCGCCGAGTCCGGCTCCTCTTTTATCAATGCTATCAAGGCGAACACTACCGTCACCGCCGACTTCTCGGTTAACCCCGAGATTCCCATTGCACTTGATTACCCGGCAGGGAATAGGCCCAATATCTTCACTAGCTGGGGTCTGCTGTACGACAACCAGCTGAAGCCCGACATTGCTGCTCCCGGCGGCAACATTTTCTCGACCTACCTCGACGGCCAGTACGCCATCCTGAGCGGAACGTCCATGGCCTGCCCGTACGTCGCCGGTGTTGCAGCTCTCTACATTGGCCAGCACGGCGGTCGCTCCGTCCAGGGCAAGGGCTTTGCTCGCGCTCTGTCCCGCCGCATCATCTCGAGTGGTTATGCCTTGCCGTGGTCTGATGGCACCGCTACCGACTACGGTTACACTGCTCCTCCGGCCCAAGTCGGTAACGGCCAGATTGACGCCTGGAAAGTGCTCAACTACGGCACCCAGCTCGAGTTCGACAAGATCCAGCTCAACGACACGCGCTACTTTTCCCGCTACCACGACGTCACCGTCACCAACAACGGCAAGTCTGACGTGACGTACAAGTTCTCCGTCCAGCCCAACGCCGGCGTTGACGCCCTTGCCTGGGTCCCCGCCACGGGCGGCCTGCCCGGCACGAAGCGTGTCAAGACCTTTGCCCAGCTCAGGCCCAAGACCTACACCCCTGAAATCAGTTTTCCTCGAGACTTCACGCTCAAGCCGGGCGAGAGCAAGACCGTCTCGGTCAATTTCAAGAACCCCGACAACCTCGGCTGGAACGCCACCGGCCTGCCCCTGTACGGAGGCAAGGTCATCATCCAGGGCAGCAACGGCGAGCTGGTATCGGTCCCCTACGCCGGCGTCGGCGCCGACCTTCGCAACACCCTCGGCGGCGTTCACGAGGCCGGCTGGCCTCAATCCGCCTCCACCGTCGACGACACACCCATCGCCGAAAAGGCGACGTACTCGTTCGACCTCAGCATCGAGGCCCAGGACTTCCCCAAGATCTTCCAAAAGCTCATCTGGGGAACCCGCCAAACAAGGTGGGACGTGTTCGACGCTAGCTGGACGGAGCGCCAGTGGGTCTATCCCCCGGTCGAGGGTCAAAACGGCTACATCGGCTCTGTCGCCTCGTGGGTCGGCTCCGGCGAAGTGCAGACCTTCGACCCGGCGCAGTATGACCCGGACGAGACGTTCACGTACCCCATCACCGACGTCTACCGCAACGCCGGCGCCGAGTACCACGAACACTGGTGGTTCGGCAAGCTGGGCAACGGCAGCCAGATCGCGCCGGGCGAGTACCAGTTCCGCTTCGCCGCCTTGCGCCCGTTCGGCGACCCCACCCACGCGGACAACTGGGACGTGTACAAGACGCCCAAGATCACCATCACCGGACAGTACTAGATATGGGGGAAAAAGGAGGGGTATGCAATGGCTTGGTAGCGGGGGTGTATACATAATACATGATCTAGTAATGATATAATACATGATGAATCCCGCCATCTAGAGGTATCCACTTCTTTGCCAACCTGCTTGGAGGATACATGCGTGAATGCGTTGGGCCGGGCCAGGTTAGGTCGGCGGCTGTCCTTGTTTGTACTTTATTTGGACCGGGTCTTTGCCGCTCGAGTCGTTGAAGCATGATGGAGAAGACAGGTTCAGTTTGGTGGTTTCTGATCCCTTCCTTGCTGCAGTTTTCCCCCCAAAGATATCCATCTTGATGTCGAGCATAGTATATGTCACCGCTGAACTCGCATCTCGTCAGCAAGAAGCCGGGTGACGTCTCTCAGTTGCCGTGCGGCCGGTTGGTTGGTTGGTGGACAGTCATCCAGCAGAAAGTTGCTGCTCGTTGAGAGACAGTGTATAAGTGTTGACTGATATCGTTTGTCGCATAGGTGGCGGCGGAGGGAGGGTATGATGGACCAGACGGCGACGGAGGGGCCTTTCCCAGACTTCACGCTTCAACGCCCGGGATCGCCCGCTGGTTCCTTTCCCTCTTCTTCATCCTGCACTCTCTCGTCGAAGAGTCCCGCAGTGAGATCATCCCGTTTAACCGCATCTGGCAATGGTATCTCTGAGAAAAAAAGAAAAAGAAAAAAAAACGCTACCAGACATCGAGAGTGTATATATTAGTTGATTAGCGTGTGCTTTGCCCTATTGTGTGATGGCATAAGTAAAGAGGGATGAAATATCGATAGTCTATTGAGGTTGACCTTCTTGAGTGTTAACACCTTATGACCTCCCTTGGTTCTCAATCGCCCACAGCTCGCCGAACCGGCTGCCCCTCGTCTTCACCAGCTCCGTCGGGCTGCCCGTCTCGATGACCCGGCCCTGGTCCATGACAATCACCGCCTCGAAAAAGTCCATGACGAGCTCGAGCCTGTGCGACACCATGACGATCGTGTACTGTGCGAACTCCTCCTTGATGATCTCCTGCATCAGCCGGTCCGTTGCGTGGTCCACGCTCGAGCTAACCTCGTCGAGCAGCAGGATACCTCCCCCGCGCCGTTTGGACCGCGCATCCTTCATGCGCCGCCGGAGGATCGCCCGTCCCAGGCTGAAAAGCTGCTTCTGCCCCGCGCTGAGGCTGTCGGCGCTCATGCCTTCGTGCAGCCCGCCCAGCTCCTCGGCGAAGCCGGCGAGCTGCACCGCTCGTAACACCGAGAGGCACTCGGCGTCCGAAGCCGCCTCGAATGGGTCGAGGTTCGACTTGATCGTGCTACCGTCGGGGAGGAAGACAGCGTCTTGGGGCACGGCGATGATGCGCCGGCGAAGCGTCGACCGGTCGATGCGGTGGAAGGGAATGCCGTCAATCTCAATATTCTGCGAGCAGGTCGACACGGGGTCCAGAAGGCGTAGTAGGAGAAGAATCAGCGAGGATTTGCCGCTGAAGCAAGTCAGTACGCCTGTTTTCGGCTGTGCGTAGATTGAGCGCTGGGGTACTCACCTTCCGGTTCTCCCACAGAGGGCAACCTTCTGGCCAGGCTGGATGGAGAAATTGAGGTCTTTCAACGCGAGACTCGGGGGCGTCACCACACCTTCCGATGATGTTTGCTGTTCATTGCTTTTGAGATACCCTAATTAGCGACGCTCGAGACACAGAACGGGGTTTCGACTCACTTATACGAAGCAGACACCCCCTTGATGTCAATCTGACCGTTAGCCGGCCACTCTTCCGGCAGATCGATGTCTTCACCTTCAAGATCCTCCGGGGTGACCTTTTCGGAAAACGTCTTGATACGTGCGATGGCACCGATGGACGTCTCGAGCTGGGTGTAGCACCGGATGAGCCACGCAATGACCTCGCCCCACGACATGAGTGTGACCAAGGAAGCTCCAGTGAATCCGGAGCTAGCCCTGAGTCCGATGGCGAGACCAACGAGGACGACGGCGATACAGGCGACCATGAGCTGCATCGTCACGACGAGCCATTGCTGAATCATGGCGAGCAAATACGCGGGTCGCTGCGAGGTGTCGAGCAGGTGCTGATTAAAATCGATGTTCTTGTTCGTCCAGCCGAATGCACGTATGGTCGCCACACCTCTGATGGTGTCGAGGAAGTGGGTGTAGAGGGGGCTCTTTGACTCCAAGTCCAAAAGTCTGAGCTGCCGAGACGTCCGAAGGTAAAACTTCTGTATAATCCAGCAGAAGGCGACCAAGAAGGGATAGCTGACGGCCATATACGGGCTTCCGACAGCAATCACCACACCCATGGCAATTGTCTGGAAACCACTCATAACGGCATTGAGTACACTCAGTGGCAATTCTGAGTCGATCAGTGTCATGTCTTGGGAAAAAAGATTCGTGACGATTCCCGTATCTGTGTTTGTGAAGAACGCCAGTGGTGCGTGGATGACGGTCCGCAAGGCTTGCTGATGAAGCGCTTCCCCGGAGCTCGTAGTCATGTATATAATCAAAGCGATACCGGCCGCCAGGAGGGAGAAAAGCTGCAAAGCTTTGAAGAAGCCGAATAGCCCAGCATAGTACTGGCTGCTCTTGCCGAGGGTGTCCTCGGCCCAGTACTTCATCCAGATTGTCGGGAAAGTCTCCCAGATGGCATAGGAGGCGGAGCCGAGCACGAAAATGACGGTGGCAGGCATGCTCAAGCTGCGGAGATAATGGATATAAACCTTGACATCGCCCGTTTGCCTTGACTTCTCCATCATCTCTTCGGAAACAGCCGGGGCACGCTTCGCTTTCGGTGCCGGCAAAGGACCGGGCTTACCGTCTGATATGCTGCCGGTTTCCGAGTCCGTGTCTGAGTCTGTTGCCTTAACCCCGAGGCTGGCAACGTATTTGTTGTCCCGCATCAGGTCGTCAAAGGTGCCTTCTTCGATGAGTGTGCCATCCGACCCGAGGGCGATGACGTGGTCGGCTAGAGGGAGGTGTTTGATTGCATGTGTGCACAAAACGGCCGTTGCCCTACGCCGGCGGATGATGCCATCGACCCCAAAGACCTTTCTGAAAACCTCGGCCGAAGTGTCATTGTCCAACCCGCTCAGAATGTCGTCAAAGATCAAGAGGTCGCTGTTGAGGTAGAGAGCACGGGCAAGAGAGACGCGCTGTTTCTGGCCACCGCTGAGCATGATGCCGTTGCTTCCGATCTTTGTATCATCGCCATACGGTAGGAGTAGCAAGTCCTTGGAAAGCATGCATGCGTCGAGTATCTCATCGTACCGTGCTTGATTAAATGGGGAAAATCCGACAATGTTGTCTTTGATGGACCCATTGGACAGGAACGGGTTCTGTTCGCAGTATCCGATGGCAGCATTGCGTGAGAGGACCGAGACCAGACCGCTACTGAAGGGGACCTCACCGAGGAAAACCTTGCATAGTGTGGACTTACCCGACGCCACAGGACCAACAACAATTGTCAGCTGCGATGCCGGGACGGATGCCGTGATGTTCTGGAGGACCATCTTCTCTGCCGACCAGCCGAAGCTGCCATCTACAATAGCGATGGCAGGACCGGAGGCGCAGCGTTCCGGGCTTTGGTCGGCCGCCTTGCCGACCGACTCCAGATGAATCCCTTCCAAGCTGTCCCTGTACGCAGTTTCCTCGGATTGCTTATCGTTCGGTGCCGACGAGTGGGCAGACTGCCGGAAGTCGACGCGGGGATCCGCCTCGAGGAACTTCTGGATGCGTCCAAGACAGGTGAAGCCGGCAATCAGACCCGGGACAGATTGGAAGAGCATGCCCAATGGGGCGTTGAGAAGGACCAAGAATGAAAATGACGTGAAGATGGTGGTAACGTCCAGACGGGACTGCGCAAAGGCAAAGGTTACGGCCGGGGAAACCATTGCAGGTGATAGTGCACCGAGTGCACTGACAATAAGGAGCCAACGGAACTGGTTCCCGATCCGCATCTCTTCGACCCTCATTTTCTGGACGAAATCGCCCACGATGCCTGCGAGCCCAGAAATACGCAAGTGCTTCATATTGCTGATGATGTTTGAAGTGTGCCCCACGCGCTTCTGTATTTGGGCCATCCAGCGGGATTGTCGCTCCCCTGTCAACTTTGCAGCCGCGGCTGTGATGCCGGTACATACTAGGATCACGGCAATGGGCGCGATGAATGCTACACCAAGCTGGCCCTGTAGCAGCCAGCAACCAAGAGCGATCTCAATGAAGCTGGCCCAACACTCGTGGAGAGGGTAAAATCCGCGTATTATGCGCTCGGTGTCGGTGCTCATGAGCGTTACTGCGGCAGAATCATCACCAGCACCTGATATTGAAGCCTCTGTGGTCTTCTTGTAGATGACCGCCGCCAAGCAGCCCCGAGACATGTAGAGGACTCGCTGGTGGAAGTAGTAGTAAAGAGCGGTGGAGACGGCAATGCCTGTGTAAATCAAAAAGGCGGCACCGATCAGGCCGTAGCCCATGTTTTCTGGCGTTGTTTCCGGGTCTTCTTGAAGATACCGGAGAAGAGTCTGGATGAAAAAGGGCTGGCTGTAGTTGAACCCAATGAGGGCGAGCCTCGGCACCACTGGTAATAGCAGCGGAACCGCAAGCGACTTGGCCAGGGCTCGGGCGAGCCCATGCTTTCTGCCGCGATACGTCCCCTTATCGAGTTCCCGAGCCAGGGTGACTTGCATCGTCTCCGCTATCATGCCTCGATCAAGGGCGTAGAGATCCTTGATAGTTAAAACTTTTTTGTAGCCGTGGAGGAAGAGGCGGTTAAGCCAGAAGTAGACGCTCAAGCTGAAGAGCCCGCTCGTCTCCTCGGGGCTGTGCTCTTCTGCGGTCCAGCGAATCCACCTTGCCTTTCTTTGGGCCTCGACAATGAGTATGACGATCTTGACAGCCAACGAAGCAGTGAAGAGCCTGGCGAACAGTTGCGTCGAAAGTGACGTTCTGGCCATCAACCAAGAGGTCCTAGCCTGCGCGACATCGAATAGAATCTGGAAGAACATATAGCCTGTTAAGAGCATACTTGGTCTAGGCGCTCTGGAGTGCTCGGCAAACGACAGCCCGATCATGAAGAGGGAGGCAAGGAAACTGAGGGCCGATGCCGCGGCAGCGAACGCGTCGAGCGAGCCATTGGAGGTGGTTTGAACAATAAGTAGTGCGAACTGAAGTGTGGCAAATACTGTGATGATGGCCTTGACAGACTAGATGTTAGCACTGATCAAGAAGAGTGCTCGCGATGCTGCCATGATCCACATACCAATTTGATAGTCTCGATGCTCTTAGCGCTCACTATGCGAGGCCTCCGAGAGAGATAGGCAATGCGGGGAAGTGAGACAGCAGTAAAAACGGCAGCCGGAATAATGGAGAGAAATATGCTCTCGAACCGGACAGTAAAGTCAAAGTCATCACGGCAACCGCGGACGACGGGGCCAAACGAGTCGTCGTTTAGACAAATTGAACCCATGATCCGAGTCCGTCTTGGCCGCGGGCGACGGTGCAAACAAAACTCGCTCTTCAGTGCACGATCGGTGGATCCGGTACTGAGAATCGACGTTGTGTGTATTCAGTGTGTCTCGAGCTTGGCGACAGATTTGTGTCAGTTGACTCGAAGAATAGCAACGAAGGATCGTAGGGCGAGAACCAAGAGAACGGGCAGAGCTTGTCAAACAAGCTTAATATGTTTATTCTTTGTGGGTTCTGCTGACGTGACGTGAGACTAAGAGCTGGCGCCTCACATGGATGGAGTTGAAGGCTGCAATTGATTTCCTCAACAGGAAAGGCTGTACGCAATCCGGCCAGGGTTGGGATGCCTGGTTATCGGCAAGCAGCCGTGGAGACCAACAGTGCCCTCTAGCCGTGACGAAGCATGTCTGCGAGTCGAATACGCAGGCGTAAGCCTACCTAATCTTGCTGACAAGCCACAGGAAGAATTGTTTGTCGTACCGCGCCGTTGGGACCAGAAACGCGGCGTAATGAAGCTCCGGCGGGTGTCAGACGGCAAAAATTGGTTAGCGGCCGGCGCGGCGCGTAAGGTCAAAAGCGGAAAGTGCAACATGATGCGGCAAAGGCCAATGCGTTTCCCGCCCGCTCAACGCCAACAAGAGATTCGAAGGGACGGCCATGAGAGTATGAGAAACATTGTATGACAGCGACCCAGCGACCCGGGGCGCCAAATAGACATGCTGCGAGGAATCGCAAAAACTTGTGCCCTTGTAAGTTGTTGCTTCGCGTTGAGAACTGGGGTATTCATCCAACGGCCCACCAGCGAGGAGTCCTGATACTTGTTGGACCTGAATATGGTAAGCGAGTGCGGTCACTTGCCAAGGATATCCTGGGCCGAAGGCACAGGTTTAGCGTACCAAATTTTGGTCCGCCGAGGAGTAGATGAGTGGTGTATCGAGACTATAGAGTCGTAAATAGTCAGAGGTGAGGGTGGACGCGTCGGCTTGATGCAATGGCAGCTCCGCAGATCACGACGACGATGACGAGTCAAAATGAGAGTCATGCCGGGAACTTTTGCCAGGCGCCAAGCGGAAAGGGTCTGGTTATGAAGCTGCAGGTGGGCCGTACCATTCCGATAAGCAAAAAGCCATTCATGTTGTCGCTCGTTGGCGCTTGCTGGTCATGCTGCTGGATGGAATAGGAAACCCGGGATTCGGGGGAATAACGGGTTATCCGCTCCCGATTACCTAAGGAAAGTAGCCAGCACGTGTGATCCTCTTATGTAATCAGGGTAGACAGACAGATCAATCCACTTTTAGCACCGCCACCCAGTCTCACCAGCCTCAAGCATTCCGAAGCCACCAACAGCCACTTCTCGGCACAGCGTAGAGGTGAAGTTGCCCCTCGAGTACCTACCTACCCTACCTAAGGTAAAGCAAAGGTAGGTAGGTAGGTATGCTGTCACACTTCGGCCGGCACCGGCTCGGAGTGGAGAGGAACGGCCACGGCCAAGCCTCATACGATGCATGTCGCCCCTCCCCCAAGACTGAAGCAATGCTACGCCTAGCTGAGCTGCGCTGAACTGATCCTGTTGTTTTTGACTTTCAGGGTGGGCTGATTTCAGATCCAAGGACATAAAAGGCCACAGAAGTCGAAGGGGGATCGATCCCGTCTACGGACTCGCTCAAACGCACAGCACCGGAAACCCCCAAAATACCACGGATATCCAGTCACAGACATCCACGTCAGTTGGTCGATTCATACCCAATTCGGCTGCTAGGGTTGGAATCGACTTCTTTTCAACGCTCGCTCGCTGGAGAGTCGAACAAAGAAAGCCGTCAAACACTGACTCCCTGCCGGAATCACCGAGTGACGAAAGGGAAGCATTCGACGCCCAGACCTCCAAGAGAAGACGCCCAAAGTCTCTCGGCGACTCCCGCCACTCCAGGTTACACCACGTACCAACGCCCGACATGTGTATTGTTCTCATTACCACCGCCCATCCGGATTACGCCCTCATCGTCATCGACAACCGAGACGAGTTCATCCTGCGCCCGACCTCCCGCCCGCACTGGTGGTCCCATCCTTCCGGCGCCTCGGTTCTCTCCGCCCGAGACCTCCAGAGAGCGGAGAAGGGGACGTGGCTAGGCATCACCAAGACGGGCCAGCTCGCCGTCCTCACAAACTACCGCGAAACCAACCCCGGGGATGCTGGCCATCCGGTCCACGCCGTTCGCAGCCGCGGCGGCATGGTCACGGCCTGGCTGGGCTTCGACCCCGCAGAGCCCGTCACGGAATCGGTGAACCGCCTCGTCAAGGACGGTGGCGTCAAGGGCGTCGGCGGCTTCTCCATGGTCGCCGGCAAGCTGAAGCGGAAACGCGGCAGCGACTCGAAGCCCGAACGCGCGCTTGAAGGCATCGCCATTATCTCCAACAGGTGCGATGAGCTGCAAGACGTGCCCTGGATCGCGGAGCATCGTGACGAAGTGTATGGGCTCAGCAACGACGTCTTCGAGGGTCGCGAGCCGTGGCCCAAGGTCGTGAACGGAAAGCGCCTCATGAAGGAAGCCATCCAGGATGCCGTCGTCCGGGGTCTGGACGAGGATGCCCTGGCCGAACGACTCTTCGAGGTGCTCGATACCGACACTCTGCCCAAGCACCCCGGTATGAGCCTGGCAGACTACATCAAGGAGTTGAAGCAGTCCATCTTCGTCCCTGCCCTTGGGGACGAAGGACACCGCAAGGCCATGCAGGAGGCCGTCTCGAGAGGGCCGGGCCAGTGGCCTACCGACGATCAAAAGGCGGCGGAAAGCCTGCAGTTAGGCGAGCGGCCGGATCCGACAGCGCAGGCCAATATAGGATACGAAGTAGGCTTATATGGCACGCAAAGACAGACAATCTTAACTCTCGACTGGGACGGTAACGTTACGTATCGCGAGAGGGCCCTATGGGATGGGAATGGGAACCCGATCGAGCGAGGCCAGGGCGACGAGGTGTTCAAGTTCAAGATTGAGGGTTGGGAGAGCTAAGGGCTACAAGATGCATCGCGCAGTCACGGTGAGTGTACATTGTGTATCAAGAGCAAGTAGCTACCTACCTACCTAGGTAGCCACTTGCCTATCTAGCTAGGTCGGAAGCTGACCGTGTACTCGAAGGGGGATTGGGGGGGCATCGATTCCTGCATCATGGTACGACGTAGGTAAGTACCTAGATAATGAGTCAAGCTACAAGAGGGAATATTCGCATTGTTCAAAGAAAGAGCAACCGTCCTTGATGGACCGGACGTGACATCCAGCGTCCTATCTACCTAGGTAGGTACCGCGTGGGAGGTGGTCCTATGTTATTTCCTGCATAAGCGTCGATGAAGCCATCACAATGGAGATGTTCTTTCAGGAATATGGCAACAAGTTCAACCACCGGGAAAGTCGTACCATTGTGAACTTTCTGTCCGAGATCAACATACCACTGTCTCGGCAGGGACTCGATGCATATCCCACAGCCTTGACCCAAAGGCTTTTTTCCCTCTCCAATAGGCCGTGCAACGCGTCCTCCAAACGTCCATCCAGAAAGCATCAGAGCA
Source organism: Colletotrichum navitas (assembly GCF_030913465.1). Taxonomy (NCBI): domain Eukaryota; kingdom Fungi; phylum Ascomycota; class Sordariomycetes; order Glomerellales; family Glomerellaceae; genus Colletotrichum; species Colletotrichum navitas. The sequence goes on from NW_026850577.1 coordinate 167,026, forward strand.
CCTCTTTCATCTGAACCTCACCTCCGAGCTCAGACTTGTCGTAGCTGCAACTCGACGCTCCCGCTCGTTCACTCGGGGCTGCATACTCTGAAGGTCAAACGCATTTTTCTTTCTCGTCCCGAATCTATACGAGGGCACGCAATTCACCCACTTCCGTTTTCCTTTGCCCCGTCGTCCTTATCTTCCCAGCAATGTCCTCCGTCGAGCCCGGTTCTGGCTCTTCGCTTGGCTTGGTCCTCCTCGCCCACACCAACAGTTGCTTCGTCACAATTCTTTTTCATTGCGTCCAACTCTTCCACATCAACCTACATCTGATCTCGCTGTGGTTCCGGACTTTTTTCATTGCAGCTAAGCTCTTTCATCTCTCCACCGTGCAGTCGTACAACATCGTTTCGGCCTCCTCCACCAAGACCCTCGACGCGTGGCTGTCAACGCTCGACATCATTTTCTGGGCCATTTCATACACTGCTTTCCTCGTCTTCATAATACCTTGTGCCATCATCGTCGTTCTCCTGGAAAAATGCGAGACCGCCTATCTGCGTCTTCGTTCCTCCCCCTTCGAAGCCGCCGCCCGCGAGTTTCTGGGCCTGACGCCTCTCGACCGACCATCTCTGGACCGGTCGGGCCCGTCCGTCATATCGGCGCGTCGGATATTGAGCGTGCCAAAGAAATCACCATCGTTCCGAGCATCGACGAGGCCAAGCAAGCTAGCCCATCCCACCTACAGTCGACGCAACCGCGCCCAGAGCTTCATCAGGAATCTCGCAGTGTCTCTGCTGTCGTCGATCCAGGAGACGGTAACTCTGGCGCTTCCCGGGCAGGAAATGAAGACAGAACCCACGTACAGGACGACTCGGATCTCACACAATGCTCAGAAGCCGGTCCAACCCACCCTAGGCGACCAGTCGTACAGAGTGGCCCAAGCAACAAACTTCATTTCGGCCGTCAAAGACGCGCTGCTGTCAAAGATCGTCGAGCGCTGGGGGAGATTGCCCACCCCAACACCGGCCTCACACGCTTTCCATCTCCAGACGGATCCCTTCCTGGCCAGGAAGACGCGAACAGAAACCAAGAAAGCCAGACTATTCCACAATCTGTCTCTGGACTCCCGTCATCGACCCACGGAGTACGACGCCTTTCTGCTAGCTTCTCCGGAAGAGGTCCCCTCTCCAGTAACCCCACAGTCGCCAGCTCCAGTATCACCGCTATCACTGGGACGGCGGCGCTTCCACCTGGAAAGCACCAGAGAATATATACATCCAGTCACGGGGAAGACATGGGAGGCGCTACTCTACGCTCCTCCGGGAGCAGCCCAATCTTGGAAAGCTCTAATCAGGAGGCCCGGTACCTTCAGCAACAGCCCCCAACCCAACCTCGACCCCCTAGTCAAGGAGGTGCCGAAAAGAAGCGGCTCGCCAAGTCTCGCACTCTGACAGTCCTATCCAGCCTCACGGCCTCTCTTTCCAAGTCATCACTGACCAGCTTCACCGGGAGCGAGCGCAAGGTTTCTCAGCAGACGGTGCCGTCTCGCAAAACCAGTACTTCATCAACCTTTGGGTCTAATGGCCCGACCAGAACCGTGACGCCGACGCCGACGACTCTCGACGACAATCCTGTCATCATCACCACCGCCCAGCCATCGACGTACTGGGCGGGTCGTTTCCTATCCTTACAAGATCGCTTTCAAAGCGAATCCCTGCAGGAAACAACCCTGTCGACTTTGGTCACCGCTCACGCAATCAAAGCCACTCTGCTATCTCAACAGCGAGAAGCCTACAAGGGCCGCGGTAACCTGCCCTTGAGCACTACCACCGCGCTCGACCGTTATGGCACCGCTGCCATTCCAGAAGCCAACCTTCTCTCGGACGAAGACAACCGTTGCCTGCGCATATTCTTACACCTCGACGCTCTTTGTGGTACCCCGAAGCTCAAAAGAGTCTACATGCCTGGCAAGAGGCGTACGCGCGCAAGAATAAACGCGATGCTCTCTTGCCGAAAAGCACAGGCGCGGAAAGGGGATTCGTGACACGTCTCTTTAGTGGAAGCAGCAGACAGGGTACGGGTGGCTCTCGATCAGGCAAGGAGACAACAAAGGGCAAACAGCTTTTGGGGGCTTTTTGAGGGGGGTTATGATATCGGGGGGGAGGGGGGGGAGGCTCGGCCAAAAGAAGCATCATGGTTATCGGCGTTTTCATTACATGTTGGAACCGGACTGGAGGGATGCGGAATCTGCACTATTAGCTCATTGTTACCCCTCGGAAAGGCAGGGAGAGTCGTTGTTTGTACACGAAGCTGGTACAAGGGACACGCTATAGGTATCCATGCAATATGTCTAGATGCCCGTTACGAGAGATGAAAACTTGGCTGTTGGGACCCGATACCCTGTTTTTAACTTTCTACACTGGAGCGCGACCGTCTCCATGTCCATCCCCAAACGCCTGCTAATGCATTTCAGTGACCCAGTGTGGTGTGGCGCCTCGCCATTTTCTATGCTCCTCTCTGTCTCTCTCTTTCTCTGTCTCTCTCTCTCATCACAGTACGTACAGGCACCATCGCCATGGGTCTAGTCCTCCGCCTTCTTCCTGAGCTTGAGATAGTCCCTAATCTGCTCGTGCTTGCTCGCGAAGAACATGCCGAGCTTGTCATTGCGCCAGACCAGGACGCCGATCTCGGCGGCGTAGCCCGCGATATCGTCGTACTCACGAGGGCTGTCAAAGTCGCGGAACAGGAAGCCGCTCGTCGTCGTCATGCGCTCCGTCTCGAGCTGCCACAGGCGGATCTGGTCGATGACGGTGGGGGGCAGGATGGGCCGGCTGCGGGCGGCGGCCATGCGGTGCATCTGCTCGTGGGCGTGGGCGGCGAGGTACGAGATGATCTGGTCGGCCGTGATGCCGCGCTCGACGGCGTTGCGGATCGAGTTGCGCGTGAGGCGGCCCGAGACCATGTCGGCGAAGCGGAGCTTGAGCTTGCAAAAGAGGGAGAGCACGGCGATCTGCAGCGGGGTCTGGCCGTAGGCGTAGACGCGGTAGTTGGTCTCGACGATGATGCTGCCGCTGCCGCCCTTGCCGTCCTCGCCGCCGCCGCCGCCGCCGCCGCCCGGGGTGAGGCCGTTGGAGGGCCGCGCGGCGGTGGCGGCGGCGAGAGCGGCGGAGAAGCCGGCACCGGCGCTGCGAAGGGCGCTGGAACTGCTGGTGAGGGTGGTGGCGAGGCGGGTGGGGAAGTACTGCTGAGGCTTGTGGGAGGGGATGTAGATGAGGCCGAAGTCGAGGAGGCTGGGGAGCATGTTGCGGCGGGCCTCGGTGAGGGCGTTCGTATCGTAGGGACGGCCGAGCTCAAGGCTGGCGAGAAGGAAGAGGAAGCTGAGCATGTCGGTGCTCTCCATGCCGGCGGCATCCTCGGCGTGGTCGGTGGCCTCAAGCCACAGCAGCAGCAGGGTCCAGACCTGGGCGTTGGCCTCCTGCAGGAGGAAGGTGAAGCCGGCCTGGGTGATGCCGACGGCGGAGCCCTGGCGGCGGACGAGCTGGCCAGCGACGAGCAGGTTCTTAACGGACGACTTAGGCCCGCCCAGGTCGGCGCCGCCAGGGTTGACCGTGTTGACAATGTAGTGCAGGATGTCCTCCCACTTACGGCGGGCGTAGCGGTCGAGAAAGGGCACGGTGATCTCGGGCGGGACGGGGAGGGAGGAGGGCACGCCGAACGAGTTGTGGGTGCCGCCGCCCTCGAGGGCGAGACGCAGCGAGTTCTTGAAGTTGGTGGTGAGCTGCATCTCCTGGGGGCGTTCCTTGGAGGGCACGGTGATCTGGAGGATGTGGAGGCTGCGGAGGGTCGAGATGGCCTGGTCTTTCTGCCTGCAGACGGGTGTCAAGGGATTGAGTTAGTCGAGACGATGCAATTGGACTCTTTCAAGCGCGCGCACCTTCGCGATTCTGGTTTGACCCAGACATCCAGGTCCTCCAACAACATGGGCTTGGGCATATAGAGAATGGCCATGACTATGGTCTTTGCTGGTTGGGCTCCGGGATCAGTAAACCTGCGTTCCGACAAAGCACGACGAAAAACCCTCCCCCACGCACGACGAGCGCGCGCGCGTGTCAGTCGGGGAAGACGGGCTGCTGCTCACCCAACGGCGGAATCATTCTTCGGAAGATGGCAAAGGCCGTCGAGGGCTGCAGGTAGAGCTTCCTGAAGGTCGTGCCCGGCAGCTTCTCCAGGTAGTCGGCCAGCTGGAGCGATTGACCCGAGCTGACCGACATGATGGGCAGTTTTACGCGCTGAAGGGGTCTTTTTTTTCTTCTTCGGCGGGGGGTGGGTGTTTATCTCATGTTTCGGGAGCGAGAGGAGCGCAGGTTCGGGGCCGGCGGTTCGAATCCCCGGGGGAGAGGTGATCGTGGAGATCGTTTCGTGGGGGTTGAATGTGTCGAGGAAGGCCAGCAGGTCACGATTGTTTGCGACAGACGGCGATAGCGGTCATCATTCAATGATTGATGATTGCAGGGGTTGGCGGAAGTTTCCGCCTCAGGCAAGGGGGCCAGGTACGTATCTATCAACACTCAACGTGCTCTTATTCTTAGGTATATCCTTATCCTTATCGGTCAAGGTACGTACTGCCCCTTCCCCAACGAACGTCATCCTCAGTCGCAACTCCCTTCCGGTCCCAATTGCCGAAGCTCGCCCGAGCTCTCTCTCATCGCTCACCTCATTCTCATTCACAACTCACCTTCACCTCTTGTGCCTTATTCTCCCGGTCCCTTCTCAAGTCAGATAGCCTCCAAAGAACCCAAGATGCCTCCCAAGTTGCCGCCCTTGCGCTTCGTGCGTTCAGTGAGTTCCAACAGAGCTCTCGCCAGGTGAATTGGTATCGTATCTAAAACGAAACCCCCGCCAGGTTCTCAACTCGTTCGCCAAAGACTCTGGTCTGGAGCCGAGGTGAGTGAGCATGCATGCACCGGGACTCATGACATTTATTCTTGTTCTCGGTGCCTACAAAATGTTCATCTCATATCCTAAACACTGACATATGTCAGATTACTCGGTAACAATGTGAGATCACGCCTGGTTCATTACTGGGAACCCCGGCTCACTCGCTTCTAGTTCCGGGTCACCGGCGCTTCGGTGGGCAAGGTTGACTTTGAGCTGGCCATCCAGAAGGAGCACACAGTGTGTCTCGCACCTCCGTCGCTGCTAGTTGAGCTGAGCGAGCCTAGCTAACTTGATCAAGAACCGTCTCTCTACAATTCACGGCGGCACCCTTGCCAGTCTCGTTGACCTCGGTGGCTCGCTCGCCGTGGCCTCCAAGGGCCGCTTCATGACCGGCGTGTCAACTGACATTAATGGTATGCAACAGTCAACGGCAATTGGATGAGCCTCGATGCGTGCAAAACTACCGCTCGCAACGGCATGCTGACCAAGGCAGTCACATACCTAAACCCGGGAGGGAAACCGGGCGACATCATGACGGGCACTGCCATCTGTGACAAGAGTAAGCTTCGGCCCAGCCGGCGATGTGGGAGATGGTTTTCCAACTGACGTGCCCGCAGTGGGAAGAACCCTGGCGTACACGACAGTCACCTTCTTCAATAAGAAGGGAGAGCTAGCAGCGCGAGGCAGCCACACCAAGTGAGTCCCGATCGCCCGGTCGGGCCCCAGTCACCATTTTTCGCTGACTTCGTCAAGGTACATCGCAAAGACGTGGGAAACGGAGGACTTTGTCGCGCCGGACGAGTACGTTGCCGAGGAGGAGAAGTAGACTAGGACGTCGGAATGCTCCACAGTGGGACGAGTGAAACAGTTGTAGGAAAGTCAGGGCCTAGAATAGATATTTAGGGGGCACATGTCTTGATGGACGAGTATAAGTGGTATTATTACGCTATACAGTAGTTAAAACTAAGAAGGAGTTTCTCCGTGTCTAGGGTCACTGTCTCAGCCGTAGCCGTGGCCGTAGTCATAATCATGGTCGTAAACTCTGCCGCTCCGCGTCCCCCAAAGTAGAAGAAACAAACCCTCACTCTGTACATCTCTTTCGCCGTTTGTCTCCCCGGCGTCTCCTGTGCTACTAGACGAGCAGCAAGCGTCTTTTCCGACAACAAGCTTCCCTACACAACCTGCTCCGTGTTCTTGGTAGGCTGCTCCTGCTCCTGCTCCTGCTCCTGGGGCTGCCACACGGCATACTTGTCCGTGGTCACCAGCACATACTGGAGGACGAGGACAACGAACGTCGGATAGATGTAAAGCAAGACGTCGAGGATGATGAACAGGCACCTTACCCAGACGCCACTCCAAGGATAAATTGCCATGCTGTTCAAGATAATGGACAACACCAGCCACACGACGCTGAATAGCCAGAGAATGCCGCATGCGAGCAGGATGTCCGAGGCCTGGAGGTTGCCATCAGCATCTGGATCCAATAGACCTTCCTCACAGCAGAATCAATCTTTAGGAAACGGAAACTGAAGAAGAAAAAAAGCATATCCCGGAAACAAACGTACCTTTTGCAGCGGGGTACCAAGGAGTTTCTTGCGGGCCTTTACAATGTAAACCAGGACGCCGATGGCGCAGATTAGGTCTGTTGCGTAGAGGGCTACGTTGAAAGCGAAGCTGGCAAGGCTGCGGGCGGCGTAGGATGGGTCAGAGCTATCACCGCTATAACGGTCGCTCACGACCCACACAGCCCAAACGCTGATGTAGAGGCCCATGGAGGTGATGCTAGCCAGGCACACCCAGACGAGGGCGCCGAGAGCCCACTTCTGCGCGTCGCGGAGCCCCCTGGACGTCTCGTCGGACGGGGGACGGGCGACGACTCGGGCGAGGTAGAAGAGGGAGATGAAGACGGACGCCGCCCCCACGTGCGTGAAGAATATGCTGAGGCTTTGTATGGTCCATCCGACCAAGTACCTGCGGCTGTAAGCCTCATAAGGCATGAAGAAAGTGTCGGCGAACATGCCCAGAGCGACCATCGCCATAATATTGCTCCTAGAGGCCTCTCATGTCAGTACATGGCAACTACGGGGGGTTTGGCGCTTAGACTCGGGGGAGGGAAGGGGGAAACAACGAAGCACGCACAGAGTAAACAGCCGGAAGGCTAGTTTGACGTAAGTCACCCATTGGACACTGTTCTCATCGCTGCTCCGCGGTGTGTGAAAGTTGAGGATGATGGTGAGAACCAGGGCGGGGAGAGTGACCAGCCCCACCAGCACGGCGGCGACTATGTATACGATGTAGAGGGTGTCTGGATACATGTTTGAAAGCCGGCTCGTTTTTCCGTTCTTCTCCGAGGGAGCTGCCGCGGTCGTCGTGCGGGATGTGTGAGTGTTGGAGGGACTCGACTGTCATCCATCACTCATGATCCCCTCGGGATAGCGTCTCCATATATGTGTATTCGCAACCGCCTCGCAAAGTGCCTGACGATATTTCCCCAAAGACCCCGCCGCGGTAGTCCCCTTTGGGTCGCTGTGATTTCGCGGATCATATTGACCTCTTCATTCCCACGCAAAGCGGATGTGGAAAAAAAGAGGTTGCTGCCTGCTGTGCCTCATGCTGTGCCTCATTCACTCACCCCTTCACGAGTATATCCCCACTTTCGGGCGCTCAACTCCCATGGAACCAGACTCCTTCACACCTGGTTCGCTGGCAGGCCCATCTATGCTGCCGCCCAGTCCATTAGCAGGGCGCATTTCTCAACCTTCACTTAGAGGGTGGCTACCCCTGGAGGGACACGAGCGGTGTCTTCAAAGAGGAGAAAAAGCCCCAAGACATGGGCTGATTCGGTGCCTATGATTCTCCATGTCGATTGTGATAGAATATCGATGGCCCACTGGCGCGTGGACCGTTCCTTGTCTCGTGCGGACGACGGTGGACCCCGTGGCGCGCGGGATCGATTCTAAAGCTTATTTTTATTCTTACCCTCATCGGATCCCGTTTGGCCTCAACCTGACGTACGTAGCTACGTCAACCAACGGCAATTAGTGTCGTCTTTTGTCTTTATCAACGCCCCTAGGGAAGCTCTGCTGATGTGGATGAGAATCCTACGTAGGTGTCTTGGCAACTGGAGATCCGATGTGGCATGCATGAACTTGCTTACAACCACCGATAAGACAGCCAAGTTCGATAGACGACAGATTCCTTGAGAGCTTCTGGCAGTGGCAGTGCACAAAGTGGAATTTCATCACGATGTCTTCCACCATCGAAGTGGCAGTGTCTGCTGCGGCCGTGCCCGGCAGCAACTTAGCGGCTTGGCATTGGAACTATGTAAGCATCTCCTCCACTGAGGATTTCATCCTGCTGCGAGTATGCAAACCCAACCATATGGAAATTGCATTTTGATGCGAAAGGCCTTCGTTTGGCAGTTGATTAACCCAGTGCGACTTGTGGCAGTATACAGTTTACCGCGCCTGTAGTGCATGTCAAATCGCAGATGAACCCCAAAGCACGGGTCGAGTTCCATATTGACGAGGAATCGATATTCGTATCACAGAGTACCTCACCAGAAGATCATTTGGGGACATTCTTATGATGTTCGTGGTGTCTTATGTGCGTCTTTCACGGTTCCCGGTAAGAGGGTGCTGATTCCCTAGCTTCTGCAGCCACCGGCCAGTCTGCATTCATCCAGACGGAGATTGCTCAAGCTAGTAATGATTCGCCATTGAGGAACTGTTTTCTGCCACCGTGGCGGCGACCTAGGTCTAAGTTGCGGCAAATAGCCAGGGTAAAGTGGTCTGTCCCTTTCGTAGGCGAGAAAGAAAAGAAGCAATCGCGGGCCGCTTGGTTGAAAGACGATATAACCGCCACCGCGGCGCGTGTGAAGCATTCGGTTGCGTCGGAAAACTTTACCTATGGGAATATTTTACGTTTTCTTTCTTAGGCCGTTTGTCGGTACACGACATGAAGCCCAATAGAGAATGATGACTATCCAAAAGCCCCTCTCTATTGGAGGATATAGTCGCTCGAAACCCCCATAAGCGGTCTAGTACAGTTCAAACGGTACGTATGTAATATCACGGTACGTAAAACCCTCACTATATCTAGGTCTCCTCAAGGAAATCAGGTTGCATGTGTCCGAATTCATCTCGTGATTTTCCGACATCTCGTAGAACCTCTGTACCCAGTCCATCTTCAGCCCGTGCCGGGCTCTCGGGCGGATCATGGCCCGGAAAGAGTCGTGTGACACCATGGATATGCCGCCCTGTCGGTGAGCTACTTTCTCTCTTGCTCGGTTTCAGCTTAAAGCTGTATTCCTTGAAAGTAGGCAAAAGCTTCCATCTTGCAAAATGTTTCCCATTTTCCTCCAAGACGCTTCGTAGCAACACACTCAGGTCCTCTACGTGCCCCTCGCAAACATGCGGCTCCGTGACCAACATGACGTGCTGCACTCCTCGCTCGGCCTCTCTCTCACAGGTCTACCCGCCTCCACTAGTCGCCTCCCTGGGCCCTCTACATACCGGTCTCTCTCCGTCGTTTCAGAAGCCATGAGCAGCACCCCTAGAAACATATGCGACCGCGTGGCATAATCCAGGTTGTCGTTGCCGTCGCTGCTCGCACTGGCGCCCTCCGTTTCCCTCGCCGCAACGGCCACCAGGAAAGCGACCTCCTCCTCGCTCCCAAGCTCGGGTTCACACCCCCAGCGATTGCTTATTAGCCCTTGTTTCTTTTGGTTCTCCTGATTCATTATTCTGTGTTCTTATTCTTCAGGATCAGCATCTGGAGCGTACCGGTTGAACCTCAAGCTTCTCTTGCCGAATGACCACTCACGGGAGTGGAGTTGATCAACGACGTCGAGCAATCCGTTGCCATTCCACAACCCTTCGTTCAGGTAGGCGAAGGCTATTCGCAACGCCCGATCATGGCGGCCGACTGGCACCTCTCCACTTTCGACGCCGGCGCGGGGCTCTTCAGCGCTCATGACTTGCGATGCTGACGATCAACATCCGAATCCTCCGTAATCGAAATGTCCGGGCTTAGAATGCGGAAAACAGGAAAAGGTGCCGTAGGGGTAGGCAAGAGTGCTCCCATCTCAACAGCCACATTAGGCTTGAGCCTTGTCGCTTCCCCAGCCGTGACGAGGTACCCATGAAGGTATTATATAGTCTGCCTTCCTACTTTTGCCAGGGAGACACTTCCTATCTACTTTTCCCCATTCCCTCATGGACCTGAGCCGTACATTGGCAGCCCACTAAGTCCCACGCCCCAGATGGTCGACAAGTAGGAACTACGAGGTTAGTAGGACCTACGAGGTTTGAAGAGTTGGAGACTTGCAGGCGGAGGCGAGGTGGATTAGGACTAAATTATGCGCAGCCAGTGTAACGCCCAGGGCGAGGCTTCTAGGTGCTCTCATCACCACGACCAGCGTGATCACTGGCAGAGGCAGCCCGGCTATAAACTACGGCGGTGATCTCGCAATGCCATCGACGGCGTGAAACCCGATATGTCGCGGCGGCTCCGTTTGCCTCGGCTCCTCCCCCAGTTCGACATGCCTTGTCACGTCTCTTGACACGAGCACCCCTTTCCCCGAATAGTAATGGTTTCCATCCTCCTGCACCGTTGCTATCTCTCCGGAGCTGCTTTTCCAACTTTCGGGTGAGCCCTTCGGCCTGGGCCACGCCTCGATCACGACCGTGCGGTTCGCCGCCTTTGCGCGCACCGATGCCGAGTATCCGAGGGTGTTGAGGCCGATCTCGCTGCCGTCGTGCAGCAGGTGAGAAACCGACGACTGCTCGTCCGATATGAAGCGCGACGGCTTGTCGTCGCCGACGCCGCCTGGTGTCGAGCGCAAGGCCTGGCTCGCGGCGAAGGAGCCCTTGCCCGATCTGGTCAACGAGGCGTGCGTCACCCTGACGATCCTGGGGACCACCATGCCCCAGAGCTGGCGCGTGCTCGGTAGGCAGGCCACAAAGATGCCCACGCAGAGCTCGATGTGAGACCAGATGGAGGTCTGGTACGCGTTGGCTAGGAACATGGCGTCAGTCGCAAGCCTGCACGCTCGACGGGCAAGCACACACGCCCGTTTGTAAAAGCAGAAGAACGGGTCCAGGGAAGCTCTCACCTGTGGCGTTAAATGATGTCGCAAATGTTGTAAGTGCCCGTATACGATAGGCGCTGACTGCCACAAGGCTTTCTCATAGTTAGCTTCGTTTCTCTTACTCGGAGGGCAGTCCGACTCACAAGACTCCGACGCCGAGCATGAGCATCACGCCCGTCTTCTGCTTCTGGTCCATCTTCAAGTGGTAGATCTGCGACATGGGCAGCGCGAGCATCCACACGTCTAGCGCGACGTTGATGGCGCCATGGCATAAGCTAAACAAGTTCACGTCGAAGCACTTGCCCTCCGTCTCCTTCGACCACCCGATCCAGAAGTACTCGATGGGCTGGCAGGACGCGATCGTGGCGGCTAGGAAAGATATCAACAGCAAGAGGTTGAAGACCTGCGTGTACCACAGGGCCCTCCGGAACATTCCCTCAGGGAAGATGCGGAGGAAGAGGAAGAGGATGGAGGCCTTGATGGCTGCGAGACACGTTATGTAGCATATGCCGAAGATGTACACTATCTTTTTTCGTTCCGGTTTTGCAGTTAGCTTATGAAGACTTGAACTTCCAGGGAAGCGCGTTGGATGAGAGACTGCAGTCTTACCAGGAGTGTGTCTGTGATTTCTCGAGGCGTGAGCGTCCATATGTCCCTGGCGCCGCCGGATTCGGCCACTGTGAGATTGGTGTTAGTATCGTAGTAGCGGGGACCCAGCTGATAAGCAGCGCAACTCACAAAGGTAGTTTGCCGGCATGAACGCCGCGAGGACGACCTTTGTATACGGTTAGCCAATGTACGGGCAGTCCGGTAGCCGGAGAGGGCCCGGAGTGGGTAAAGCCTTACATAGGCGATCACAATGGTCGTGTCATCATGGCCCCATTGTGACAGCTTCAAATATTTGCTGGTAAGCCGCACGACGATGAAGAACGTTGGCAGCGCGAAGAGAATGCCGCGCAGATACTGAAAGACTTCGTCGTGCACTTCCACGGGCACTCCGCAGGCCGACATCGTCTCGTTCTTGGCAACTACAGGGGCATCGCCCAACCGGTTAATACCAAAATCCTCCTTCTCCTCCCCCCTTTCCTGGCCCTGATGCGAACCGGCCCCGGGAACACTCACCTAGCGCTTCCTTGACTGTACACTTGGCCGTCACGCATGTCTCGACCACGTTGTTGAAAGCTCGATCCGCGCACAAGCAAGTTTGGTTCGTGATGGCGCAGTTTGTGTGGCTGGATTCCAGGAGGATACAGTTCAACTAATGCGCGTGAGTCCGGCTGTCCACGTCGAAACCAAAATTCCTTTTCTTTGTTGGATATTTCCACTCACGGCGCAGCTCGGCAGCTCTGACGGCAACAGGTCCGTCGCCGCATGACCGATGCTTCCGAGACCGAGGAAGCAGGCGAGCAAGGCGAAGAAGAGTCGGGCCGCGGCGGCCATCCTGGGCGATTGTCTGCTAATCCTTCCTGGCCTTGCAAGTCTCTCGCGCGTTGCTCGGTTGTGGTTGTCGGGCCGTTGTCCGTTGTCCGTTGTCAGTCGATTCGCAGTTCGACCTCCTCCAGGGCTATTTGACGGGACGCAGCATTGGGGAAAGATCCGCGGCAATCTCTAGTTTACATAGTAAATGATATATATCTTCGGACATCTGTGTTCTTCCAATCCGGATCAGGGTGCAATTACTCGTGTGCGAACCACAATCAGCAAGGAAGACCCGGCCACCTGGATCGGATTACGGATAGGCCAGACAGAATGCCGCGCTCAGTACCACGATGCTGCATGCTACGCTGAGGACCAGGGTTGCTGATAATGACTCGCGGACCCGCCAGCCCTGGCTAAACACAGCTCCGCCCCTTTAAAACGGGTGGTAATTTGAAGGTAAGGATCCCATTTACTGCTGAAATACTGGTACCGGCATGGATAATCAAAGGCTCATGGGTCCAGCGAGAGAAGAAGGTTGCATCCCAAGGTCAATGGTTTGACACACTGGGTAGCAGCAAGGTCCGTTACACTGGATCACTTGCAATGGCCGGATACGAACCAGTCCTCAGCTGCATTGCTTTTCGGTGGCACCGTGAGGCTTGTCGGGTGCCGCTAACGAGGATATCTGCCTACTGCAGGAACATAGCAATAACAGCCTTGGGTGTATCGAGGTCTATGGAAAAGTGAGATGCTTCGTTCGACGGCCCCCTTTGTTTTTCCGCTACCGCGTTATCAAAGACAATACACATTTCGAAATCGGTGGATTCCCGCATCCTTATTGCCATCTTGACCACGTGCGAAAATCTCAATGTTACGTGGACGAGACAAACTGGAGCCCACTGCGACTGTAGTAGTATGTTCCAGATTATAAGCGTTACTGGTTATGCGTTAGGCCACGTGATATAGGTTACCGAATTGTTATCGGGCTTCGGTAACGATGCTTGATACTACTACGTAGCGAGAAGACAGACGGTCGATGCTCGGATGACTCGCCAGGGTTTCATTGTTGGATCCCATGTGAACGTCGACGTAACACTGAATTCTTTGAACGGCGTACACATGGGCTCGGTCTCAGCAGCAGGAAACGTGAGTTCGTCACACGGAACCCTCACCTACGTTTGCTCTTGAGTGTCGTTTAGAGACCAAGCGGGTGCCATCCTCCATTCGGCTGAAGTGGGCCATATTGTGTCTTTTGAGTCGATAACGGTTCCATCTTTCCATGATCAGAGGACGCCATCAAGGCAGCCACGTGGGGGAATGCATGCCACCGGTGCCGCAGATATTGATTCGACGGCGGTGTCGTCGTCGGCGACGTCTTGACTTGGAAAGAATCCAACTCTTTGACCCCGTCCGTGCCGCTCCAAGAGGATGAGGCGCCGGGCCCACTGTTCGTTTGCTGTTTTGCTCAACCTCTCCTCTCAAGACATGATGAGGAGGGGCAGGAGGGGTTGATGTACACTTCACATGCTTCACAGTAGTACCCGTATACTATCTCTTCTGATGTCCGTGATGTCCGTCAGTCCCTTGCAGAATCGCCTCAAACTTACCCCCACCTCTAGGACGCCATAAAAACGCCTCGCTCGCATTCACGACCCACGCGTTCGCTTTCTCCATCCCCTGTCAAAGGCTTCGCCCGGTCCCCTAACTCTGCCCCGTTGAAGACCGCAATGTCGCCCGCGGGAAGTTTCCGCGAGCAGCATCGAAGACGAGAATGATATCTTGTCCAGGCAGCGGTAGACGCCAACGGTTATGGCGCCGGTTTGCGGAGGGAGGGGCGCTGAAGACCGAGGAGTCGTTCTTGGCGGCGAGACGGTCGGACTCTAACCTGGACGGGAGAGGGCTTCACGAAGGAGTTCCGGGGATATAAACACAATTACCGCATCGGCGGGACTCCCCTTCCCTCCAGCTCGCTCTGAGCGAAAGACGGATGAGAATCTACCTAAGCTACCCACCATTTGTGCACACAAATCCAACCCTAACACACTGCTCACAGAGCGGTGCTGGGAAACTGAACCTTTACTTCGGTTCGAGTGTTGCACCAAACTCAAAGGTGAAGCCCGTGCTCATTTATTCGGGGTGGGATGGGACGAGAGGGAGGGAGGAGGTTGCTTCCGTTTCGCCGATGGGGCCATGGATGATGCCGGGACAAGAGCCAAGTGATCTCGGTCACGACAACGAGGTGCGCGTGTTTGGCCGCATCTAGCAATTGGCTTAAGACTCCGATATCCGCCGAACGGGGGTGCTCCTTGCTATGTCGATATAGCCGGAGAAGTGTTGCTGAGAAACGACGAAAGCGGAGAGAAACAAACCCCCCTGAACGGGATGGAACATGCATGATCACATTTCACCTCCATAGAACAAGTTTCGATCAGGTTATAATCGTATAGGTTCATTACTTCGTAGAATTGTGCCCTCTATAAAATAACAGTCCCGAACATTTCCTCCTAATACCAGAGACAACGTTGGACCTTATCGTGATATTTGGGTTGTCCCCCTTCCATGGCTGCAGATGAGACTGTCGAATCGCCATTTGCCGTGACTGGATTGCCTCATATCTGTCAATGCCTCTCCAGATTCCCAGTGCCGACAGTATCCTTTTTTTTCTATTGGGGAATAAGTAATAATCATTTCGCCGCGCCAAGTTCCAAATAATCCAGGCAAATGCAACCCGATCCATATCCTCCATGAATGAGGTCTGTAGATTGTCTTCTGTACATTCAGCCAGCTCATAATAGCTGCCAAGTGATGCGCTTGGGACAGACACTCCCCTTACGTGAGTGTAGCCAGCATGGCGCGCATAAGCTTGGGAGGAGGGCCTGGCGTTACCACTGTTAGTCTGCGTTGCTGCATGACGGGACGACGACGGAGCGCACCTTAGCGGTACTTTGGTACGCTGATGGACATCCTACCTTTCTTGTCCTTCTCGATCCGCACCCCGCGCCGCGGCTCTTCGATCTTTTCGACCCTCTCCTCGAACAGGACGACGGCGCCATCGGGCATCTGCTCCGCACGGACGAGCTCGCGGTTTCCGTGGCGGCGGCGTTCATGAAGCTGGGCCTCTAGTGCCTTGATTTCGGCTCTGATGTCCTTGCGCGAGCGAGAGCGGGAGCGGCTGCGTCGGCGCTCTGCAATGGCCATGGGTCCGATGGGCACCTCCTCGCTGTACTCACGGCGCTCGTAGATTGTCGGCGCCGTGGACGTCGTGTAAGACGTGCTGCTGCGGGCAGGAGAGACATCACGGATAATGGTCGTCTTGTTGACAATCTCCACTGGAGCCGGGGGCGGGGGCGGCGCTTCTTCGACAACAGTAGGGGCTGGGGCGGGGGCTGGGGCCGGGGCCGGAGCTGGTACTTCGACAACGGTTGGCGGCGCAGGAGGCGGCGCTACCGAGGGGGCTGGGGCCGGAGCAGGGGGCGGCGGGAGTGCCTCTGGTGGAGGGATAGTGTAAACCTCCTCATGGCGTTCTTCAAGATGAGCGGCTGATGAGCGAGCAGCGGCAACCTCGAGCTCACCTGATGAGAGTCAGCATGGGGCAAGAAACCGTCAAACAAAACGTATACTTACTTTGCTTGTATTCTTCGCTGAGCTTCAGCAGTTCATCTATGTTCTCCTGGCCAAGAGCCTTCAAAATGATGACAGTGTTGCCCTGGTTCATGATCAGTACAAGTCTAATGCGCATGCAGTAAAGGGGTCCGCACCTCTTCAATGTAGGGATATCCCAAGTCGATGATAGCTCTCTTGGAGACCAGGCGGGCTGGGATACGGGTCTTTCCCTTCTTGGGGTACGCGCTGCGAATGGTGGTGGTACTTTTGCTGCTGCTGCTGCTCGTTGTCCTGCTGGATGTGCTGCTCGACCTCGAGCTGCTCCGGTGAGAACTCTTCTTGGTGGACCTCGATACTCTGGACTCGCGGCTGCGGTCTCTGCGGCGGCGCGAGGTGACGACCTCACGCTCCTTGACTCGCTCAGGCATGCCGCGGAACTCCTCATCGCCGTAGTAGCCCGGCTCGGCAATCTGGATCTCGTCGTAGCGCTGGGAGGGTGCAGGGCCCAGCTGCCGAGTGCGGGGAAGAGGGATCGGAACGTATGGGGGTGCTCGGTAGTCGTCTCGAGGGTCGCGAGGGCGGACATCCTCGCGGCGAGCTGGCGGAGGGTACTCTTCACGCTCGTAGAAGCGGAGCGGGCGGCGGTCGAACGTGTCTAGGGACGACTGGCGGCGGACCATGGTTGGGCGGCGGGCCGGGTACGGATCCTGGAATTCGCGCTGAGGCACAGGCTCCTTCTCAAAGAACAAGCGACGGTCAAACTCGCGGTCCAGTGGCTCTCCTCGACGAGGGCCGTAGCCATCCTCCTCGACGTAACGGCGGTCTCTCACCAGGTCGTCATCAAAGCCGCCGCGGTGTCCGCGATCATAGGGGCCTCGGTCGAAGCGCTCGTCCGAGTGGTCTCTACCACGGCGGGGCGGGGGAGGGTAATCTCCACGCTCCTCATAGCGGCTGCGTTCGGGAGGGTAGCGAGGGGCGCGGTCGTCAGGGTAGCCGCGGTCGCGCTCCCGCTCGTACACGAAGCGGTCGCGGTCCCAGCGTTCAGCGCGGCCGGCCATTGTGGGTATATCTGAAACGTATGTGTATGTATATGGAAGTGAGATAAAGTCGATCTCGGGTATCACAAAAAGTAGGTCAAAAACGTGGTGGCCGTGTAGCGGTGTTTCGGGAGATGACAGATGGTATGGCTATTCCCGGGGCGTGTTGTGGGATAGTCGGGTGGTGGCAGGAGTTCGTGGATGTGAATGTGGGAGAAGTTGCTGGTGTTGCGAGATGCCGGATTTCAGAGCGATGACGACACCTCTATGGAGAAGAGGAGCGGAGGGAGAGAAAGGGAGAGAAGAAAGAGGGGAAAAGGCGGGAATAATGTGTGCTGCCGTAGCAGGGTAGCGGAACAGCTCCCCTCCTTAACGTATGCGTGTGTGGCTATCTATGGGTACAAAACCCAGGCCAATAGCGCCGCTAGTGTCGGTGAAGACCGTTGACCCGCCCTGGGCCCGGTGGGTTGCTTGTGAGTTTGGATTGGATAATGGAATTCGTAGCGGCGCCGCGGTGGGCGGTGCGTGGCGTGCGAGTGGCTTTTCCCAGGGTTTCTGAGACTCGGTTGTGAGACTGCAACAATGGCTGTGTATGCGTCTGGTTTATTTGCGGTGCTGTGTGTCTGGTCGTGATTGCGCTGAGGAGCAAGGGAGGGCTTGGAAGAGAGTGCGAGTGACGAGATGCCCTCCTCGCTGACTGATGAACGTGTGATTGTGATGTAAGGTCGGACTCGACTGGATGACCGACTGCACTCCTAATGAGCCGTCTTAGTGTGGTGACAGTCGTGTCTGGTTGGATAGGCGTGGGTAGCAATCGGCCTATGAGAAGACAAATGAAGCCAGGAAGTAACCCGGGAGTCTGCCAGCTGACCTCACGAAACTGGGCCTGTGACCTAATAGGACCCGAGGACGACGGTCTTGGGTCTTTTGTTGACGCTCCCTGACGCTGCCGTGCTGCTCCTGCGACTGCTATTGTTGCTCCCGAGGGATGGTGCAGTCCCGTCGCACTTGGACTGAGAGGCAAGTCTGCTTTTCAAGGGTTCTTGAGAGAAAGAAGAACAATCCGAGAGATGCGGTGGCCAGGCGAGAGGAAGAGGTTTTGTAGTTTGGGTCGTTGGCACTGGGCGGAGGGTTGGGGTGTGGATTGGGAAAATCAGGCTTTTTCCGGCAAGATGAAAGCCAGGACAGGGTCTCTTTTTTGATGGTTGAATCGGCCGAGGAAGATGGTGGTGTTGGTGATGGCGCTCGAGCGATGATCCCAGCTCGCCTGGTGCACTTCACTTGGGATGGTGCCAACGGCCGTGGTAAACTTAGTGACGAGATGGCGGCTGTTGGTTAGTTATGCCATGGACGGGTGTCCCGCCGCTCCCCCGCATGCCAAACAACACACCAATGGGAAAGTGGAAGTTGAGATGCAAAGCCTGTTTCCCGTGCTGCTGGGCGGGCAGGCTCTCTGGCTGCGGCGTGGACGCTTTGCCTTTTTTCCATTCACGGCTTCTTCTTGTGAGACAGAGTGGTGGTGATTGAGAGGCAGACAGCGAGGGCTGTTGTTGCTACAAGGCTATTCCTTGTCGACGGCACTCCCCGACGTCTGCATCGCTGATTTTTCGCGCTGATTCCACGCATGTGTCCATCCTAGACCTGGTCCAGGGCACCCTTCTAATCCAGCCCAGCCCGCTTTTGGACTTTTGAACCTGACTGTCGCCGCTTGGGCAGCCATCGTTCAGGGTACTGACTGGAAAGGCACGACCGCGGGCTCCGTTTCGGCCCATATCTCTGCCCCTAGAATACAGCTGGGCCCGCGTCGAGAGCCAACAAAGGCTACCATGGGATGAGTGCGCTATGGATCGCGGTCCCGTTATTGGGCCTGAACGGATCGACGGGGAATGGGGGTGATGGGGATGCCAGACAGCCGGATGGGTGGGTGGAAAGAGGTTAATTCATACGCCTGTGGGATGAACTCCCACGCTCGCCGCTGCTGTTCGCTGTTGAGTGTCTCGGTTTCTCGTCTGGCCTGCCCTGTATTCGCATGCCGTCCCATGTTCACACGTTCACACGTCCCGTCCCGTCCGATTCCTTGCGTTTCTCCTTCTGCTTCTCCTGAGGAGGGTTGACGATTGGAAGTTATTGTGCCTTCGTCACTCTGCGTTAGGGGGAGACGCAAGCCTGGCCTGGAGGTGCTGTATGAGCTGAGCCCGTCTGTGCACGGCGGGGGCTTACTTGACCGCCACCAGCCCTGTTCGATGACGTCGGGCATCAAATCTGGACCAGTCGATGCCCGTTGCCCAACCAGATGCCGACCCTAGGCCCCTTAGTCGACGGGCGGCAGTGAAGGGATGTGGGATGTGTAAGAGGAGCCCCTGCTTCTACCGGTACATGATATTGTACGGATACCGGTACTCAGTAGTAAGGGGACAATTGTAACTCTCCACCGCTGGATCGAGACGCGGCTTGGATGCCCGATGGCGGCCCTATTGGTCTTTGGGGCCCTTTCGAGCCGGGGGGTCCTGTCTCTGACGAGGAGGCATCTGCAATTTTGCGCTCACGTCGTTCTTTTTGCGTCGGTCGATTGGTGATTTGTCAATTGAGGTTTCGTTTCGTTTTGGTATTCTGTGTGCGTCATCTGGATTTTCGAGCCTGGTGAGAAATGGATTCGAGAGTGGCCGCTAGAAATTGGGAATGAGCCAGCCATCCGTACCTTCCCTCCCTACCTTGGTAGGGAGTGTTCCCTTAGTTCCTGCCTGCTTGCCTGCCTGCCTGCCTTAGGGAAAGAACGAGAGATGCGTTATCGGTGTGAGTGATTATCTGCTTATATAATCGAGATAAGGTCGATGGCACGTGAATACCCTCGTTCCAAGAACCCCAGGTACGTACTGAGAAACCGAATTCCACCACCGATCGCGCCTTATTGAGCCACCTACGTATCGTATCGTGCCGTGTCTACTGTACCCACGTTGCGTGGTAAAAACATGTCAAATCACGATTCTTCGCTCCGAGCTTCCTGGCCTTAACTGTACTCCCAGATCGATCGGCATCCAGACTCAACTGCCGGCTCAAGGGACGCATTGCCTGGTTGTCAGTACCATCCTTCATTTTTAACTTTGCCCGCGGTCACCGGGACATCCCTTCAGCAAGCACACTTAGGTGCCTCGAGTCAAGAAGTCGGTCCATCGTGGTGTGTGGCTGGCTTCCACCAAGCCCAACACCAACGCCTGCAGCAGCAACATCAGGACATACACGCATACGATGGGTTTCCGAGGCCTACGTCTGTTTAGACCGTGTGGTTCGCGACTGACGAGCCTTGAGGCGACATAGTCTGGCTGCGAGTTCTCTTGCGGGCCACGGCCCACACTTCGTACCCTGAATAGGCGGTTGAACCCATGCCGTTGCCGCCATTGAGCTTAGCTTATTCCGGAGGTACCCCAGCTTTCAGGCCCCGATGCGTCTATCCATTGCTTGTTCATGCCGATAATGCTGACGATATCGCAACCTGAGCCTGCCGTGGAGCTGCCCTTGCTGCCGTTGCTTCCTTCTCTGAGGTTGGGCTGCAGAGTGCTGAATGGCACATGGCGAGCAATGCTTCCGGGGTTCCAACGTTATCTTTCAGGAACCTAGGGGCAGGGCACCGGCGTCTCCTCTCTCTGCCTTCGACAAGCCGCGACAGACTGGAGGCTGGGAATCCACTAGACTGCATCTTGAGGACCCTGGCTACGACCTTGGAGCTGAAGCATCGTCTTGTTGACGGTTTCCCGCCCTAATTGTCTACCATCCTCTCCAACCTAATCGGTCCGTCAACGGGTTTAGGGTTGTCACCTTTCTTTCAATCCGGTGCGGTTCTCCCGTGGTCGAGACACCATATGCCGCACTGGCCCCACGCACACATACACACACGCACGAACCACTTATGGTGCTACACTGTCGTTCACGGCTCATTGATCAGACGAAGAGAGACCTGTCTCCGTGCGTATAGCACGTCGGAAGCTTTTACGCGCTTGCCGATGAAAATTGCCGACGTTCAAGACGAGACGGGAATGCAGCATGATCTGCATTTCTCCCCAGTCACCCCGAGTCGCGTCCAGCGAAATGTGTAATCAACCCAACAAGAAGCCGTCCGATAGTGCACAAAGTGAAAGCGGTCGTCGTCATCGTCGTCGTCGTCGTCGTCGTTGTCGTCGAAAAAAGATGCTGACAGAGTCCACAGTTTGCCTGGAATCTGCAATTCTGCTGCGCGGTCATCCGTGTCGTTATCATGGCTTCTGTCAAACTCATCCCCTAGGAACGGCGCGTAAATATATATCCATCTAACAGCCATCACATATCTGTTTCTGTCCATGAAACCAGATGCGTTGCAACCCCGGAAGGTGGTCAAGCTGCCATCCCAACACCATATTGGCAAAAGGGGCGACCTCAATGGCTACTTCAGCCCCATTGTGGCAAGACAATTGATCCGCAGCCAGGGCCATCCTGCGTAAGCCGAAACAAATGGTCCTGGTGCCGAGCTCACACCCGAGGTTGATATCGAGCAGTGCGAACATTTGGCCTTGGTGCCGCTTGCCGAGCTCAACCCGAGGTTTAGAATATCAAGCAGCGACAAACAGTGTGGATATGTACGGGTAGCCCCGCGTTACAGTCTGGGGTAACAAGCTAGTGCCTCCACCCTCAGCCAGAAGGAAGAAGGGAAAACGACAAAGCCTATGGTGAGATAGATATAATAATGGGCTTGCAGGATCTCTTTTTTCATCATTAATTCACGAGACACACTTGGTCAAGCAAGGGACGACGCAGCATCGTTTCGTTCCAACATATGCCATTGTCAATTTTCCAAGAGATCTGCCATCCCTTCTTCTGAATACACCATCCCTGTTACTACCCTGATATCCATCCAGACCAAACAAGGTTCTCGCCAGAGGGAGAAGAAAAACAAGAAAAAAGGGAAGAAGGCATCCGAACCAGCGGCACAAAGGTTGTTCTTCACGATGGGTGACAACAAGTCCACCGTCAAGAATGTCGACAATATCGCCGCCGACATGGCACAGAGGTCGTTAACTGAGGCAAAGGATGACCCAGAAAAGTAAGACTTCGCTACTGGCTCGCAGTTAGGACGGCTTCACTGACGGCTTATGTCAGGCATGCCGAGCAATCTCTCAGTTACGATCCGGCCGTCGAAAGAAAACTGAGGCTAAAGATTGACCTCATGATCGTTCCCACCGTCGCCCTCCTATACCTCTTCTGCTTCATCGACCGGGCCAACATCGGTGCGTCCTGTTCGGTAAACCCTATGGCCGCCTTTCCAGCTAACACTCCCAGGCAATGCCCGTATCGCCGGTCTCGAGAAGGATCTCGGCATGAAGGGTCTTGATTATAACGCCACCCTGAGCATATTCTACATCAGCTACATCCTCTTCGAAATCCCTCTCAACATCCTCTGCAAGCTCATGGGGCCCGGCTGGTTCCTGCCCTTGACCACCTTGCTGTTCGGTATCTGTTCCATCGCCACGGCCTTCGTGCACACCGTCCCGCAGCTCATGGGCGTCCGTTTCCTCCTGGGCATCTTTGAAGCCGCCATGCTGCCCGGTATCGCATACTACCTGTCCCGCTGGTACCGCCGCGCCGAGCTCGCCTTTCGCCTCAGCTTATATATCGTCATGGCGCCTTTGGCCGGTGCCTTTGGCGGCCTCCTCGCCTCCGCGATCCTCCGTATCGACCACTTTGGCAGCCTGCACTCCTGGCGCATGATATTCGCCATCGAAGGCATCATCACCATCTGCATCGCCCTCATGGGCTTCTTCACCCTCACCGACCGTCCTGCCACGGCCCGCTGGCTCACGCAGGCCGAAAAAGACCTCGCCGAGGCCCGTGTCCGCTCCGAACGCGTCGGCCAAAGCCACGTCCTCGATAAGATGGACACGCGCAAGCTCCTCCGGGGTATCTTCTGCCCAGTCACGCTGTCCACTGCGTTCGTTTTTCTCCTCAACAACGTCACTGTTCAGGGCCTCGCCTTCTTTCTGCCCACGATCGTCAAGGGCATCTACTCGACGTCGTCCGTCGAGCGCCAGCAGCTCTTCACCGTTCCGCCGTACATCACGGGCGCCGTCTTCACGGTGCTCATACCGCTGCTGAGTTGGCGCATGGACCGTCGGCAAATCTTCTTCATCATGTCGGCGCCCATGGCCATGGTAGGCTACATCATGTTCCTCGCCTCCAAGGACCTGTCGGTGCGCTACGCCGCGACCTTCCTCATCGGGTCATCCGTCTTCGCCCTCGGTGCCCTCACCAACGCGCAGGTCTCGGCCAACGTCGTGTCCGACACGGCGCGCAGCTCGGCAATCGGGACGAACGTCATGTTTGGCAACATTGGCGGGCTGATCTCGACGTGGTCCTTCTTGCCGTGGGACGGCCCGGACTACCCTATCGGCAATGGGCTGAACTTGGCGACGTGCAGCGTCGTCCTGCTGACCTCGACGCTGGCCCTCATCTGGATGAAGCGGGACAACCGCAGGCGGGAGGAGAGGAATGTGCAAGAGGAGCTGAGCGGTCTGTCTCAGGAAGAAGAGAGCGAATTGGACTGGAAGCACCCTTCATTCAGGTGGAAAGCGTAATCGTGGCCATGCAGAGGTGGTGTTGCACGATGTGCCAGAAAAAACGCACGCGATAGGTTTAAGTATTATATGTCATACAAGTTGAAACTGCCATCTCGTCAAAATATGTACATGCATCATCTAAATACTGTCGACTTTCGTAAAACATGAGACAACGCCATGACTCTCTCTCTCACTTATCCACATCGTCAGCATTCCACCCTGCCCACCCCCATCCTAGTTTGTAGACGGACTATCCCCAAAGTCCTCTCCCTCACGGACCCGGACCAGCCAGCTCACAGCTTACTCTTCTCCGGCGCGCAGCACGCCCCCGCCGGTTCGGAGAAGGCCAGCTTGCTGACCCTGTCGGTCGCGTCCAGGACCCCCTTGTTCCCGGCGGCGACCTGGCTCGGGGTGCTGCAGTAGCTGGGCGGCACGTCGAGGACGGGGTTGCTGGCGAAGAAGTTGCGCGGCCGCAGCAGCAGCGTGATGTCCTCCTTCGGCATCACGGGGAAGTCTTCCGGGGACGGGATGTGCGTGACGCCAAAGGTGTGCCAGAGGACGATGTCCTCCTGCTCGATGCTCTCGGAGCCGTCGCCGATCCACTCGGGGAGGCCGCGCGAGGGCTCGCCCGAG
The DNA here is from genome assembly GCF_030913465.1 of Colletotrichum navitas. Classification (NCBI taxonomy): domain Eukaryota; kingdom Fungi; phylum Ascomycota; class Sordariomycetes; order Glomerellales; family Glomerellaceae; genus Colletotrichum; species Colletotrichum navitas. Next base: position 191,310 of record NW_026850577.1, read on the forward strand.
GTCTGCGGGACGTGGCGGCCCGCGGGCCAGAGCTCGTCGTCGCGATCTATGGGGGCATTTCGGTTAGGTATATTTGTCTTTGACTCCTGGGACTGTGCATGAGGGAAAGAGAAAGGTAGCCGGGGGGGGGGGGGGGGGGGGACGCAAGGTTGACTTACACTTTGTGACGTGGACCGCATGCCTCGCGAACCCGGCGCGCTTCCACACGAGGGAACCCTCCTTGGGTAGCAGGCCCGGCACCTCCCTGCTGACGAGCTTGTACGACACCGGCTTGCCGCTGTAGGGGTGCAGCTTGTCCGTGTTGGCGATCTCCCAGGTGCGGCTCGTGGAGGCGTCGTAGTCGGTGCGGGCCTTGCCCGTGGTGTCGAGCTTGGTTCGGCGCGCGTAGAAGGCGTTGCCGTAGAAGTTCTCCGGGGAGCCGACGGGCGCGTCGGACGCCACGGTGTCGACGGCGAAGACGGTGTTGCGCGGCCCGTCGACGTTGGCGTCGACGCGCAGGCAGAAGAGGTGCTGGTGGTTGTGCGCGTTGACGCCCGGGTACACCTGCGTGCCCCAGCCCTTTGTGTCCTCGCCGGGGTTGATCGAGTAAGTGTTTAGGATTCCCGTCAGCTTCACCTCTGGCTGGATTGTTCCGTCTTGCTGAAAAGGGAGAAGAGGACTAATGTTAGTTCTCGTCTGTCTCGCGTGAAAGAGGGGGGGGGGGGAAGACGTACGTGGAAGACCCATTGGATGACGTATTCGTAGTTGGCGGCGGTGAAGATCTGCTGGATGACGAGCTTGCGGCCGCGCGTGACAATCACCGAGTCGTCCCGGAAGTCGCTGTGCTTGAAGAGGATGCCGCTGTCCTCCTCGTGGATGCAGATGGCGTTCTTGATGGTGCGCACGCCGCCGGCGCGGGTCGGGAAATCGGCGTCGAGGTAGTGGATCTCGCCCTTGCAGTCGCAGCCCAGCGATAGGCTGTTGGTCATGTAGCCGGCGCCGTACTCGCCCAGGTCGAAGGCGTGCTTGCGCTGGTGGGGGTGCTCCGGGTTGCCGTAGGGCACGACCATCTCGGCCAGCGACAGGCGGTAGAAGACGGGCCGCACGTTGCCCTTGTCGTTGAAGGTGATGTTGCTGAGGACGATGCCCTCGCGGTAGTTGAAGCCGATGTGGAAGCGCCAGTTCTGCCACTCGATCTCGCGCCCGGACATCTTGAACGAGACGCCCTGCGGCTGGGTGATGTTGATGGGCTTCAGGTCGCGGCGGTAGCCGCCCTGCCGCTCGACGGCGGCCGGGTGGTAGTCAATGGGCGCGGCCTTGCTGAGCGGGCGGCGGACGGTGGGCACGTCGATGGCGACGATGGCCTGCTTGTCGGCGTCGTAGATGGGGCAGAAGTCGAGCGGGTACTGGTACTGGCAGGTGTCCGGGTCCGGGCGGTAGTACATGAGGGCCTGCTGGAGACGGACGGTGTTGCCGTGGCGCTCGTCGTAGCCAATGGTCCACGGGTCGCAGTAGACCTTGTGCATGTCGGAGGCGGGGATCCCGGAGATCTCGCACTGCTCTATGACCTTGGGGTCGGTGCGGCAGATGTGTTCGACGATCTGCAGCTCTTCCATTGTGATCTGGGAGGGGAGGTTGGTCAGTCGTCCGGCGGCGGGATCGCGGGAATTCGCAAGGGAGGGTGGAGAAACTCACGATCGGCTGCACACCCTCCATGAGCTCCCACTTGGTGATTGCGCCAGAGGCGATATCAACGAGACCATCGTAGACCTTGCCGCCCTTGGCGATCACCACAATGTCGGCAATGCGGCGCGGGAGGGGCGTCGTGGAGGGTGAGGCGAGCCATCTGGTCAACTCGGCCTTGCGGGGCTCGTGGAGGGAGACGACGTTGAAGAAGACCTCGCCGTGTGCCTTCGTGACGACGGCAATGGCCTTTTCGATCTCGGCCGACGAGAGGGGGTCTAGGGGATGCGGTGGTGCCATTGTGGGAATGTACGGTTGTGGTGTGTGATTTCCGGACAAGTGACCGGCTTTGGGAAATCAAGAAGATGAGAACTGAGGAACATCAAGAGTTCGCAATTGGGGGTTGGGGGTTGTCGAGCTCTAGATAAAGCTTGCATCCCCGACAAGGCCTCTAAGCCAGACCGCGTAGATAGGCGCGCTCCATCTCATGCGGTGCGCCGATTCATCCGCCATGGACGACCGGCTCGGCGAGGCAGCTGGCAAAGACATACGGTGCGTCATTGCAATGACCAAAAGAGTGCCCGTATGCCCCAATGGGTTCAGGAAATCCATTGGAGGAGGTGGAGATGGACCAGGGGGATGGCATCTCCCAGGATATGATTTTGATAAGAGCTCGAGAGGAGCTTGGTGTTATCCAAGGTCGTATGGCTGCATGATCGAAGCTTCGGCGCGGTCTCGTTCGGTTGGACCCGATAAGGATGGTTTCGAACAGCTCGTGCATTAGCATGGATTCTGGCTGTAGCATCCCCGAGGAATCGCATCTGCTCAATGGCGGGGAGACGGTCAGACAAAGAGCGTGAGGTGGGGAGGGGGAAGGGCGAGACGAGGGGCTAGATGGGGAAAACCTAGACGATAAGCTCTGGCTGCTCCGGCTATCTTATCAGAAGCGGGGCTATATGGACCCACATTCCGGCACCGGAGACGGTGTGAAAGTGGGGCGGCCCGGGACCAGCATCCGACAAGCGGTATCGCTCTTGGCCACTCAGAAGATTCCGGGTAAAATTACCACTTCAGGTTTAGATTCGTTTTGCTCTCTCGCTCTCGTGCCAACACTCTGATGCTTCTATTTAACACCGATCACGGCAAGCAGTCTCCGCCTTGCTTTGAGTGAGCGAGTGCGACCATGCAAAAAAGAGCATGTTAGGGGCTGGAAGTGGAACGGTCCCTCCTGAGGAGCGTCTGGCGTCTTGAGTCTTTTCAGCTTTTCAATCAGTTCAATCTTTCCCTGCACCTTTCGGTTTTGTCAGTCGCCAGCAGCAAGTGAAAGACGGGGTTGCAGCATGCATGCATGCAAAGGCCGAACAATCGGCGTTAAGCATTGACAAGATGATGTCAGCAAAATTTCGGCCGGAAGTCGGTGACTGCATTTTGCTGCTCCATCCGTTAGCATCGTCAGCCACACCGTCTGACCTCCACGCTCTCTGTAGTTATACCCCTGCCTGACACCAGCCTCAATACGTCTCTACTTTCAGTCTGCCTGGGAACTTCTTTGTTGGTTGGCTTCAAGTTAAAGCCCTCGATCATCACTGCCACCGATACAGCCTCATCGTGCTCCTCTGGAAGACTGTTGTCTCTCCCAACGAGCGCACAACGCTGGCTTCTTTCCAACAGAAAACATCCCTGATATTGAATGACCTGGATCTCTACTACACACAGGATTGCATAGGATTTCTTCTCTTAAGATCTACGTCTCGGGTTGAGACCTCTCACACCCCTGCAAAATCTCAAGGAAGTTGACAACCAGTCATGGCCTCCTTTGCAACGCCCCTGCCGCAGTCAAGCCGGTCTGAGGTCCTCGAGTGGCGCTTCCCGAAACCGTACCATCAATACGTCCTGACTGGAAAATCACGAGCGGCATGGCATACCTCATTCGTCATACCTCAGCTCAACCTCCTCCTTGACGCGGGCCTCGTCGTCAACAACCTACGGCCCAAGCACATCTTTATCACGCACGGCCATGCCGACCACTGCTTGCTCATTCCTGCCTTCACCAAGCGGGAAGATCCGCCAGACGTCTTCTGTCCCGTTGAGATGAAGAAGGCCCTTGAAGACTTCATCCTGGCCAAGACGCTCCTCAACCGTGGCGGGCTGTACACGAGCGACGATGCAGAGTCGCTAGGGCTGCCGTTGGACGGCATGGGCATGGACGACGAGGGGCGCACAGAAGGTGAGAGGGCGTTTCTGGGAACCCACAAGACGACAGCCGTTAGGCACGGAGACGTCGTCCCGCTGCGGAGGCTGAAGGGCATGAACGCCATGGTGGTGCAGTGCGACCACAACGTGCCGAGCGTCGGCTACGTCTTTACGACGACGACTCACAAGTTGAGGCGCGAGTACACCGCCCTGCCCGGCCCGGAGCTGAAAAGCCTCCGGCTGTCGGGCGTGGAGCTGACGGCGCCCGTTACGACGCCCGTCTTCGCCTTTCTCGGCGACACCACGGCGTCGACGCTCGCCGCCGAGCCCGAGTGGCTGCGGCAGGGCATCCCCGTCGTCATCACCGAGTGCAGCTTTCTGTACGACGAGCATGACGCCCAGGCGGAGAAGACGAAGCACACCAAGTGGAAGGACCTCGAGAAGGTGGTGCGAAAGTGGCCGAAGACGACCTTCATCCTGACGCACTTCAGCATGCGGTATAGCAATAAAGACGTCGTGGACTTTTTTAAAGGCCTCGAGGACGCGCCGACGAATATTGTAGTTTGGGCGGATGGTCAGCCGGAGTGAGATGATCATTCAACTAGCATCATTAGACGAGCCACATTTCTAACGATAAGCGACGATTAAAAATAAATGTATAGACATATAAAACCCCTGTTGAAGTATTGGCGAATATGCGGCTTTTAGAGGATAGTGAGATATTGCACACAGTCCAAAACCCGACACAATGAGAAATGACCAAGCTCATGATACTCTGCTGAGCTGTTTACCACCTCAATGCCAGATCATCTCGGTTACATGAAGCTCTTTTCCACCTCGTTCCTCAACGCACCTGCAATCCCCTAAACACGTCGCCCATCGTCGCTTTCCACAAATCCACGAGGTAATTTGTCCTCGGTGCCCAGATACCCGTCCCGAACCTGGGAAACACCTTCATAGCATTCTGCAAGTAGGTAGAGTTGAGATTCACCGCCACGTGCCGCTTCATATTGAGGTTCTCGGGCTGCGGCGTCACCGATCTCACCCCCTTCGCGTCCATGGCTCGCCACAACCTGACCAGGTACGAGCTGGTCGCCTCAGCGCCCAACGTCCAGGAGGCGTTAGCGTACCCAAAAACATATGCCATGTTTGGGACATCCTGCAGCATGCAGGCCTTGTAGGAGTACTTTGTGCTCACGTCCACGGGGACGCCGTCGACGGATATCGAGATGGAGCCGGCGAAGCGTATCCTCAGCCCCGTCGCCGTGATGATGATGTCGGGCCTCAGGGTCGCTCCGCCTTTCAGAACGATCTCCGAGTCCGTCACCCTGTCGATGGCGTCCGTGACCACGTCGGATTTCCCTGACCGCAAGGCGGCGTAGAAGTCGGCGTCGGGACACACGCACAGCCGCTGGTCCCAGGGGTTGTAACGGGGTTTGAAGTGCGGGTCGACAGGCACGTTTGGCGGAAGCTGCATCTTTGCGGCGCCCACCAGGAGTCGTCGAGCGGCTTTTGGAAACTGCCGGCAATAGTAGTAGAGGAGGGTGCTCAAGATGAAATACTGTATCCGGAGAAATCGGGCCGTGAAGCTTCGCGGCAAGACAGACATGAAGAACTTGGACAACAGCCCCCTCCGGGACGGCATGCTGAAAATGTATCCCGGGCTTCTCTGGAGCATGGTGACATGGGCTGCATCTGTGGCGATATTGGGTAGCAAAGTGATCGCGGTGGCGCCGCTCCCGACGATGACAATGTTCTTGTTGCGATAGTCAAGGTCTTCCGGCCAGAACTGGGGGTGGATGACTTGGCCCTTGAAGTCCTGGATGCCGGGTATCTCCGCAGCCAAGGGTTCTTTGTAGTCGTAATATCCGGTGCCCAGAACGACGAAGCGAGCCGAAAATGTCTTGATCTTCTCGTCACCCGTCGTGACTTGCAGCACCCACCTGGAAGTGTCCGAGTCCCAATCCGCGGAGACGACCCGGTGTTGGTACCGGATGTGTCTGTCGATGCCATGCATCGATGCCGATTTCGCTAGGTACGAACAGATATCAGGGCCTTCAGCTAGTGGCTTATCGCCTTTCCACGGATTCCATGAGAACCCGAATGTGTAGATATCGGAGTCGGATCGGATACCGGGATACCGAAATAGATCCCATGTCCCTCCCAAGCGGGATCGTCCTTCCATAATAGCGTATGTGGCATTTGGCGGCCCATTTGTCTGTAGATAGTATGCTGTGTTGATGCCGGAAAGGCCTGCGCCCACGATGATGTAGTCAAATGTCTCGTCGGCAGCAGACGGACCGGTGTTCGAGATTGAGCCCATGATAGAGATGAGGAGGATGCCGCTTGTGTGCGTCCTTATGGTAAACTCGATGTAAAGATAAGCAAACAACAATTTGACAGCTCTAAAAAGCACGCGCGGGGCACCGTGCCTTTATTCGAATCATCATTAATATAATGGCATGTGCTGCAAACCGTTAAACTATTCATACCCGTCTTTACGCACCTTCGGATTCGGAACGTTAAATCCCCTCAACCAATGCGAGCCGAGGACACTTGCGTTTGAGTTTTCTATTTCAGGTCTCAGTATAAGCTTGCCGAGGTTGTTTGCCGATATGGGACGAAACTTCGAAACGCGATCGTCGCTTCTTTCGTCTTGGTACACTATGTATGCATGGGGCATCGCACTCGCTTCAGGCCCGTGGTCCGGCAGCGAATCCGACCAGCGAAGCGTGCACATCCTAGACACACTTGCCACACACTGTCCTACACAACGCGAAGCTCCACGATTGCCTCGGCTGATCGTCGTCGTAGATCGAGGTAAATGAGCCCACCAGTGGCCGTCCGAACGCCGCTCGGCCGCCTTGGAATCCCATGTGCAAGTCATGTGAGGCTGAAAGTATATTCTGACAGGAACACTCTTGAGCGACAATATAGATACCTAGGTTTATGAGTGGAAGAACTGCTAAATCAATGACATAGCATCATGACTCAAGTATCTACAATTGATATCGATGAATACCGTATCATAGGATTGAGATTGACTCTTGTCGTGATGCATATTGGTGCGGTTGACAATAGTAGCAACTGTTGGTCCACTTTGTCGTCACAGCTACCGAAACTCTTTGGGAAACGCAGAGTTCTTCTGCATGACCTGAGATCGGCTATCTAGCCCGGGGTCACGGGCATAACCCGCTCGGCTCAGGGTAGCGGGAATAACCCATCATTACCACTATTACAATCTTATTTACATAACTAGGGATAATATGCATTTCAACGAAGCAGTAAACTTACCAAGCCGTCGGGATGCAACCGTGTGTAGATGCCCAAGTCCGTACGCAGACGCATGCCTGAGCTCAAAAGGTGCTTCGTACTGAAAGAATGGCAGGGAAAAACTGCAGGAGTCAGGTATTCTGCCGATCTCATGGCTCAAAGGCTGGCTTAACCTTTCCATGGATTAAACTACGCACCGTCTTGACAGGATCGCGAACTTCTGCTGCATTATGCAAACATGGAGCAGGCGAATTAAAAAAGCAAATAGTGTTTATAAGAGAATGCATTATTTTTCATTACTGCAAAGGAGTGGTATTGTCCTCATTCCGTCTTCTCGGATGTGGCATCCTTCGCCGGTGCAAAGGTATCCCTCCCGTTCTAAAGACGACCAAAAGGGCCAAGACGTGCATATTCTATAATTATGATTAAAGAAACAATCAAAACCTAAACTCTGACGAAAAATGTCCAGACAGCCACAAAGGATTGGCGTGGAGATCTAGGCGCATACAATGTCCAGAAGCCCCTCGAGTTACCCACGAGGGGATCCGGCAATGGTAACCCTGTGATTGAAACTCCCGAGAGATTCGCTAAAGCTAGCTGTGTCCATCAATGGTGTCTAGAGTCTGGTCGGGTTGTTCAGTGTTGTTGGTAATAGAAGAAGAGTCAGGCTGAGTATGTAGGTCGCCGGCCTCTGGGTATATCCGTCTGTAAGTCATGATATAAAAGTACCGCAATGAGAGTAGAAGAGTTGACCGGATTTTCCTGTTCCATGGCTTTCATATTCATCCAATATGCGGCCTCTCAACTGGAACGTTCTTGTTATTCAATAGTGAAGTCCTCGTCTCAAAATGACATGGGAACTGCTATCGCCATTCCGACGATGCTGACTAGGAGTCCGAGCTTGGATTCTGATTGGCGCTCAGCAGCGTTTACTGGCGATGAAGTCGAGAACGGAGTGGTAGTAGGGGGCGGGTTCCATCCGTCACCGCCATTGCCTCCTTGCGTAGCCGATGCAGGAGAAAGTGATCCGCCACTTCCCGAAGGCGTTGCTGACGCCGTCGCCGGTGATGATCCGATGCCAGAGCCCGATATGGCGGAGACGAATGATCCAGAAACAGTTTGACCGCCGATCTGACCTGCTCCGGCACAACCGCATACTTGACGATGGTTAGCTACACCTCTAGAAAGTAAATCAAAGCATCGTCGTCAATCTACGGCCAAGAAGAATGGGTGTTACGATGAGATGAAAAGGAAAACAGATGAGGCGAGGCAAGCCTACCAGATGATGCTCCGTTGATGACGGCCTGGAATGATGCGGCCGGGCATCCCGTCGCGACACAGGGTTCAATGGCAGCATAAAGAGCCGCTTCTTTCCCACATTGACAAGAGAAGTCGAGACTGTCGCAGCCCACAAATGAAGCGCCCTCCATGAAACAGCTCTGGGCGCAGGACGGGATCGCGGTAACCGCCACGCTTGCGCAGTTGTCTGCCGCCGCGGCACCGCCCAGAAGCAGCGCTACGCCGGCGACGACGCCAATGATGTCCCTCATGATGATGTTTCTTGGTTTAGTACTCAGGAGTAGGTGGATGAGCGACTGGGATTCGAATAGATCGGGAAATGGTGAAACGAGAAACGCTTCAAGGGGTCTTCGTGGACATGGAGATGGAGCATCCAATTCGTTCCGGGAAGTACAGAGGCATGCAGGAGGAAAAGATAACAAGCTTAATTATTTTGCTGGATAGGCCAAAGGAAAACCACACGCAGCAGAGGGTGAGAGCGGGAAAGGGGTCATAGGAACCAGGAGTCACATCGCTTTCCCTCACCCTTGATCTAGACTTAATACTAGCTAAGCTCCTTTTTGCCCTCTCAGCTGGACCTCACAGTTCAGCTAGCCACCTCGGCATCCAGGAAAATTCACCATATTGTACTTATGACATGTGCCCTTCTAGCCGACAGCTTGTCGGCATGAAATCATGGTCCTGTTAAGCCATATGGGGAAGATCACCGCGAATACGACACTAGTTGGAGAGATACCACCCACATCTCACCGGAATTCCAGTCGACGTTTGCTCTCCAATTAGTCAATATCTCGGCCGGTCTTTCCCCATCCTCGTTTCCCCGCAATTACACCCGGGATGTTCGGGCGCTGCTTGCCGGTATGGGGAAAGGCGCGGGGAAAGTGACAGGGATATCAAGGGTGGATGATGCTGATCCTTGGCCATGATGCTACCGCAGGTACTCTACTGTCAAGCTTTTTGGTGTGGACGAATTGTTTGTCCGATGTGACCGTAGATGGACGGCTTTCCATTCAAGTGTCGGACGCCGGTCAGACCAGGAAGGGCTTTCTTACCAGGCGAGGGGCAGCAGGGAGTGGGGTTCGAAACCTGCTGATGTGATTCGACCTGCAGGTTCTTGACCACAAGGTGGTGGCGCTCGTAGAGAGGACCGATTTTGCCTAGAAATACAAGCGACCGATATGTGATTGTGCTCGGATTTGGTTCCCAGCTCGTATTGACGGGGTGGTGACTTGAATAGCGACATTTTCTGGCGTGCCAATCAAATCCACACGAAGCCTCTTAGCCTTCGCTGAGCTTTGGACTCGTGGCAGGAGACGCACCAAGAGTTTAGTCACTCTGTTGGTTGCTAGTGGTAGCCCTCGCCAATACTGGCCTTCGTAACCAATTACTCGTGTCAAGCGCGAGGACACTAAAATCGTCCTGAAGACAATGTGTGAATAGCTCGTGTGGGGTTGGATACCATCATCCCACTTAGCAAGAGCCACAACGAGCCTAAAACTATGAAGACTAAGGGATCTCGGATTTTCTATTGGGCAGTTGATAAATGAAAGGTGTGATTGCGACAGTGTTGAGAAGTATGGAAAGTTCAACGCGGGAGTATGATTCATCATTGATGATTCTACTCGGAGTCCCACGAGTTGAAGTCCATTCCCGTTGGAGAATGTTGGCCGTTAATGTTTTATCGAACCCACATGTATAGTGATTTGGACAACATGATTCCATCTGAGAACGATCATTTGCTGTCTGGTGACTCGTGACTTACAATATTGGCTCGTGGTCCAGGATTCCTTCTCGACCACTCGTCCTAGATACCAATGACTCGCCTATGACTGTCGTATGCAAGTTCAATCGCCGGTGTGTTCCATGGATCCCATCAGCCATGTCTCTTGCCAATATGGACTACTGGAACCTTACGGAGTGTCCTAGTCACTCGCTTTTATATTATAATTCATGTACTGAGTTTTTCCATTGAGCTTTTGTATCATGGTCTCAGCTACAGATCTCTGCTCCTCTTAGTCATCATCCCGTTTGGGCTGTTACATCATTATGAGTTATGCAATTGGATAATTTATACTGCACTTGATAGTCTACGATCCAGCGCAGTCAAGAAGCTCGATACGGCGTGGAACTGCTTATGTTGCAATGCCTGAGAACGCCAGCTACCGCCGATAGCGGAGCTCATATTCTATAATCCGCGGCGGTGGTTATCTTGCTTTTCAACCAGGCAGCCCACCGTAGCTTCTTTTCTTACACATAACAGAAACCACTGAAGCCCTTCATTCGTCACCACTACGACCCATGTCACTACACTGGAGATATCAGTAGTTTTTGCTAACACATAATATCTTGATTGACGAAAATACACCACTATACTAGCAAGTATGCCGCAATTAACGCCAGCACAACCACGCTTTATCCGTAGCCCTAGCCTTCCACAAGACTACCTTCCATTCACTGAGCATTCAGAGACTCTGGTGCAGGAAGCGTTAGTACACATCCTTGTCGAGACTCCTCCCCGAGAACTCTATACACGTGACGAATGTCGTGGTCTCTTCCGTGGTCCAACGGCGCTAGCATACTTGCTACTTAGGATACACGCTGTATATCCCGCCATGAGAATTCATGGGCAATCTCTTCAGCATTGGGTTGATTCTTACATGGCCCCTCAGCGCACCGGAGGCAATTCGGCCCCGTGCGGCCTCGCGTGTGAAAGTGCGGGGTACTATGCTGTGAAGACCATATTAGACGAAACGGAAGCACCAAAATTCCGCGAAGAGCTAGAAAGACTTGTTGAGGAAGACAACCATCCCTATGAGCTTCTTTTTGGGTTCGCCGGACTACTCTATATGGTTCGCGCTGTAGAACTTTCGGTGAGTGCCCTGATGGTACGTTTTGCATATGAAAACGAGCTGATCGGTTTCGCCAGAGACCAGAAACAGCCTCTCTTCTGGCCACTGCCAAAGCCCGAATTATAGAAAGGATTCTAGGCGCAGGGCCGGGTTGGACCTGGCGTGGAAAACGCTACATTGGTGCCGTGCACGGTGACGTCGGTATCTTGACTCAGCTTCTTCTGACAGATTCGAAGTTGGCAAAGAAATCTATGGTGCGGAATTCCCTGCAGAGGCTCCTGAGCTTACAGCACCAAAGCGGAAACTGGCCCACAGAAGACACTGATCATGGCTACCATGAGCTCGTGCAATTCTGTCACGGCGCGCCTGGTTTCGTTTCATCGCTTTTGCAGATTGGACAGTTTTTTCCAGACATGAATGAGCAAATTGAAAACGCAATTGCGTTGGGCAGAAGGTGCATTTGGCAGCAAGGCTTGTTAAAAAAAGAACCTTGCCTGTGTCACGGTCTTTTGGGCAATTCTTTGTAAGTCTTTCTGCGATATGAATCTTGGTTCCAGTATGCTTACCAGTTCGACAGCGGACTCCCCTCTGGTACGGAAAGGAATCATTTTCTGGCATGGTCCTTGCCATCAAAAGTTGAAGAAGAACGTCAACGGGATGGGTTGAATTTCTCGCCAGAGGACGGCAAGCGGATGTGCATCTGGTTCAATTATTGGCCAAGTGCAGCTTGGACGTGGACAGTTTGTGAGGCAGATGCTCCAGGAGTCATTCTGTACAGCGATGTTTAGTCGTTCAATCCGGAGTGGATACAACAATAACTCTTTGCTTTATTGACAGTCTTGTTGGTCAAAATAGTAACTCGAGACAGCCGATTCATTGCCCCAAATGTTCCAAATGTTGAAGGATCATTAATGGGTTTCAGTGTTTGTGCCATTTGTTCCTACAAAGAGAAGCGCTTGCAACGCCCAATCCCAAGTCTACGGATCAGCTGCATGTTTCGGAACTCGAACTCAAGACATGTTCCTGGGCTGGTTTAGGAATTCTCTCTCGATGGATTTGCTCACTGATTTTCATTACTATCTAAACGTTATCTAAATCGCGGGGAACGCCGCGTGATTTGGTGGGCGGGCTGAAAAGTTCACCACCACTGTCGTCGTTACTGGTCCGCCTGGGGCGTGGTCTTTAACGATCTGCAGTCGTTCTTCCGGCGGCATGCTTGACATCGAAATGTCGGACGTGCAAGGTGTCGTACCGCTGTTAGTCCTGCTGTACGCAATTTCGAACTCCCTCTCGACCATAATCATTTCGGGTGCCTGAGTCGAAAGACTCAATCCCCTCCCCGCCTCCACGTCACTGAATCCATACCAAGTTTTGCCTTGCGATCCGGTTGATGTTCGAGAAGCAGTGACGCTTGGGGACGAAGCTAGAGTTGACAAATGGTCCGGGAAGTGATGATCGATCAGGGGTTGGAGTGCCGGGATGCACGCCGCAATGATAACAACATTGGCCTCGAGACTGTGATACATCGTCAGCAAAACTGCGGAGAACTTGTTGATGAAAGCCAGGAGTCTCCAAGTTACTTCTGTTTTGCTTCATCAAGGGTAACGATGTCATCTTACCTTGTCCAAATGATAAGGTCTGCGGAGTCATCTGGACACCCGTGTAAGCAAGCGCCAAGTTGATCGGGATGTGTTAGCAAGGAAGGGCACTTACAGGTGAAATCAGGACTGCCAAGAGACTTCAGTCTCGTGCATTTGAAAATTGCTGTAAGTAGTGCTCTGTCAAGTTATGTCAGTCCATGTTAATTCCGACAGCATGGAAAATCTGTGCTATGCAGACATACAAAACACCTAATACCAGGGAAATTGCCAACGCAAGTCGTTTTCTTCGAGTTACTTTCAGCCTCCGAACAGCCAATGCAGCGTAAATAGCAAGGTACCCGTTCGTGGCAGCCGAGATAGCTATTTTGAGTTGTTAATGCTGAATGGCGGAATTGCTACAACTTCCAGTATTGGCTTACCACTGGTGGATATGGAATACGCAACCGCCCTTTCAGGGCCAAGACACGCCGTCTTGGTGAATGTTATATGCACCACTGACTCTTGCGGGCATTTCGCATAAAGCCCAATGACATTTCCCAGTAGTCCAGTGACACACAACAACACCATTATCCAGAGAAAAAACCGATGAAGTCGGTTTGGTTGAAGAAGTCGATTGACCAGGGCTACTATGGCAACCTTCGGAAGCGCCAGGGCAATAATTCCAAAGGCAAATGACATCACTTGCCACCGCAATGCTTCCTCTTTTTGCGCATCTGTGAGAAGGGCAACATGTTTGCCATGTCCCATCGAGACAGCCTTAAGCGTGGTACCGGTCGTTGTCCATCCCGATGCCTGTCAAGTTTGGATCATTAAAACCGTGGCATGTAATACAGGAGTCTGTGGGGTTCATACCACTGCCAAAAGTAGAATCCCGTCGTCGTATTGGATCCGTCTTTGTACCCATCCCTTGACAAGTAGTCTCGCAAAGGCAAACAGTGTAGAAATGATCGTTATTGGTACCAGCGATCCCACAACGACTGAGCCTATGCTATGATGATCCACAGTGTCGGAAATGTCGGAAGTGTCGGCATTAGGCGGCAGTGTGGGGAATGACAGTATTGTCGATCTGGCTATTGCTTTGTACAGCATGTACATCATACGCGCTGACGCAGAGAGGTGTTATTGACAATATGTGGTCATGATACACTGTACGGAGTGAGGTTGCTTGCAGGACAAATTGTCTGAATAGAGCACTGGAAGAATCTTGGATTTGGATTTCCGGGGAGGGGTAAGATGAGGATGTTGGCTACTTGGATCGTGTCTCATTCGCCAAAGAGCATGGAACCAAGACAGCAAGACTAAGCCTCTGCTTCAAGCATAGTGTTCCGTAGCTACCAGCATGGCTGGGGTCTGAGAGCGTGTTGAGTTTGCCTTCATCTGATTTTGTGGTTGGGTGAAGGAAACATGAAACTATCCGGCAAGTGGGGTCCCTGGAATAGGAACAAACTCTCCAACCAAAGGGAACATTCAATGAACTACAAAGGGCTGTGGCACACCATTTGCAAACGGAATTCAGCCGAGGAACCCGAAGTAGCGGGATAGTCATGGATTGAGATAACCTAGTTAAAGAGGTCAGTGAGTCACGTAGGCCACGGGATATGACTGAGCCCAAGTGAGGTACTAGGCTGATTGCGACCGCGCTACGGAGCGATTGAAGGTGCTCCGCCCGGTTGCGGAAGCGCCCATGAGTGTTAGCTTGGCAGAGGTGCCGATTAAATAGTCATCATAGGTCAAAAGTGTTTCTTCCATTGTATATTAGTTAGAACCAGCCCGACACCGTTTCGGGATAGGGATACCAGGACGTCTTCATGCGAAGTAGGAACGCTCCGAGAAATTAGGTAACTGCTTTAAAGTATTCCGTCTCAGTTCTGGACGCAAATCATAGCCTTGGCAGCCATTGAGTTAACTGTATTGACAGGCAGTCAGCGCTCTGAGCTGGGCTGCATGCTTTGACAGGTATGCTCAGATGATCAGAGCGATTGACAACTAAGGGGAGTACCTGCAGTATGTCAACGCTGCGTCTTAACTGGAGGTAAACTTTGTACTCGTGATAGATTGCCATACAGATGAGCTAAAATCGCTAACGAATCTAAGCCACCAAGGGTATTTAGATGAAAGGACATGCATTTGTACGTAACAATATACCCTTCAGACCCATAATAAGTTCGGAGTAGTAGACCCTGATGAAAATGAAGGGCAGCGCTCATGTTACCAATAGTGATGTCAAAATGATATCCAATCCTTATAACAAAATATAAAATTGAGTTTGGCACAACATGACCAAAAAACGACTAACTCAAACGAGATTAGCAATTTTGGAGAGAACCAAAACAAACAAAGCCATATTGGATTTGATTGGAAAGCTCTCCAAACGCGACCGCCTGCTCATCAGAGCTTACGTGGTCACGCAAATTATGAAGTCTATCACGAGAAACAGTTTGTACGATGGTACCAGGCCGAAGTAAAACCTTCCTGATAAGTAGTTAATATTCACCCCCCCACCCCCTCCCCCACTATAGAACTTCTCTATTGATGAATATTACATTCCCCCTCTATTACGATGTCAACTGTGGGGGGTAACATAATTGGGGGCATTAATTTATCCCCTACCGCCCTGTAGTTTTGAATGGATGATGGAGCACACGTATGAAACCTTGGTTCTCGACACAAATTAGTAGCCGATGTAAACATGAAACAACAGCAAAACAGGACTGTAGAGCTTAACCTCGAGAGTCTTTGCCAAATCTGAGTGAAGTAGAATCAATGGGTCGCTGATAGCCGTCAAATCCCGAGTTTATCCCAAGATGAGCAGAAAATCGACCAAAAGCTGTTCTAACTCGATTATGGCTCTGTCGCGATGCCTTCACGGCATCGCGCAGCCTTTGATGGATCCGACCGGTGCCGGAATATCTATCAATCCGGATCCACCGCCCGGATCCACTTTACCGACACGTATATCTACGCGCCCCAACAGGCAGTCTAGAACGTAGATAGTTAAGCCGTCTTCTTATGACATTCCATGACCGAATAAGTGCATCGTGACAGGCTCATTGTTGAATATTTATTAGGTAAATTTCTCTGCATTGGAATTTATTTCCTCCCACGTTCAAAGCCAACAAACCTTGTTTTTATATATCACAATAGCTTCACTCAGAACTAAAACTACCTGCCTTGTCATGTGCTTCATAACGCAGTGTTCCATTCATTACTCACATCTATTTCTATATGTAGAGATACTCTTTCATATCTGGACTCGCAAATGACTGAAAATCTTTTACTCCCGTTATCTTGTGTCCTGCTGTGTGCTCTAACTCGCGACATCAAGATCTTGGCCGTAAACCTCCTGCAAAGGGCATCTTGCTCTCTCTGGAATTAATATTTGAATCCAGTTCAAAATAAGACAATTACAAAACATAAGCAAAGAATATGAGAATAAACACTGGTCTTTACAAGATTATTTCAAATGCTCAGAAGGAAACCACGTTATAACCAAGGTTGGGAGCTCAATAAAGAATTTACATATAAGTCAAGTGAGCTTGTGGTGGCAAAAAAAGACAAGAGTGAAGGGGAAACAATAAAGTAGTGCTAGTAATGCAATGATTTGCATGTCCCCTATATATACCATCAATTGTTCACAGCATGCATCAAGATGTACTCGGTTCATCATGATTTATAATTTGTAAGAGACATGTATACGGATCCATAAAAATGACCCCTATCTAGGTAAGAGTCAATCGTGGAAATATACCTTTGATTTAGCCTACAGTTTGAGTATGCCTCGTAGATCTCAGGCATTGTGTTGTATTTATTTGAGTCCTTCATTTCCGCCTGACGCTCTTGCTACTTCCAGCAGACCCAGCTCTCCTAGAAACACCACGCAACAACCAACGTGCGTTCGCCTGTGACTAAAATGGGGCCCATAGAGTTGGAATCAGAAACCACCGCTTATCTCTTACGACAATGCTAGGATGGCGCTAATGAGAGTGAACAAGTAAGTCAGTGGATATTCTAGACCCAAATGGATGGCCATCAAAGCGATTATGTCCATGGCCACGTGTAGGGCAGATAAACTCACATGGCTTAGATTGTCTATGGACGCTCGCCACACGTTTGCCGGCATAGAGAGATGGCATGGCCGTCATAAATGCCAAGGTCATCCATGCATTTAAGGACACACTGAACGAATCCTTAGTTTTCTCAATTCTGACTGGATTAAAAGTTGATAGTCTAACTTACTTCAGAGAGCTGGCGCTTCCCAACTTGTACAGGGCCGGCGGCCGCGGCCACTGCCACAGCAGTGGCGAAAATCGCGAGGGAGAAAATACGCATTTTTTCAAGAAATAAATATCTGCAAATGCTAACTTTCCTGAGGGTAGAGAGTGTTTTTCTGCCTGATTCTAGTCATTCGGAAAGAGGCCTGCTCGGCTTTAAGTATAGCTTTTTTTGTATCGGTCTAGTGAACAGATAGATAAGACACAAAGACAAAGGTCTTGGCTTATTCCTTCAAAACACAAGGCATCCTATCAGAGTTGTGATTTGGAGCTGGGCGTAAGTATCGCGATCCTGTGGGATCTGCCAAGGTCTTCGGGCTGAGCAATCCTGCACTACCAGATTCCTATATAGGCTGGAATTTGCAAATTAGCCAGAGTCGTCAGCGCTAGGTTTGCTCTCCTTCCCTTCGTGATCTAGCGATGCTAATTAACTGATTGCGTATCTTCTTCTACTTCTGTCTTGGCCTGGACAAAGACATGCACTCACTCCCTCCAGAGGATATAACCCAAATCCTACTGGTCAGTTAATCCTTCAGCATATTATACTGTGCGTGTCTAACTCAATCATGAAGGTCTTCTTCGTCGAGGAGCTTCTTTATGCTTTCGTTGTTGCAGCTACCAAGCTGTCAGTGCTTATGATCTATCTCCGTATGTTCGACTAACTATGGTTTCTAGTATTCTGTTGCGTCATGATGGCACTGACTACTATTTGTGGCGTTGGTCAGATGATCATGCTTGCTATCACCTTGATATGCACACCAATCAGTTACAACTGGACACAATCGGATGGAGAACACTTAGGGGAGGTTCGTACTCTCGGCTATAATATGGGTAATATCTGTTGTTCAGGCTTCCCTCTCTTTGTCTCTCGTACTGGAAATTCAACTAAATTTCAATTTTTTGGTGTGGTAATGTGACCCATATGACCTCAACGGCGGTGTCAATCTTGCGCTGGACTTCGTTCTTTTTGTTATGCCTGTGACTCAATTGTAAGATAACTCTTCCAACGCAACTTGACTAGCTACGGTTATTTAACTATGTGCAAAAGTATCAAAGTTTCGTGGACTATTAGAAAGAAAATTGGAGTCAGTCTAATATTCCTTCTTGGGCTTCTATGAGTGCGGATCCCAATGATTTTCCAAGTTTGAACCATCGCTGATATAGTGTCCGTTTGGCTACGGTGGCCATATTTGGCCCTTGGGTACATTCAGAATCCTACATGCAAGTAATTAGTCCTCCACTATTCCCACAACTCCATTGTTATAAAGGCTTTTGCAGACGACTTCAAAAACCTGTCAATATGGTCCTTAATAGAGATGCGTCTAAGCATCATATGCGCCTGTATGCCGGGAATAGCTGCCTTCGTCCGGCGAATCAGACTCTATATTCGCCGCTCCGATTCCGAGCCAGGACAGCCACAACCTGGTAATCAACGTCGACCTGGTCGGTCGATTGCAGGGAGGGTACGAGACACACTTACGCGTCTTACGGCGCATGAATTGGGTTGGAAGAGTTCACGTGCTAGCAAAAGCGATATCACAGGGACTCAAGGCGGTATCATTCATCCAGACGCACCCAAGTTCAAGGATTATTCGGCTTACGCCCGATATGCCGAGACATCTGTGACAGGAACACAATTACAAACGCTGAACAGCAGAATAGGCCCACAAGACAGCATTGAAATATGGAGATACAAGACAAACGTAGGCTGGGCAGAAAACCGCAATCTTTTCGCATTGTACCTGTATTTTTGCTCTCTAACAATTTCTCAAACGCTTGTCTGACGACTCGCATTCGGGAACGACATCTGAGAAGCACGCGAGAGCCTTGCTGATGCCCCAGTGATATTAGGGTCTGCGCCCAAGAAGTTGCCCGGGAACCCAACGTCAAAGTCCTTGACACTCTCCAAGTACGCGATCTGCTCATCTGTGAGCTTGATCTTGAGGGCTTCGATGTTGGCCTTCAAATGTTCCACCTTGCGCCCGCCCACGATGGGTATGACGTTAGCTGCTTTGCTCCGGACATAGGCCAGCGCAATAGCCGTCACACTCTCGACCCCATGTTCTTCAGCTACCTTTTCCAAAGCCTCACTGATCTTGATCTCCATCTCGGTTTGCTGTGCAGAGCTGATAAAAGACCTCAGCCCCTCGCCGGCCTTTTTCCGCTCCTCGATGGCCTTCTTCGATTGAAACTTGCCGGATCCCAAAACATCCCATGGGCAGAGGGCCATACCAAACATCCTAGCCATGGGCAAGATGTCGCGCTCAAAGTCACGGTGCATCACGCTCCAGCGGCCTTGGTAGACACTGAACGGCGTCTTGCCATGGTCGATAGCGTACGTGTTCGCTGCGCTGACAACCCACGCTGGGGTGTCTGATATTCCAAGATAGAGAACTTTGCCCTGCTCAACAAGAATGTGAAGCGAGTCTACAATCTCCTTGATCGAGGTCGTGTAGTCCCACCAATGCAGGTAAAGAATATCGATGTAATCGGTGCCCAGTTTCTTCAGGGAGTCGCGGACGCTTATGTGGAGACTTCGTCGGTGGTTCCCAGTGAAGTTGGCCGTGTTTCCCTTGCCCAGGGTGTGACTCTTGTAGTCGGATGTGTACTTCGTGGCGAGAACGATCTGTTCTCGGTTTCCCCTCTCCTTCATCCATTCGCCAATCCAAGCTTCTGACTGCTCATCCTGGTAGTTGTTTGCAGTGTCAATAAAATTGCCGCCCGCTTCGAAGAAAGCGTCCAGAAGTTTGAAGGCCTGCTCTTTACTCATGGCACCCATGGCATCGGCCCAGGCGTCTCCGATGGACATGGCACCCAGTGCAAGAGGTGACACGCGAATGCCAGCGTTGGGCGAGAGCACACGCAGCCTCCCTAGCTCGGTGGGTGGCTCTGGGGCCGGGGCCAGGAAGTTCGACATGTTGGCGGAGTTGGCTTAAGACGGATTAGAAAGGGCTATGGTGCAGTTCTTTGGAAAGTCTGAAAATCCTCAAGTCAACTAATACAGAGCGAGAGGGTTCAAGCCCTTTTATAGGAGATAGGATCGGAAATAAATACCGGAATTTAGGCAAGCATGGCGTTTCGACATGGATGCTCATTGTTAGTTTCAAGTGCGGAGGCATGGTGTGCCAATGA
The DNA here is from genome assembly GCF_030913465.1 of Colletotrichum navitas. Classification (NCBI taxonomy): domain Eukaryota; kingdom Fungi; phylum Ascomycota; class Sordariomycetes; order Glomerellales; family Glomerellaceae; genus Colletotrichum; species Colletotrichum navitas. The sequence continues at coordinate 211,590 of NW_026850577.1, forward strand.
CGTGGATGGCTGCTATACAGCCTACACATCGATTTGTGTAGCGGGTAGAATAACCCGTCACTGCAGCAAAGTTCTTCGGCTATAACAATGTGAAGTTTCGGAGATATAAGGCCATCAGTATTGGAGGACCCTTTTAGCTCTGTGGACAGACCACATGGTCGGCACCGTGTCACCGGAATTTGCATGATTATCTCCGGGATGGCCTGTCAGCGCTAAGCTCATGTGAGTTTGAAACCTATTTGAACACAACTGAGAGCGACAGCAAGATCGAGTCTAGTTTGCCGTTCAAAGTGAATACGGTCGCCATGCGTTAAAGAAAGCCGGTCTACTCTTCACATCATCGTCTCCGTGCTGGCACAATCAGAAAATGGCAAAGCGTAGCCAAGGGCATGTGCTAGATGACAGAAATATCCACCGATACCGTGGCGGCTTTGAGCTTACCGCTTTTGCTTCAAGTGCCTTACCAGCTTGTTCATGTGTACAATTGCTTCCCTAGCACCATTCCAGGTCTTCCTCTTTCCCGTCTCAAAGTACCGGAAAGCATGCGCCGTCTCGACACCGTGGTTCATCAGGTAGCTCATGTACGGATCTTTGAACCAGGTGACCCAACCGCGCCACCCCCAGCCAAGATTCTCCATGCCAGTGCCAGCAGCCTTGTGCAAGAAGCCCTGGAACTCCCACTGTTTGACTGCACCTGGGTCGGATCTTTTTTCGAGGGTCCAGCGATCTGCGATCCACTGCTGATGCTGGTCAATGGCTCGCTCCATCTCTGGCCTTGATGGAATCATATCGGCGCTGACCCCGCGCCAGATGTTACTGATAGCCATGGAAGTAACGTCGGAGAAGGAAAATCCGTTATTTTTGCCGTAAGTCGAATATGCGAGAATGGCAATGCTGTCTGCGTGTGCCGGCGGGAACAGGTTCTTATATAATCGTGCTATGGGGCGTCCTCCGTAGGGATTCCCAGAAGTGTCCGCCTTGGGCTTGCTCATCTGAATGAAGGGAACGAGATCGAAGTCTGCTGAATAGCCTGTGCAGCAGATGACGGCATCAACATCATCTAGAACTGTCCCGTCGGTGAACTCGATGGATTTCCCTCCAAGGAATCTCTGTATGCCGTACAACGATGTGGCCTTTCCCTCCCGTAGAATTTCAACGGTAGTGTTTAGAAATCCTGCGAGGTGAACACTGAGTGGTGCCATATTCTCATCGAGACGCCAAGAAGGATCAAGCTTGCCGTGCTGTTTCATGAGAAATCTGGAAGCAAGTGTCGCAAGCTTGTTAGACAGGTTTGGGAAATGGCTTTGCAGGAAGTAAGACATCTGTCGTCGGGCGCGGGTGACCAGCAGATCCGTGGGAACACCATTCCTCCAGCGGCCTACGATAAGTCCGCCGTTGCGATGAGAGATGTAAGCCTTGTCCGTTTGCTTAACAATAACAGAGAGAATGTCACTAAGAGTGGCGCCCAGGCCAACAAGAACAACCTTCTTTCCCTTCAAGTCCTCTGGCCTGATACACGGCTCATTAGCTAGTTCTCTGGTTAAAAAGAAGAAAAAAGGAGAAGAAAAAGGAAGAAAACAAGAGAAAGAAAAAGATAAAAAGGAGCGGATCATACTTCCGGAACTGCTGCGAGTGTATGAGGAGGCCCTCATACTGCTCTTGACCTTCATAAACTGGCATCTTTGGTTTCGTTTGATACCCGTGGCAGAAAACAACCTTATCAAACTCTTGCACCTCTGTAAGTCCTGACTTGGTCATCTCGACCTGCCATTTGGACCCATTGGTATTTCGCACGACTTGCTTAACATTTGTGTTAAAGGCCATGTGCTTGTGAAGATCAAAATTCACAGCATATGATTCCATGTACTCTTCAAAATCCCGCTGCGACAGGAAGGGTCCGTATTCTGCTTGAGCGTTAGCGTCTCGTACTCCCTCCTTCCTACATTCATGAGGCGGGACGTTGACCTACTATCTGGCATTGGGAAATCTGTAAAACCACAAGTGTACTTTGAGATAATTGCCGTTGTAGCTACATGTAAGAGAAATTAGAGATGTGCATCAAGGCCTCTTTTCAGCTGAGAACAAGACCTACATGGCAGGGCTGTGGTCATAGTTTTATCATCAGTATACGACCAAAGACCTCCGACGCCACCGCGTCTCTCGAACAGTTTTGCATCGAAACCATCTTCGCGCAACGTCTTCAGCATGGAAATACCAGTGGCACCTATTCCATTAATATCACATCTGGCTTGACTGATAGCCGTCTTAGATGGCACTCACCAGCTCCGATGACCGCCACCGATGGTGGGTTGCCTTTATCCATTAGCGCAGGCTCAGAAGGGTACGTGATTATAATAATTTGAAGCTTTTGAAAATTACACCGATAGAGCTCATTTATGAAGGAGGCTGTAATCAAGTATTCCTAGATGGGCGAAGCGTGCCATTGATAAAGGAATGAAGGATTATCTGAGGTAAGACAAAGTAACCCTATCGCCGTCAGCACTAAATCCGCTATGCCCGAATAAGTAAACACTTCGGTGGCGAAATTCCTAATGAGTGTTAACTAGAGAGTGCGATCTGGCGTTGTCAAGCTTAATTTGTGGCGCTCTCACATTCGTATGTAGTAAAGAGTACCGTATCCTCTCAGCAGATTCGTACACCGCACAGACCACCCACTAGGCCAATTTCGAAAGGCGGTCAGCCAGCCTAGCCACCCACCTAGCCATCTAACCCTAACCCTTGCCACCAAACTTGCTGCTGACGTTGACTAACCCTTGCATTTGCCACTTCTAGATCCCTGTTTCTGCCAGCCTGCTAGCCCCTATCCAGCAGCCCGTAGTCAGTGCGGTGTACGAATCTACTGAGAGGATACGGTAGCACAGACACATAGCAGAACTGAAAGGGTTTAAACCTAAGTAACAAACATATACACCCATGAGCACCCATATATGGATTTTCATCGTAGGCTATTAACACTTGATTGTTTCAGAAGATAAGATGAGAACAAAATCCGGTGGTGACAGATCATATTCCAAGAAAACCATCCAACGTCAGTATGCCCAAAGTATTTCTTGATCTAGACAATGCTTTCTAGCCGAGTTCGTACATGCATGCATAGATATAGCTAGCCCGTGCATTTGATGACAACATGAATATAAGAATGCAATGCCAATATGTGGTTTCTTGAGCGCAGTCTTAGAAACACTACTCTTGACTTCCTTGAAGCCATTCGCGTTTCCCAAAGTCATTTTCGTCCTGAATTCCCAAGTCGGCGAGTTAACACCAAGATAAGTGGGGTTGCTCTCGGTATGAGAAGTAGTACTCTGCTTATACCTCAGCCATGGTGAGTCCCTTGCTCTCTATAATTGCTAAGAAAAACTCTGAAGTGTTTCGAAAAGAAAGGTGCTCTCAGCCCAGATGTCTTGAGTCCTGATGACGAAAGAAGCTTAGATTCGAGAGCGCATCGGCTTATCCGCTGGGCTTAGAGTATTTGGGACTTGGTATTAGGAATACTTGTGAGGACCTAGCTACTAGATATTGAATGAGCACTGAGACTGGTTGAACTGAGTTAAGAAGTCGGGGTCGCCATGTTCGCCGTTTTCCCTGCGCATTGCCTCTGGGTAATTAAGTATGCTAATTTAAGAATCGATTGTGGTCGCTGTTCAAATCCAAGAGATAACGACTTGAGTTGATCAATGATTTACAAGCACGCCTCTTATTCCCAAAACTAGAGCAAGGTTGTTTTGGATTGCATCTACGCCGCCCAGCACACGACCCCATCTCACTCACTGAGACTGTTTCTGGCAAGCAGCCATCCTAAGCTGGCGCCTCTCGTAGGCCTAGGCAAACGAAAGTGAGGCAAGTCAGTTCAGGGACATGAATGAGGCAATCCGTCCGATTTCTACATTACAACAAAATGACGCAACTGAAGACTGAGAATCTAGTGGAGGAGGTGTGCTGTCTCCACATAGCTGCGGCGCTTAATATTACCCAAACCGGACAAGCTCGACGCGTCCAGAAGCTGGCCGGATTATGGTCATGGTCCTGGCCAGATTTCTAGTGAGGGGGCGCAAAAGGTCGTCCAAATAAGGAATTCTTAAACACCATAGCCATCATGGTCACACTGTAGGTAGACCTTTTGCATTAAAAGGCGCGGGTTACATCGTTTCGTTGCCAAGATGTCCTGCTACTTCAAGAGCCGATTTCCTGTCCTACTTCATTTGACATTATCTGCGAACCGGGACGACATTGCACAATCTTCACAACATGGTGGACAGGACCAGATTCCAGGCATTTGCCAACAAGCCAAGGGTATTGGTTCTCACGGACATCTCCAACGAACCGGATGACGCCGAGTCCCTCGTCCGTTACCTCCTCTACTCGAACCAGTTTCAAACCGAAGGGCTCGTAGCTGTCTCATCTACATGGATGAAAAATAAGGTGTGCCCGCAAGATATTCACAAGATTATCGACGCCTACGCAGGAGCCGTCGACAACCTCAACAGGCACACGCATCCCGAGTCTCCATACCCATCAGCCGACAGCCTGCGAGCTCTGGTCAAATCTGGCCCACCGGTATGTCAGACATGCGGTTGAATAGGGAATTTGATTCACCTAACGTCAATCTAATATTAGGTGTATGGTTTCGCCGGTGTGGGCTTGGACAAGCCTTTGACCGACGGCGCACACCTGCTCCTCGAGAGAATCGAGGCTACTTCAGAAGAATCACTCTGGGTTCTCGTCTGGGGCGGCACAAATGTCTTAGCTCAGGTCCTATTGACCATCAGCGACCGATACTCTGCCGAAGAAGCGGCCAAGTTACGGGCGAAGCTGAGAGTATACACCATCTCCGACCAAGACGATAGCTCTGCCTGGATCCGCACCCAGTTCCCTGATATCTTCTATATCTCTTCTATCCACGGCTGGAACCAGTACGGTCTTGCCGCCTGGACCGGTATTTCTGGCGACAAATACTACGGCTTCGACCAGGGTGGCCCGGACTTTTCCAAGGTCTCGAAGCAATGGCTCAAGGAGAACATCCAGATCGGACCTTTGGGCTCTGCATATCCGGACTTCCTCTTTATACCTGAGGGCGACACCCCGACATTCCTTTACCTTGTTCAGAATGGCCTGGGCGACCGTGAGCACCCTGAGTACGGCTCATGGGGAGGCCGTTACGCTCTGACAGATGCTAGCGATTCCGGCCAGCAGGGGAAACATTATAGCGATGTGTCCGACTCTGTTGTTGGTATCGACGGTAAGACATACCGCTCAAACCAGGCCACGATCTGGCGATGGCGTGACACTTTCCAGAATGACTTTGCGGCCCGCATGAAGTGGTCTCTCAACCCCGGTCTAGTGGCAACCAACCACCATCCGGTTATTGTTGTCAACGGTTCTGGAAGTCTAACGCCGTTGCGTTTTGAAGCAGAAGCTGGTTCTTTCATCGAGCTGAACGCTTCGGAGACATATGATCCCGATGGAGATAACTTAACCTTCAAATGGTGGCAGTATCGTGAGCCTAGCGCCACGCAATGGTTAGTGGATTATGAAGTCTCGGAGCTTGGAATCGAGAAGTTGGACCCCGAAGGAAAGAAGATCAAGGTGATTTTGCCAGGGCCGGAGAAGTCGTGCATGGATTTGATCAGCCGGCAGCCTTTGTCAAAAGGTCAGTTGCTGCACCTGGTCTTGGAGGTGACTGATAGTGGAACGCCTGCTTTGACGAGCTACCGTCGGGTATTGATTCAAACTACGAATAAGGATTTGAAAGGAGGAAACCTGCTCAAGAAAGGCGCAGAGCGAAATGCAATCGGCGATGCTATGAAGGATTACATTGGCTGACTCTAGTAGCGTCCAGTCAATCTGGTTGATGGGTTTAATAACATGTTAACAAGAAAACGTTATCCTTCAGTGATATTTTGATGATTCGGAAAGCCAGAAACCTCTCCCTACCCAATCTTGGCTCAATCAGGTAAAGAGATCGTGGGCATAATTGCAGTACTGTCCTCAAGGCGCCACCCAGGGCAAGGTTATCGGCAAGACGTAGCCCCTCTAATTCGAGGTCATCTGCTTGTGTCAATATATGACAGCCACTGATAAGTATTCGCCAAGGGGACGCTAGTGCAAATTGCGTTGCTGGTCCACGGACGTCAAACTCCGGGGGAGAATTGATGATTTGGTTCAACCACTACGACCTGCCAACCGGGTAAGCGAGATCTAGAGAAGAAAGTATGCTTAAATTAGGCTACCACCCTTCTTCGGAAAAAAGTGAGAAAGGTTCCCTTTTGGATCGGTCAGCTGTGGCGATACAGGCTTGACAAAAGGAGGCGTGAGGGCGTCGCAGCTCGATACAGGGATCGAAATTTTGCTACGCTAATCAGCTATTCATGGGCACAGGCGGCGTGCGTGACATCGAGTGCTCGAAGAAGTAAAATCACGGATCGTGAGATACCGTCTAGCTTTGCCGGTTATTAATTCATTTGTGACTGTACTACCATCTGTTTTGGAGGTACCTTACGTCTGTCGACGTTCACAATATCTAAACCAAAGGATCTGTGGTGGAGATAAAAGCTCGCTGTCAACCCTCATTTCAGTATTGCAAAGCACTCGCTAGCCATCAAACTCTGGTACCATGAAGATCTCTGCAGCCATTTTAGGTCTTGCGGCCAGTGTATCTGGCCACACTATCTTCCAGAAGCTCTCTGTGGACGGTGTTGACCAGGGAGCTCTTAAGGGAGTCCGGGCTCCTTCAAGCAACTACCCGATACAGAATGTCAACGATGGTGGTTTCGCGTGCAACAACAACATCCAGTATAAAGACAGCAACATCATCTCTGTCCCGGCCGGCGCCAGAGTTGGTGCTTGGTGGGGGCATGTAATTGGAGGTGCGCAAGGTGGCAACGATCCTGACCATCCCATCGCAGCGAGCCACAAAGGTAGCCAGCTTCATTCCACCTAACGTTCATTTTGTTGGTTTCCTGTAGCCAAGGGCATGACTAACTTGGTGACTGCGTTCAGGTCCTATCATCGTTTATCTTGCCAAGGTCGACAATGCCGCAAGCACGGGTACCTCCGGATTGCGATGGTTCAAGGTTGCCGAAGCTGGTCTTAGCGGAAGCACGTGGGCTGTTGACACCATGATCTCCAACGGAGGTTGGCACTATTTTACCCTGCCATCTTGTGTTGCGCCTGGCGACTACCTCCTGCGAGTCGAGATCATTGCTCTGCATGGGGCTTCAGTTCAAGGAGAGGCTCAGTTCTATATGGGATGTGCACAGTAAGTGCAGAACATTGAATATCACGTCTAGGTACTTCGGAAACTCACAGGCCATAGGATTCGAGTGACCGGCTCTGGAACCAACGCAGGCTCCAACTTTGTCAGCTTCCCCGGCGCCTACTCTGCCTCTCATCCCGGCATCTTGGTTGGCATCTACGACAGCTCCGGCAAGCCCACCAACGGCGGCAGAGCTTACTCAATCCCGGGTCCCGCTGTCATCACTTGTTCTGGTGGCGGCAGCTCTCCTCCTCCTACTTCAAACCCTCCCTCGATCCCACCGCCTTCCAACGGTGGCGGTTCCACTGCGCCCTTGTACGGGCAGTGTGGCGGCCAAGGATGGACTGGCGCCACTACGTGCGCATCCGGTACTTGCAAGGCCTCGAACGAGTACTACAGCCAGTGTGTCCCGTAAGGCCTCGGCCATGAACAGCCTGCGGTTTGATAGTATGATGTCGGGCATCGACAGTGATCTTTTCCTCCGTTGACACATCGGAAAGGCGCATGTTAAGTTCAACTTTGAGGCTTGGAAAATTCTCGTAAATGGTTGGAATAATGCTCTTGCTTGCACATTTACGCAGTTTGCCGGGACTCAATACGTCGGAGTAAAGACCCATCGGAGAATAATCTAAAACTCAATTTAGAGAAAAAACGTCTGTCATGCTAAAAACGACGCCCTTAGTCGCAGAGCAGCAACTAACGCCTTATATAGGATCTATAGGTCACAACAATGTCATCAAAGGATAATCCTTCTTGGGGATGACAGGAACCAAACTTCCTGTATGATCTTGCCTGAGTAAGCTGAAACACATTGGTACTCTCGAGTCATTTCGACCCATCACCCGAATTAGAGATGACAGCTCTAGCTGCCGAGGAGTCAAACCAGCGATAGCAAATTGAACCTGTGGAGAGAATCAAGAGTGGCGCGGAGGAGGTGGAAAAACACAGTCCAAAGGTCGGTTAGCTCAGTTGGTTAGAGCGTGGTACTAATATATGAGATCGGATATATCAAGTAATGCCAAGGCCGGGAGTTCAAGCCTCCCACTGATCATTCGCTTTTGTTTCTTACAAATAGAAGGTCAAGGACTTGGTTAAAGTTCATACCAGAGAATAAATGCGGCGACGGCGGGAACACCGACCGGATCGGCAGCTCTATTGCCGTTGAGTCCCGCCGAGTCTCTTCTGTTCTGCGCACGATTCCAGTGTCGGAAATATCTTTATGCTATTTACTTATTATTGAGATTGTCTTTCACTCTGGTTCATGAGAAACTTGTTTCCTAGATAATTCACGGGCTTCGGCACCGAAAGATACCAGGAATGGCTTACATCATCCGCATTCCAATAAGTCTCGGCGCCGAAGAGACCGGGTCGCCGCGGAATCCGTTCCAAAAGCCCGGTTCCTGCAATGCACGAGCTACACGCTACCCAGAGTCGACCTTAAGGGCTCATGGGAAATGCCGGACATTCCTGAGACGATCGCAGGCGACATTCGCCACGGCGACGCATGGCTAGGAACTCGATGCCAGATTAATAAGCCTCCCCACACAAGGCTTGGTGCAACAGCGTCTACAAACACCAACTAATGGCAAACTAGACATGCACGATGTTGTCATCAGACCCTCGATCCACGGAGCAAACTTGAGGTTTACTATATCTCCTCTTGTCCATCTAAAGCCCGTATTATTTGAAGTATGCCTCCAGCTTATTGATACCGCAGTTGTTGCATGATCGTCTGTGGATTCGATTATTCAATTTGTCTTGTAAGCGGTCGTCTGGAAGTCGCACCAACCTTCCCTCCTATATACTTTTCTTGGCACGCACTGTTAGTGTAGGCCACCTTAATTATACTATAGACACTAATAGCCACCTTTTAGACTAAATTTCTTCCCATGGCCCTAGCCACCAAGGCTAAGGCCCTGGGCCCCCTGGCCTAGGCCTTCTTGTCTATAGCTATCCCTTTAGACGTCTTTGACTTGTTACTACTACCTTTATATAATACTACCTACTTTAACACTACTATCTGCGGCTTTAACTTTACTTAGTGACTAGTCTACTTGCTATAAAAATAACCTGCCCTCTTCTTATTACTAATAGTAGGAGACAAAGAGACCCCTAAATCCTCTACCCTTTGTCTTACTACTGTCCACAAGGAAAACTCTATAGCTAGTAATCTCCTAGACAAGATTAAAAGCCTTTACTATATTAGTACTACACTAGCTAACGTAGTCTAGTTAATGTTAACCTAGCTTAAGTTAAAACTAGCTAACTAAGTAGTAGCCTACTACTATACCTTTATCTTTACTAACTTCTTTAAGGATATTACCCTTAGGAAATATAGTAATACAGTAAACAGTAACCTTAAATACCCCTAGTGTTATAACCTAACAAGTTATAGGCAATATTGCCCTACTTAGTAGAGCAACTAGTGGGCAGTAACAGCATTTATATAGAACTAATAGATAGGCGTAGACAAGATAACTCCTATAGACATAGAAGAACTATAGTATAAGTTATATAATAATAAGATTAGATAAGATCTGTACATTAGAAATACAGAAGCTATATACTTAGTATATAGGCGCTATATAGAAAATATACAGGTGCTATAGTTTAGATATATAGCCTTATACGCTAACAGAAGGAATAAACTTATATATAGGATAGACTTAGACGCACTTAAGGACAGACTTCTATAGCTCTTTAGTAATTAACTTTTTATAATATAATTTATTTAAATACCTTTTAGTATTTAACCTTAGTAATTTAATTAACAAGAGCTATATAAGCTACTTTTATAACTATTAACTACCTAACTAATTACTAAGTAATTAATAGACTAGTAAGCCTATACTACTGTTAACTAAGTATTAACCTTAGCTTATTCTTAGTAGAAACCTTACTATTAGATTACTAACTATAACACTTTAATTACTCCTATTAAGTAAGTTAACCTTAATACTTACCTAATAGTAAAAACACTATATTAACCTCTAAAAATACACCCTTAATAAGTACCCCTAAGTCCTAGTGTTCCCTAGACAAAGAACTTAAGGATATTATAAAGATTAATAATAGATCTATTCTACTTAATCTAAGATTTAATAAAGACAGTAAGGCTATCCTTACTATAGATTAGTATCTTATAATTTAAGGGATAATTAAGAGAAACACTAGATATAACTAATAACTTATTAAAGTTATTAATAGTAATATAGCTAAACTAGAGCGCCTAGAGAAAGCTATTCCTAAGGAACCCTTAACTAAGATATAAGAACTTAAGGAGACTATTAAAACCCTCTAAGGTGCTACTAACATTATCTAGACCCTAGTTAATAGCTAAGACAAACTTAGACTTAATAATCTATAGCTGTTTAATAAAACCCTAGGACACTTAAAAGGGTTCCTTACTTAAGTCTAAGTGTACTACTAGTTCTATAACGTTAGCTTTAGGGATAAACCTAAGAAAGTTATCTACGCTACCTTATTTCTTAAGGGAAAAGCATTAGCCTAGTTTAAACCCTATCTAATAGACTATATAATAAACAACTAGGTAGGCTTAAAGACAAAAACCTAAGAGATCTTCTATAAATACTCTAGGTTTAAGAAAGCACTGCTATTACTCTTCTAAGACCTTAATAAGAAGTAATAAGCTAAGCAAGAACTATTTAGCCTAAGATAGACCAAGGCTACTTTATACTATATAGCTAAATTCTAAAGACTTACTACTAGACTTAATATTACTTAAGAATTATTAATTTTTATATTTTACTAAAGACTTAAGGAGAATATTAAAGATAAACTAGTTAAAATTATAAACCTCCCTAAAGATTTCCTATTATATATTAAGCTTACTATTAAAATTAACACTTAACTATATAAGTAGCAACAAGAGAGAGAAGAAACTAGACAACCTAACGTAAACATAGGTAAAAAGTACACCTAAGGGCTAAAGCTACTAGGCTAGTAAAACAAAGTATCTAATAGATAATAGAGACCTTATAATAACTAGATAAGTACCTCTTAGGGACACTATACTAGACTAATAGATATAAGTGTAGTATATAAGCAAGATTAATAACTACTATATAACCCTAAGACTATTAAGTGCTTTAACTACAAAAAGACTAGTCACTATACGTAAGACTATAAGCAACCTAAACAACTTTAATATAAAACCTTACTAAAGTACACTAAGAAAGCTAATATAGCTACTAAGGAAGTCCCTTATTAACAACTAATATAGACAGCCTACTATAATAACAACTATACTATATATTAAGACAGTAAAGAATAAGTAGGATAGTACCCTAAAGAACTAAAGGTAAAGAATATATCTATAAAAGAAAAAGCAAGACCTTTAATAGAGAAGAAAAGAACTAAAATATTATTATAGCTCTTATAGTAACCTAAGATATAACCCTTTAGAAACTATAAAACACACTTAATATACTTAAACTTAATATAATTAAAGAATACCTAGGAAAAAGAACAGTAGCAGTAGGGAACACCTACTAATAGGTATACTTAATAATACTCTACTAAAAAGAAACCTTAAGATTATTACTATAGTTAAGAAGTAATAACACCTAATAACAAAAGTAGTCTAAGAGGCTATTAACAGAAGAACTAAGGATAGAACTATTATAATAAACACTAAGTATACTAGTAAAATACTTGCTAAGTACTAAGTAAATATAATAAACAAGTGCTATAGAACCTACACTATACACTATAAAACCTATAATAACAGGAGAAGAATATTTAGTAATAAATTAAAGCAAAAAAGAAGAACTAAGGAAACTTCTTGTTACTAACTAGAATATACCCCTAACTCTATATAACCCTTTAAAGTTATAAAGTAGTAGAACTATAACCTCTAGACCTAGAAGAAGTGCTAGAACTTACTAAGACTATATAAATAAAAGGATTCTAAAATACTTCTACTAGAACTATTACTGTTACTAAAAAACAATAAGTTACCTAAGAATAAGCTTTAGAATAATATAACTAATAACTTATCTTAAAACTAATCTAAGCCTAAGATATAGTATAAGAGAAGCTTAAGTAACTATATATATAAGGTATATTAAACTTTATTAAGGAATAACTATATATATAAATCTAAGCCTAAGGGAACTACTAGAAGTAACTGCTACTAAAATAAGACGTCCTAGGGATTATAAATAAAATAACTAAGCTAGGTATATAATCTATTAAAGTTATAGTAGTAGAAAAAAGAAGAAGACCTAGTTTTTACCCCTATAACTTACTATTTAGGAACTAACCCCTTAAGACACTATTAAAGTATAGGGAACTAGTTCTAATAAAGAAGAACTTACTAATAAACTCTCCTTAGATAAGTTTATCTCCCTAGTAAAATAGAACAAAGAGCTACTAAGCAACTAGTAGAAATTAGCTATAATAATCTTACTAATCCTAATCCCCCTAAGATCTAGAACTAAAGAATTAGGGAATAGATGTATAGCTTATTATTATCCTTATCCCCTATTAAAAGCATATCTAACTATAATTTAGATAAACCACTTGCTTTATAAGCCCCTAATGACCTTATAACACAAGGTAACAATAGCTTTAGCCTTGTATTCTATAAAGTACTAAAGGATATAAATAAACAAGAACTCTTGTTCTATAGGACCTAAGATATAGATATTAAAGGAGAACCTATTATCCTATATAACAAAGAACCTATGTTTAGAGATTATAAACACTTAGACCTAAAACATCTACTATACTACAAGGTGTTCTAGGCTAACTATATTTACAATAAATATATAAGACACAGAGGAAAAAAAGGAGTATATACCTTTTACCTTTATAGGCCTTATAATAAACTAGTTACTAGATACTAACTTAATAAGGACCTCTACACTTAGAAGGTTAAGGAGTATAGATAATAAACTATCTACCTTAAACTAAGCCTAAGGTATCTTATACTATATATATATAGTAAGACCTAACACTAGTTAAAATACCTATATAATAAATATAAATACTACTTTATAGGAAAAGCTAAGGCATAAAGAATCTAGAAAGAAAAGGCTAGACTTTTCTAAGAATAGTTAAAAAACAAGACATATTGCCTATAAAGGGACTATAGATGACAAAGGACAAGAAGTCCCTATACTTAACGCTAATGTCTAGTAACAACAACTATTTTATATTAAATATTAAAATTAAAGGGTAAATTGTTTACACTATAGTAAATAGTAGAGTATAAGTAAACCTAATATTACTAAGGATAGTAAATTAACTAGAAATTATATAGTAATCTAAAAACAAACTATATAGCCTATAAACTATAGAAAAAGAGATAGTTATATATAATAGTAAGATAGTTAACAAAGAGACTAAGGTTCTCTTTATAAATATTAAAAGCTACTATAAATAACTAACCTTTAATATTATAGCTATTAGCTAACTAGGCGTTATCCTTAGGATCCTATAGCTATAAAAGAATAACCTTAACATAGACTAGAGAATAGGCTAACTCTAGTAAAGAGACTTAGCTATAAGGCAGCATTATACACTATAACCCCTAAGTAAGTACAAGAAACAATAATACTATATATACGTTAAAAGGATTAAGCCTATGCAAGACTAGTAACTTATATCTATAGTAACTATTAGAAATATAACATAGAACAAAGAAGATTTAAAGGAAAACTATCTTAATATAGTACCTCTTAAATATTAATAATACACTAGGCTATTTACTAAAGAACTAGAAATAGGCTTACCTAAGTATAGACTATAGGACTATAAGATTTAACTACTTAAAGGAAAAATACTAAAGTTTAAGCTAATTTATATACTTAACCCTATAGAAAAAGAAGCACTTAATAAATAGCTAAATAAGAACCTAGTAAAAGGTTATATTAGACTATCTAAATTACTAGTAGGATACCTAATCCTGTTTATACTAAAGAAGAATAAAGAACTAAGACTTACGTTAACTATTATAGACTTAATAATATTACTAAGAAAAATAGCTACCTACTACTACTAATTAGTAAACTATAGAACCTTTTATATAAAGCTAACTAGTTTATAGCACTAGACTTAAAAGAAGTATATAACCTTATTTATATAAAAAAAGAGATAAATAGAAAACAGTATTTTATATAAGGCAAAGGCTATTTAAAACACTTATTATACTATTTAGACTTACTAATATACCTACTATATTCTAAACTATAATTAACTATATTCTATAAGAAAAGCTAGATATCTTTATTATCTACTACTTAGATAATATCTTAATCTTCTTAAAGAACCTTAAAGAATATAAAGAATATATACACTAGGTACTTAATAAACTCTAGGAAGTAAAACTCCTAGTAAAACTAGAGAAAAGTAAATTCTACACCTAAAAGGTAGACTACCTTAGGTACACTATTACCTTAGGAGAAATATAAATATAGGACAAGAAAGTAGACGTAGTTAAGGACTAGCCTACTCCTAAGAATATTAAAGATATCTAATCCTTTATAGGATTTATTAACTTCTATTAAAAGTTTATTAAGAACTTTAGAGACATCTTATAACTAATGTAATAACTTACTAAGAAAGACACTAAGTTCTTATAGACTAAAGAATACTAATAATCTTTTAAGAAACTTAAGGAGCTTATTAGATCTAAACTAGTCCTTATAATACTTAACCTAGATAAGCTATTTAAAGTTAAGACTAACGCCTTAGACTTTACTATAGGCAGATAATTAGGATAATAAGACAAGAAAAAAAACTTTACCTATATATATTCTACTTAAAAATATTCTATAGACCTAAATTAAACTACTAGATCTATAATAAAGAACTTATAGCTATTATTAAAGTATTCTAAGAATAAAGACTACACTATTAGGAACTAAGCACTAGGTGTTAGTTTATATAGACTACAAGAACCTTTCTTACTTTACTACCTTAAAAGTTCTTAATAAATAATAAATATAATAGTTAGAATTCCTCTTAGAATATAACTTTAAGATTATTACTATAAAGGAACAGAAAACAGAGAGTAGACACTCTAAGTAGAAGACTAGACTATAAAGTACTAGTACTAGAGGAAACATAAGTTATCCTTAAGTATAATAACAATAGTAACATTATACTAGCCTAGAAACTTATTATAATTAGTAGATGTATTAATACTAGTATAACTAGCAGAATAATAGCTAACTAGATCTATAAGATATATAGTGCTAAGGTATATAGACACTAAGGAGTTATAAAGATATTTAAAAGAATTTAATAACACTATAATAAGCAAGTTATACACAAAGAAGTAGCTTTAGTAATTAAGGACTATAAGATATACAAGAAAAGTAAAAATAGTCCTTATAAGCTATATAGGTAAATATAACTACTACTAGTACTACTAGAAGTATAGTACTCTATCTCTTTAGACTTTATTATTAAACTCCTAAAGTTAAAAGAACTACTTATAAAAACCTATTATAATAGTATATTAGTTATTATTAATAGACTTATAAAGTACGCCTACTTTATCCTATACCTAGAGTTAAGTACTATAGAAGATCTAGTGTATACCTTTTTAAAATATATTATTAGTAACTATAGATTACTAAAGAAATTATATTAGACAAAGATAAGTTATTTATATCTAAGTTTTAGAAATCCTAATTTTTAACTAAGAGCTAATTATAAGCTATTAACCTTGTTTTATCTATAAACTAATAGTTAAACAGAGAGAATTAACTAGATACTTAAATAGTATCTATAATATTATATTAACTATAACTAAGATAATTAGGTACTACTACTACCTATAGCCTAATTTACCTATAATAGTACTATTAAGAAAGTACTCTAAACTTACTATTTACTTAAACTATAGATTTTAACTAATAGTATACAGAGAACTATAATAAGGACTATAGGCACTAAAAGCTATAGCTAACTTTAATAAGATTTAAGAACTCTAAGAATTAGCCTTAAGAGACCTAGAATTTATTAGATAATAAATAATAAAGTACACTAACTAGAAAAGGATTAAGGGACTAACCTTTGAAGAGGGAGATAGTGTGTATTTATCTACTAAAACATTAAAACTAAGTAACTAAGCAATAAACTTGATTATAAAAAACTTAGACCCTTTAAAATCCTTAAAAAAGTTTACTAGTTAACTATAAACTTAACTTACTAGAAATAATAAAAATACACCTAGTCTTCTATATTATACTACTTAAACTAGTACTACAAGGATTAAACACTAATAACTATATTATTATAGAACTAAATAAACTAGAATATAAAGTTAAATATATTATTAATAAACACTATAAAGATAGTAAAGAATAATACCTAGTAAAGTAAAAAGGCTATAGACATAAAGATAACTTATAAGAACTAGTTAAGAACCTCTAGTACTCTTAATAACTACTCTAGGACTTTTATAAGTACTAGAAGAATTAGGTACTAATAGACCTATACTAGTAAACTTATTACTAAGCCTATATAAGGACTAGTCTACGTTATTCTTAACACCTTAGCCTAAAGATTACTTACTACTTAACACTTATAAGCATTAAGCACTATTAGGTATCTGCCTCCTCTAACTCCTATATCCTCTATATAAATATCTCTATATAATATTCTTTACCTTTTATAGATAGTATAAATCCTTAATAAATAACTAGTGCCTTAGCTACCTTAGATTAGATCTAAGTAAGCCACTAATAAAGCTTAAGGAGGGTATTACTTACTTTTTCTTCCTTCTTCTCTTATTCTTAACCTAATTACTTAGCCTTTATACTATATATTATTAGTAGTAAACTAATAAGATAAAAAGAAGTTTACTTATAACTTAACGCTACTACTATTCTATTATAAGACACTTTAAGTTTTTATAACCTTAATAAACTTTAGCCCCTTTAGCTATTTAATAAATATAACTAGTATAAAAGCACTAGGTATAAAGTATAATATTAAAAGAACTAAACTATTAGAAGATATAATTATACACTAAATAAAGTACTAATTTTAATCCTAATTTTTCTACGCAACTTAATATAGTGTTAGCATTATAGATAAATTAGGAAGTAGAATTAATAACTCCTTAACCTAGGAGACATAACCTACTTATATAGGTCTTAAGGGCAAGACCTTTAAGAAGAAGACCTAATGTTATAACCTAACAAGTTATAGGTAATATTACCTTACTTAGTAGAGTAACTAGCAGGTAGCAACAGCATTTATATAGAACTAACAGATAGGCGTAGATAGGATAACTCCTATAGACACAGAAGAACTATAGTATAAGTTATATAATAATAAGATTAGATAAGATCTATACATTAGAAATATAAAAGCTATATACTTAGTATATAGGCGCTATATAGAAAATATATAGGTGCTATAGTTTAGATATATAGCCCTATACGCTAACAGAAGGAATAAACTTATATATAGGATAGACTTAGACGTACTTAAGGACAGACTCCTATAGCTCTTTAGTAATTAACTTCTTGTAACATAATTTATTTAAATACCTTTTAGTATCTAACCTTAGTATTTAATTAACAAGAGCTATATAAGCTACCTTTATAACTATTAACTACCTAACTAATTACTAAGTAATTAATAGACTAGTAAGCCTACACTACTATTAACTAAGTATTAACCTTAGCTTATTCCTAGTAGAAACCCTACTGTTAGATTACTAACTATAACACCTAGGACTACCCTAAATTATATATAGCTACTATAGTAGCTAATAATAATAGATACTAAGAGGAGATAACTTATTAGGTTACTCTAGAACGCCTACTAACTATATAAGAGAAGACTAAAAGCCTACACCTAGAGGATCCTTATATCTTTATTTAACTTTCTTTTAAGCACCCTTTATAAATAACTAATCCTTTATTTATCTATAACTAACTTATAAAAACTTATAAGATCTTAGTTAAGGACCTTATAGTAATAACTAGGGTTAATAGTAGCTTTATAGTTACCTTATACTCCCTAGGAATATAATTAACTATACTTACTTATAGCACTAAGCTATTTTAACTCTTTAATATAACTTATATTAAGGGATCCTTTAGTTAGTATTCTTATTTTGTTTATAATATCTTATATAATATTAGGTCTAGATTTAATAATACTAATATTCCTACTAAGTCCTTTATTACTATAGAAATAGAACTCTAAGCTAGCGCCCTAGCTATCTAGGCCTACTTTACCTTTATTACTAAGGACTTTAACCTCTAGTTATAGGTTATTACCTTTAATAATACACTAGAGAACCCCTCCTTTTGCCTTTTTAGTAGTACTTTTACCTCTAAGCTTAAAAAAAAACTACCTAGATAATACTAAGACTACTAAGAATAGTATAAGAACTAACTATACTATAGATAGCCTATCTATCTCTAATACAGTAGACTTTACCCCTATAGTAACAAGGGCTACACCTATGCTACCTTAGCCTAATACGCTAACTACCTTAGCCCCTATAGATTAGACTTAAAATCCTGCCTAGCCTACCCCTAGCTTAGGAATAGCTCCTATAGAGACCTTATAAAGGCAAAGAAGCTCTTTATTAGAAAATAAGGCTAAGAACTCTCTAAGGCTTTTAACTTTAACCTATTAGCCCCCTCTAATAACCCTCTGCTAACTATAATTAACCTAGCTTCTATAGTAGCCCCCTTTACTTTACTTTAACTTCTATAGGCTACACTAAATATACTAGCTATACTAAGCGCTAAGCTTATAGGTAGACTTTAGGATAAAGAAGATATTACTATAATAATTAAATACTAACTATCTAAAGGGGGCACTACCTTAACCTTAGCCTTTAGCACCTTAATCTCTGCCTTAACTACTAAGACTACTCCTAAGGAAGTAGCTAAGAGAAAGAACTCTCTTAGGTACTACTAATAAAAGAAAGCCTACTTCTTTATATCTTCTAAACTAACACTAGGAAGGTAAGGCTAGTATATAATACTACCTTTACCTTTACTATAGCTACTTTTATAGAGATTATCCTTATCTAGGAGCTATAGTGCTTACTTAATAAGGTTTATAATATTATAAAATTATACCTTAACTATACCTTGCTCTCCCTAATATAGTCCTAGGTAGATATAAAGACTTACCCTTATGTCCTAATATATATTAAAAAGGACCTTTTAACCCCTAAATTATAGGGTATTACTATTACCTTAAACTAAGACCTCCTTAGTATTACTATCTATAGTATATATATCCTTAATATATATAGGGATATTATATTTACTTTTATACTCTAAGCACTTAAGGACTAGATGTTGCCCTCTAGAGTACTAATTACTAAAGACTTTAACACTATATACTGCCTATAGTAACTAGGGGTTAAGCTTAACTATAGTGTAGTAAGACTTACTAACTAGTTTTTAGATAAAGACCTTGTTATCCTTAATAACCTAGGTAAACCTATACACTAGGCTAGTAATACTTTTAACCTAGTAGTCTCTAATATTCCCCTAGCCTTTATATAAGTTACCTACTAATACTATACTAGCTTAGATTACTTCTCTATTATTACTTTACTTCTATATATATATACTCTATAAGGGGCCTACCCTAGGGCCTTGCTTTACTTATTACTTAAGTAGCTACTAGACTTTACTAACGCTATTAAAAGCTATATATAGACTATCTTAACTTATACTAGGAACCTAGATAACCTAGATTATATAGCTATAGCTATTATAGTAGTACTATAGAGTGCCTTTACTACTACTAGTATAAGGCACTAACTAGGTAGTAAAGGCACCTCCTAGTAGACCTAAGAATACTAATAGGTAAAGAAAGCCTATTACTAGCTATAGAAATATAACCTTATATCTAAGGATATAGAGAATATATAATAACTCTTTTTTACTATAGTTTATAAAGTAAAATCTACTATATAGTAAATATAGATATATAATATAAAAATAAACAAGGACCTATACTATATTATAGGCTAAGATAAGCCTACTACCTAGTTTACTTTATTACCTTTATAAGGCCTAGAGGGCGCCTTAATTATATACCTAACTAAGAAGGCACTCTTCCTTAGGACTAGACTTCTAGAAAAAGATATCCTTACTAATAACCTTAGATTTAATACTACTATAGTCCTTTAATTAGTCCCCCTATAGTCTAGTATAATAAACTAGGGAGAAGTCTATGCTACCCTCCTTAGAGTAAGTAATACTTTACTAAGAGTAAATAGTATTACTATTACTATACTTAAAGCTACTTAGCCTTACCTTAGACTATATATATACTACCTTTACTAGTAATACATTAATATAGGCTATTACCTATTAATATTCTATTATACTAAAATAGTAATAATACTAAAACTAAACTAAGATACTAGTACTACTAAAGGATAATGCCTTATCTTCTTACTCTTTACCCTTAGTAAAGGACTTAAGCACTTTATTACTTAAAGGATAGTATAGATATATATTTAATAAGAAATCCTTTACCTATAAGTAGCTAGTGCCTTCCTAAAGCGCTCTATAGTTAATATTATTAGTATACTTATATATAATATTAAAGTAGCCTTTGCTTATAAGGAAGTTACTACCTTTATTACCTATAATATCTAAGGAGCATTTAATACTACTTTCCCTAATATACTTAACCTTAGACTAAGGGAACAAGGGTAGCCCCTTAATATAGTTTACTAGGTATAACACTTTACTAGCCTTTACTAAGCCTTTATTTACTATAAGGGGATATAGACCCCTATAGCCCCCTTAAGATATAGGCTACCCTAGGGTTCCCTAATATTACTAATACTATACCTGCTTTACACTACACCTATCTACGCTATAGGCTTAACCTTTATACGCTTTAGATATATAGATAACTATAGTATCCTCTATATTAGTAAGACTCTTTAATATACTACTACTATAGTATAAAGTATACTTAATAGAACTATATACTATAGCTAGGCTATAAGTATTATATTTAACCTATTAAAGACTAAAGTTATATACTTTAGCTATAGATAAAATAAAAATTACCTACCCCTACTAATCTACTATAGCCCTAGACTTATTACCCTTAAACCTACTATATATTAGCTTAAGGTCTAGCTAGACTACTTCCTTATGTTTAAAGTATATATTAAAGTGTACACTACTAAGGTACACTTAATAGTAAGGCACCTCTATAGCCTAAATAAGGTTATTAGAGGTGCCCCCTTAGCTACTATATAAAAAGCGCTATATACTATTATTATTTTTAAAGCGCTCTATGCTACTAAACTCTAGTACCTAAGGCCTATATAGGCTACTATAAAGAAGAAAGATAGCTATTTCCTTTATATTTAGACTAGGCTTAAAGACTAACTATATAAGATATAACTTACTATTAATATAGGTATTAGGGGTTACCTACTAGTCTAGTGTACTACCTTACTTATAGCCTTATACTAAGAATCTAGTACCCCCCTAGTAAGACTTCTCCTAGATATATACTAACTATAATACTTCTTAAGACTAAGAACCCTTAATATAGGCTACCTACTTATATAATAAACTATAGCTAAGGAGGACTAGGCTAAACAGGGTATTACTCTTAGACTTATTATTCTAGCTAACACTACTACTATACTCTTACTCTTCTAACGCTTTACCTTATACCTATAGATATTTAATAATATAATATAGGTTAAGATTAGTAAAAAAGAAGCTACTAAGGTATACCTTATATAAATAAATATACTCCCTTTAACTTACCTCTTAGTATATACTAATAGCTTATAGACCTTTATACTTAATACTAGTTATAGGTATATAGTATACTAAGGTAACTTAGGACACTTAGTTTATACTAGCTACTACTAGCTCTTTAATATAGAAGTCTTTAATATAGAAGCTAAAGGCGCTAATACTAGCCTCTAAGCTATAATCTAAGTTATAAAAAGTCTCCTAGGCACTATAAGGATCTTTATTTACCTTAATAACTACACTATTATCTAATGCCTAGATAGTGCCCTTATAAACTTATTATAAGCTACCTTCTTAAGCTTTAAATAATAAGCTAACCTTTTACCTTTGCCTATTAATATACACTAGTTACTAGGATATATAAATATCCTAAGTAATAATATAGTTAACTTACTTACTAAAAGAAGCTTAACTATTAAACCCCTAGACCTATACACTAGACTACCCTCTATTAGCTATATAAAAAGATAAGTCTACCTTAATATTATATTTACTTTCTCTATATAGTAGGATATAGAATACCTATAATAGTACTAACTACTAGGACTTTATACTCTTAGTGCTACACTTTAACTTACCCTAGAGCTTTACCTCCCCTATAAATAACTCTACTACCTCCTTATAGCCTACACTAGTTATAAAGACTTTATAGCCTATTATACCTAATTTACCTATATAGACACTAAAAGACTATACTAGTATAAAGCCTTAAAGAGCCTAGAATACCCTCTTTACTACTACTATATATACCCTTAGCCCCTATAGCTTACCCTCTACACCTAGCTTAAGAAAAACTAGGCTAAGTTTATTATAACTATACTATAAGAATAATATATACACTAAGCCCCTAGTAGTAACTAACTAATAAGTAAGTTATAAGCTAGTAGTTAACCTTTTATAAGGAAAACTTAAAAGTATAAGGGAATCTCTACTATAGTTAGCCTAGTATAAGCTAGTCTAGCTAAAAAGGCCCCTTTTTAGTTTATCTAGTACTATTATAGGTTACCTTTAACTATTAGCTAGCTAAGGTCCCCTATATACACTATATCTCTTTTTACTCTAGGCTATACTACTACCTACTACTCCCCCTAACTCTACTAGACAAAGAGTATACTTACCCTTTGCTATATACCTACCCCCCTCCCCTAGAACCCTTGCCCCCTCCCTTGCTACTACTCTACTCCCCCTTATATAGTAATTACCTAGTATCTATAACTCTAAGTGTATCCTAGGGAAAAAAACACTAATTTATAGGCTGTTAATAAGGGATTTACACTGTAAAAGGGGGACGTTGTTTTACCTAAGACCCCTTGGCAGAGGGATCTTAGGCTAGTAGTAGAAGACAGGTTGCGCAGGCGCCTTGTGCTACCTAGATAGACTTAGAAGGCGTTAAACAATATCATCATCATCATCATTATCATTATCTGGAAGTCGCACGCCATCCTCCCATCCTACCTGAGCCTTGAAGAAGTCTTCCTCAAGCAACGTGCACCCAATCCATGATGGAATTCGAGATTCCCGCAACTCACCGAGCAGTCGCTGTCAGGGCTCCCAGACAGCCTCTCATTCTCGTCGACGCCCCAACATACCCACCCGACGTCGGCGAGGTCATTGTCAGGGTCGAATGGACTTCCTCGACACCGTACCATCTGCACCAGGCGGATGGCGGGCTTCTCATCGACATGTTTCCACGGATCCTGGGCGACACCTTTGCCGGTACCGTGCTCCTGGTCGGTCCCGACCCGCATCACGTTGATGTCAAGATCGGGGACAAAGTATTGGGGTACTCGTTTCGCAACGACAAGGACGGCAAAGAAAAGGCCGCGCAAACCATCATCACTGTTCCGACATTTCTGCTCGGAAGGCTACCCAAGGGCCTGACGATGCAGGAAGCGGTGACGGTCCCTGACAATCTCGTCACAGTCTTCCAGGCCGCGGCCGTTGATCTCGGTCTCCCGTTGCCCTGGCCAATCCCGAATGGATGGACGCCTCCGGAGGCCGATGCGCCGATTTTGCTGTGGGGCGGGGCCGCGAGTGTCGGAATGTACTCGATCGAAGTCTTGAAGCACTGGGGCTACAAGAACTTGTTAGTGGTCGCAAGAGGGAAACACCACGAGTACCTTCGATCACTTGGCGCCACTGTTTGTTTTGACTACCGTAACGAGGACGTGGTGGAAAGGATCCAGAAGCATCTTGGTCCAAAGGGCGTGCCATACATAATCGACTGCATAGGCCACTTATCTGGGTCACTCAAACCCATCACTCAACTCGCTGAGCGAGGCACCAAGGTCGCCGTAATGCTACCCGTGGTTATCAAGGACCCAACTGAGATCCAAGCTCCAGTTTATCAGATGACAGAGCCGGCTGAGGGACAGTGGAAGGATGGTGTTATCGTCAAGGGTGTGAGGACACATTTCTATCTCAAGGTACGTTGGATATCTGGGTCGCCAGAAGTAAAGCCCCTCTCTGACAACGCGTATATCATCACAGAACGAATTGTTCAAAGATAAAATGCAAAGCGAAATTATTCCGGCATTGCTGGAACAGAAAGTGGTGCGACCAAACCCCCATAGAATAGTGGAGGGTGGATCACTGTTGGAGCGAGCGCAGGATGCTATTGTGCTATTGAGAAATAAGGCTGTGAGTGGTCAAAGGCTTGTATGGAGGGTGGCTGAGGGCGATTCTCTTTAGAATTCTAGTCTTGGACGCAATACCTTCTTCCTGACCGGCCTCGCACCGGTCATCATGATTTATAGCGCAGGAGGATAACGAGTACTGAGCCGCGATTGTACCCAATTCATGGAATCAACGTCTCCGGGACAGTAGAAACATTAGGTTGATTGATTAGACTGCGATTCGAAATCATCGAGTATCAGGCAGGGTCACCTTCTAACCGAAGTGGCACGACCCAGTATTGTATTTGAGCCACTGATGATCAATGCCATTATAGAAGCCTTGTTTCAATGTACCGAGCCAAGCCTGGGCGTGTTCTGGGCCCCGTTTCTGTGAAAATCGCTTTAGAGTATTACGCATGAGTTCATTGAATTCCGACGTAGACAGGGGATTCAGTAGTTGATGTACCTTCATACGGTTCTCTGACTCCATCATCCAACAAAGAAGTCTTCCGAACTTGTCAATGACGGATCCTCAGCTGCCAATTCCTCAGCTCTTGAACTAGATAACTCGAGCCTGTGGCTTTCTTTTATCTCGGCAAACGGAATCATTCGAAATACGTTTCAGATATCCGTACCAGATCAGACACCAGCAGTACGAGCCGAGCAAACCCCTCGCGGTATACAACGATTGGTTTGCCAAATTCAATCTCCCGACTGGGTTTATTTATGGTACCTCCCGCCGTGTGAACTTGAACTTCGAATCGACTGGTTAGTCGGGCAAGTATGACTCGTGGCTCGGGGGGGTAATGGTGAATGTAATGGCTTAACGCACCAACAGATGTGGAGGCAGGCATTCGGGCATGTCAAGGGACTAGGATCAGCTATGATCGTGTAGCAACGATGTCTGTTTTTGAAACATTAGCTGCTGTTGTCACCTGCAAATATACCTACGCTGTCCAGGGAGCGGACAAATTCGTCACGGGTCCGGTTTCAAATAGCGCGATCAAGAAAGATAATTAGGTTCGATTACACACGAGACTGGAGAAGGTTAGGGTCAACTTGTGATTACTGATATTATTCTAGTGTAGTTCTTGGTATTCTATCTTGGCCGGCTCAAACGCGGCACATCCTTCCGTTGTTGGCGACACTCCACGACTCACTGCCAACGGCGTTGCGAACGTAGAAGAAACCCTCAGGGTCCCACTTCTTCTTAAGGCACAACAAGGCCTTGTAGTTGTTGCCGAAGAAGGCGCGCTGGAAGTTGGGCTGCTGGAAGTCGGCCTCGTTCATGTAAGCGCCACTGGTGGGGGTGAGCGCCTCGATCTCCTTCATGACGACGTTCGTCATGAGATCCTGGTTGGCGAGCATTTCATCCCACGGGGCGGTGAAGTTCCAGACGGTGGTCAGAGTGGCATGGACGATGGTGTTGCGCCAGGCAGGGAGAACGGAGTTGGTCTCCTTGTTGCCGAACTTGCTGACGTCGGTTCCGACACCGATAAAGGTGACTCCCTTCTCGGCGGCGCTGCGGGAGAAAGATCCGATGTTGGTGATATTGTCGCGGGGGATAAGACGGCCACCGTATTGGGCAATGCCGACTTGGATGTTGCCGATAGGCAGCGGGCCAAAGTACTTGTCGTAGTGGTTGTAGTAGCTCTCAAACTCAGAGTATTTAACGGTGTAAGTCATGCCAAGACCATCCAAACGGGCGACGAAGGGGGCAAGAATGGTCTCGACCTCTTCGGCGGTCTTGTTGTAGGCATTTATAGGAGCGATCTGAAAGAAGCTGGAACTGAAGTAGTAGACGACCATGGTACCAGCGTCAACCATGCCGGTAATCTCCTCATGGAAGGCATCAATGGCATTGAAGAAGGCCTCCTTATCGTTGTCAGCGGCCATCATCACCAGAGTGGCACCACCGAACTTGGCATCAGGGTGAGCCTTGACGGTCATGGAGGTGACAACACCCCAGTTGCCCGGGCCACCGCCGGACAGCGCCCAAAACAGATCAGGGTTCTCGGTCTTGGAAGCGGTGAGGAGGGTGCCATTAGCAGTGACGACCTCCCACTCCAGAACGTTGTCAGCACTAAGACCGAAGCTGGTGGAGAGGGCACTGTGACCACCGCCCTGGGTATAGCCTCCAGCGAGTCCGACGGTCGGGCACTCGCCGGTGACAACCGCGAGACCGGCATTGTGCGCGACCTCCATGACCTGGAAGCCCTGGACACCGGCGCCGACCTTGATGGCCTTGCCCTTGTACGCGGCAGTGTTCCAGTCAGCGACTGCGGCGCTGTTCATGTGGTGCGTCCAGACGGAGAGAGCGCCGGCACCGGTAGAGCGACCAAGGTAGTCGTGGCCGGTGCTGCGGACGATGAAACGGATGTTGTGTTTCTGAGCGAATGCGATGGTGGCCTGGACATGCTGGGAAGTCTTGGCGTCCACGGCGTAGACGACGTAGTTGCCCAACAGACAGGCACGGGACTCCGGCTGGAAGGGGTCACAGCTCTGGTTTGCAAAGAAGGGGGCCATGATGGAGCTGGAGGAGTTCATGCTACATAGAGGTCAGCAGCGGTCTGCCAAGAAACCCCGAGCAAATCAACGTACTGAATCTCCGAATACTGCCATTCGCTCTGCAGCGAAGCACAAGCGGCCGCATCGTAGGTCGGGTCGTGGCAGGGTGAGCCCAAAGGAACGGTAGCAATCAAGTTGCCGCCAACGGTGGTGTTGAGGGCATTCCACTGCGCCGTGGCAGGCCAGCAGCTGTCACCCGGGAAGCATTTGCAATCGGCGGCGGCACGCTCGACCACGCTAGCGCCTCGGACCGAGTGGCGGCCCCGAGCAGCGAGCGCCGCGCCGGCAAAAACCGCTTGAAGGACAAAGCTCTTCATTTGACTGCTTGGCGCGGGCAGAGAAGAGAGATGGTGAGGAAAGATGGCGTGCGGTGGAACAAAGATCGACACTCGGCTGACGACTCAGCTCGCGGGGAAGATGAAGGGGGAAAGAGAAAAGAGCGAAATCCTTCTGGCTTGTTCTACCGGACGGAACATCTCAGCTGGGCAGCCATGAGCAGCACTTTTAGTATCCTGCATGACTGGGGAACCACGCAGACGGGACCACAGCACGAAGGCCCATCTTGTGGGATGAGGTCTTCCGACTTGGGATTGGCGCCGAGATTTGGGCACTGTTGAAGGTGGCTTTGCACTTCCCCCGTCCGGGCCGTGGAAGTCTAGCGTGTTTACTACCAAGTGAACACACATCGAAACCCGCTCAGAGGGGCCGCTGTTAATGAGCCTCCTAATGAGCGACCCGGTCCTGGCTCAGTTCTGGTGCTAACCGGATGATGGGTGAACGCTTCATCAATTCCCTGCCAAGCGCGGCTTGGGTTGTTGAGGCTGTGGGGTGAGGAGAGAGGAACAAGATTATATCAAGCGAAGACCAGGGATTTACGGCTGCCAGCCCTCTTCGACGACTTGATGGCGGTCACTGGTCAGCACCGCGTCCGTACTCCACATACTATGTAGTCCCGATGTCTCCGCTCACACCTCGCTTCTACTTTGTAGCATCCGGCCAGCGGACCTATCATCTCCGTGCTCCTCCCACAAGGCAACGAGGACACGGATCGTGAGAAGCCCCTCCTCCTTGTTTGTCTTGCCATAGCCAAGTTTGGGTGGGCATACTTCCACAGTCTTGTTCAGCGGGACTTCGAGGGCGGCGCAGATCAAGTGATCTAGGGATCCCCAGCAGTATCCCTGACGGTATCGCTTGTGCTCAAAGGTTCGATGGCCTGCAAAAACTGCTACCTTCGTCGTCGGAGAGTTACATGTGCATTTTACAAGACTAGGCGACGGGCTTTCGAGAGACTTTAATCCTTTTTCGTTAGAGTTCTAAGAAAAAGCAATGTATCTTCCAGCCGTTGGTCGCATAGACCGCACTTGACAAGAAGAGGGCAGATGGATACGGATCGACAGCGGAGTTCTCTTCCATGTAGTATTTTTCTCAGAGAGTCAGTCGATAGTCAATCGACCGGCACGCTACGCCTTTCGGAGATGAACGTGCATGGATCATCAGCAAAACTCTATTCATGCCATCGCTGTCGATAATGAAGCCCCCACTGCCTGATCCATGTTTTTATAAGATAAGTGGTGGAATGCTGCCCCTCACCACCTCCATATGTACAAATAAGTGAAGAGCGAACACCAAGGGACTGGCCGCGGTCTAACCCAAATCTTGCTGTCCTGCCGATAGAATGCAATGCATCCGGGGTTCCTTGGATTCAGTATCGTACGAGGCAATGCGTCGACGGCAAGAACATCTGGTTGCAACCCGCGGTTCGGCAAAACGTTGATCGGACCAGGGCGTAAAACAAACAAAGACCTGGTAACCGCATCGTTAGGCCGACCCCTCGGGAGATTGGAAGAATCATTGTCTCTTCGGACTAAGGGTTAAGGTGACGGCAAAGCAGGATCGAAACGTTCATCCAAACTCGATCCGTACGGGATCATGTGTCCCGTTGCGACCAACTGTAAAGGAAGTCCTAACATACATAGTACCCTACTCTCAGAGTAGCTGGGATCATCAGAGCTAACCGACGCCATTGGGAAGTGTTGGTGGGACTTGTGCACATCTGCGTCTCTCGATCATGTAGGATGTGCATCAGTCTACGTAGTATCCGTACTACTCTCGGCAGAACCGCAGACTGATCAGGGCCGATCGGCCATTACAACCTTGATAGAGGCACAGACGTGTTCTCGCCATCCCAGTCAACAGTCTACAATAGTTGTGGTGTAAAGCCAGCGGCGGTCATTTGGACGTGGCACATACGCTGACAGACACTTTGTTTTCTCATTCGGATCCGGAAGGACTTTCGCGGAATTCCTCCACTTCAGGGTGCTTGAGTCACGATAATACTGAAGACCCTGCATTTTATTTCAGTTTTTAAATTAGCGAGGCTTGTTTCTCCCTCTCCCTCTCCCTCTCTCTCTCTCACACACACTCTCTCTCTCACTCACACACACACACTCACTCTCTCACTCCCTTTTTTTCCTTCCTTTCCCCCCCCCCCGTACGATAGATACCCCTGATTCCGTGGAGCTCCCAGTGCTGGTGTCCTTCAAAAGCGGGGTGTCGTTCCACGAGGATCCCTCCGCCCCGTAACGGCCCGGGAGAAGCATTCTAGACAACGCCACCCGCGCCCAAGCAAGATACAGCCTCGGCTAAAAAGCATTGTGGCCTTTCTGGAAGACTTTCAAACTGGGCGTAAAGAGGCGGGAATGCAAACGAACGCTACGTTGGCCTCGTCGACGTTACAGGGCGCCTCCAACTGCCATTCTCTGGTCCGCAGTTACGACCAACGTCGGCGTTTTTCTGGGTCGATGGAACATATCAGGGCCGCATGATGCACAAGGTTGGAGCCGGTATACACGGCTTTACATCCGCAGTCAGGGGAAGCCTCTCCTCCTCAAGACGTCTACCCTGCGCCAGCATTATAGGTTACGCCTTTGCCGCATGCGGTGAATTTCCCGAAACGATGCCTTGGCCAAGGCTCTCCTCGTCTCATCTATCACGTCAACTGTGAATGTATCATGGATCAACCCTTCTCTGCTTGACGTTCCACTGTCATATCTGCTCTGATATGTTGACACATCTCGCAGTCGTTTGACTCGCCGTGAAGGGCACATTTCTCGCCGTTGCGCGGACTGATGGATCACGTCAGTGATATTACTATGAAAAAAGGGATTGATTAACTCAGGATGGTGTCGGACGGCGGCTCGCTTTTTCTCGCTTAACACGACTTGCTCTGGGCCTAAGGTTCTCAGAACCATTATCAGAAATCATTATTCAACCTTACTGACGCATGCTTGCGATTTCAGGTCGACAACCAGGGCGGGGACTGTTGCCAGCAGCTGAATAACAACAACCATCCCTGGTAGCGCGCTGATTAATAGTGCGACGTACCATTATAGTATAGTACTAGAGCGTGCGTAGTAAAGACGTACTCTAGTTTCCACGACATACGGAGTACTACGCAGACACTGGTACGGCAACAGGGACCGACAGCGATCAAGGCTTCCAGAATCCTAGCCGCATTTCTAACTCGGAGGTGGCATTCAGAGTGAAAGGTCGTATTAACCGGTTGCGTTTGGCAAGATGTGGACCGGGATCTGCTTGTATCCGGAGCCTCCTGGATTGCGAC
Source organism: Colletotrichum navitas (assembly GCF_030913465.1). Taxonomy (NCBI): domain Eukaryota; kingdom Fungi; phylum Ascomycota; class Sordariomycetes; order Glomerellales; family Glomerellaceae; genus Colletotrichum; species Colletotrichum navitas. The sequence continues at coordinate 242,427 of NW_026850577.1, forward strand.
GCCGGTAACCTTACCGGTGGGGGCCAATCATGAAAGTCTCAACCCCTGAGCGTCCTCGTGGCTTTCTCCATCATAGCTTTTGCGAAGGCGCGGTTTCCAAGCGAGGAGATGAACTTGGCCATTGAGAGAGATCTGAGGAACCAGGGCGTGTCTTAACCAGAGACCCAAACAAAGTTGATACCTGCAGATCAGCCTGGCCGTTACGGATAGTGTAAATGTGATATCTTCGCGTACGCCGGTAGGGAATAGCCTTCCGGTCTAAATACTCGGATCAGCCCTTTTCACAGGGTCGGGTCGGGGCCCATGTCGCAAGAATATGAAGAAAGAAAAAAACCGGAGAAGGCGGGCAGATATTTGTACATTAGTCCTCCCTCCACTCCGCTCCTCTCACTGTCAATGTCAGATCACTTCCGTAAACGTTAGACGGACGATGATGTTGACGAACTGATTGCCACATAAAGCGGTCCAACACCAGCCGGCTCTGGAGCCCTGTCTTCTTATGCTACTCCTCCTTCCTCCCGCCCGGATCTTCGGTAATATCCTTCGCACCTCACCGCGTCCCGACGACGGGTCAGTTCGCTGGCCTTCGGCCCTGCGGGTTAGCATCGAGTCTACCCAGCACAGAACTAGTACTGGAAACTCTCTTCGAATCGCCAGTCACGATGGATGCGCCGTGGACGTACAACACCCCTCCGGGAACGGAGACCTCGGGCGTGCATATCGCGACCGTCGCTCTGGTTCTTACGGCAATGTCGCTGGTAATCATGAGTATGCGACTGTATGTGCGTGTCATTATGTTGAACGCAGCCGGTTTAGGTACGTCGAGAATATCGAGATATCATGGAGCAAAGTAGGGCACTGACATATGCATGCAGACGACTGGGTCATCGTCGTAACGTGGGTTGCGGCTTGCGGTTTCGCAATAGTCAGCACGATTCGTAAGCGATTCCCTCGCGAGAAGCCTTCTCCAGATGCTAACGGATACGACAAGAAACTAAATGGGGCCTTGGACTCCAGAACATCGCGGACATGCCCAGCCAGAACCTCTACAACTTTGGCTTGTTACAGTATGCCGGTGCGCCCTTGTAAGTGCACAGCTGTATCTCCAGAACAGAGTTGGCGCCTTGCTAACCTCCATCAAAGCTACATCAGCAGCATCCTCGGCTTCAAGATAAGCCTGCTACTCTCTTACCTCCGCTTCATTCCCAAGGGTGCCTACAGAATAGGAACATTCATCACCATGGGTATGTGTGTTGCATATCACTTCATGTTTCTCGTGGTCCAGATAAACCTCTGCACACCGGTAGGTCTTGCCTTTGTCAGAAGAATGTTCGTCCAGTCACTGATAGCCTCAAGATTGCCAAGCAGTGGGACCCAACAATCACGAATGGCTCCTGCATTCCAGGAGTCCCCTTCTACACCGCCATGTCCTTGTTGACGATCTTTTTTGACCTTGTAGTGTGAGTCGGACTAACTGCCTATGCTGTGTTTCTCCAGACCTCTTCGACTGACTGTATGACTACCAGCATGTTCCTCCCCTTCCCAGTACTCGCGAGCTCGAAGATCCAAAAGCGCAAAAAGGTTGTGCTCCTCGGCCTCTTCGGCCTCGGCGCCTTCATCACCGTCATCCAGATCATCCGTATCCAGACCGTTCGCGCGCTCGCAAACTACCTCGACTCGGCGCCTCTCATCATGTGGTCCGCGGTGGAGAGCAACCTCGGCATTATTGTCTGCTGCGTACCGACACTTGCCCCACTCGTCAAGTACTTCAACGAGAAGAGCAGGTCGGGGAGCCGGAGCAACAAGTACGGCGGCCCCAGCGGCCACGGCAGGTCTGCGAAGAGCGGCAACGTGGGAAGCAGGTACGCTCTGCAGAGCTGGCGGCCAGGAATGAACGGGATGCAACCGCTAGGCAGTGGCACCGACCGCACTGAAAGCGGCGTGCGTCACTCGAGGACAGGCAAGGGGTCTGATGAGGAAAACGCGGACTACCAGGGCTCGCCGGGTATCATTAAGAAGACGACGGAGTTCGTGGTCAGAAGCGATCCAATAGTACCAGGGCAAGCTGTCTAAGGGGTAGTGGATGGGGAAGGGGGGGGGCCAAATGGGTCATGATGACTTGGTATGTTGAAGTGCAAGCATATGAATATTAGCATGACTGCTTATGGCACTTTGGGCATGCAGGATGTGCAGGTCATACGCAAACCTGGATCGTAAAACTTATCTGCAACGTATCGACGTGGCGCCAATTGGAAACCCCGAACTTGACTTAGATGCTTATCGTCTTCTGTTATTGCCCAATCGTTGGATTGATTCAATTGGGTCGCCCATCAAAGCAAAGCTCGCGGTTGTTTCCGGTATACCTGACTCGTTGTCCGCTGCCGAATCCTTCAACTTGTTCGAGATGCTCCACTCAAATCAAAAGATCATTGCTAGTAGCCACCGAAGTCATTGGAGTAGGGATGCTGTCGTGACCAAGGGTTTGAAGAAAAAGAAGAAGAAAAAACGCGTTCTGGACTGCGGAAGACTAATGATTATTCTGCAAACAAGGACAACATGAGGATAAGAATGAGCACGAACAGCTGAGTTGACAGTATCATTGCCTGCCGCCGAAGTCGGTTGGGAAGCCATCTGATCATGTCCGATTCCACAAGGATGTACCTTGGGGCTTTGTTTCCCAATAACGCAATGTCAGTTCAAAGAGAGAAAATCTGCCCCAATGTAACCAAAGCCGCTTGCCCTGTGTCGCCGTCTCCGTCGCCCCTCATTACTCCTTGACGTCCAGGTTTCAACGGCAATGATATGTACCTGGGAAAACTAAGAAGATTGACTGAAGAACTCATCGGCACCGAACTCTTCTCTCTTAATCGAAGCACCACCATGGTTCCCCTCGCCGCCCATGTCTCCTTGCATTCCATCAAAGTATTGTCGGTCGTCTTCGGGTTCCTGATTCACGGACAGACCGGGGCTGTTGGACGCCGCAGAGTTGCAGCGAGAGTGAATGTTACCGTTCCCCGTGTGGGCGCGGTAGGCGTTACTGCCGCCGGCAAACTTTTGGACGCGTCCACCCTGGGTGTGGCGGAGAACACCGACGTCGTCCTTCATGAGCTCCTTCATCTCGCGGATCTTCTTGCGGACCTCGTAGCCTTTGTGCTTGTTCTGCATGGCGTTCGCAAAGGACTCGAGGTTGACCATGGTCTCAGTGTAAATGGTGGTGTCAGCGCGTACGTCTTGGAAGTCTTCGTCATCATAGAGGGCATTCTGGGCACTGATGTTGCTGCCCCAGTTGAGCATGTTTGAGTTCTGTTTGACGACTAGGTGACGGAAGATCTCGGTGGGGTACTTTCCACCGTTAATGGCGACGGCGGTGATGACGTCGCGCTGGGTAAGAGTCTGGCCCTTGGCGACTTTGTCTATGACGCGATGGTAAAGGGGATGGTCCTTCGTCTCCTCACGCCAAAAGCTGGTTGCAATGTCCTCGAGGATGATTTCGAGGAGCTGTGAGTCGACCCTGGTGATGAGAGTCTTGATGTATCTGCGGGCCTCGCCGATGGCATCCTGGAACCATTCATGATTGGCCTGCAGAACAGCCTCGCTGACCCAAGCCTCGGTGTGGCAGCGGATGAAGAGGTCTTTTAGAACGCGATTGTATTCGCCGTCGTAGTTAACGGGAACAATGGCCTCGAGGGCGAGGAAGTCGACTAGGTCTGGACGTCGCTCTCGCTCGGGGATGTTCTTGTCTTTGAGAGAGTTGCAGAGCGACTGGTAGATGGTATTGTCTGAGATACAGCGGCGGAAGGCATTGGCGTCAATTCGAGACTGGATTCGGCCCAAAAGTGCAGGGGTGTAGGTGGCCGTCTTGCGTATGTTGTTCTTGGCCTCCTGAACGCGTCGAACGCGCTCTTCGGGGGTAATGAGGGCTGTACCACGGTCACGACGGTTCGCCATGTTGAAAGAGTCGATGTTGGTGTTGTTGTTAAACGCGACAATCAAGTTGCTGAATATGCTTGCCTTATCTGACTTGGTTGGCCCTGCTGTGGCTTTGTAAGAAAAGGCTGAGTTACGACAGAGATCAGAGCCTATACCTGTATACTTGACAACAAGTTGAAGACAGTTTGAAGGTCTTCAAAATCAGTGACGTTTAGGGGCCTCGACTTTGGTGGCTTTCTGCAGCTGTTGGCGTCTAAGTTATGTGTTGTGTCAAGGATAATCCAAGAACACACGCAAAAGAACCTGGAGAAACAAAAGAGAAAGGCAAAAGACAGTGAATTTCAAGAGAAAAAAGTGAAGTTGAAGGGTTAGGTGAGTAAGTAAGTGAGTAAGTAAGTGAGAAGAAGTGAAAATGAGAGAGAATGTGGAAGGGTAAAGGATGGCGGTGAATGTGAGGCAAGACGCCGGTTGGGTTTTGCAGAGGGAAGGAGCAACTGTCTTGGGTCTGGAAGCAAGCCAGAGGCTGCTGGAAAAGAAACTTCGGATAATTAAATTTGTATTTGATTGTTTGTACTCAGAGTGAATATGTGAAAAGATTTCCAGAAATCTGCTCTCTGTGGTTGCGGTTAGTTACTGTAAAGACGGCCTAAGACGAGGTTTAGAGTGTGACATAAAATACGTCCTCTAGTGCTTTTTCTGGCCGTCCTCATTTGCCTAAGATATGAAGAAAGAAGCGCTTTATTTTTATTCTCCATCGTTCTTCTATCTTTCGTCGGTCTCGCCGTCCTTCAACATTCTCATCGGGACTGTAGGGGATGATGATGGAGGACGGACCCAACCTAAAGTTACCGCAGAGAATATCTTAGTTATTGGAAAGAATAATCGGGGGCTGTGGCTTGATGATATCACTTGATTTATGACGAACCTAGACCAAACTTGAATACAAATGATAATGACTCGCTTAATTGCACTATCGGATGAAGTATTACTACTAAACCTCGTTGCATAGTAGTGTTTACTTGTATCAGAGAACTTTGTCATATTTGGTATCTTTCAATTTACTACGCAGTGAGGCGAACGGTCGCTAGCCGCGTTCTCATGTCTGTCGTGAAGTCGTCATCTCACGAGCCGGGAAAAACTAGCCCCTTCCATAAATCGAAACAACATTTGCCGAACGAAAAGCAACAAATTCCAGGACCGTAATTCGTAAAAAAGATGAACCCGAGATAAGGGTCACCAAGACTAGCTCAAGTCGCCAATGGGTTGATACCAAGGATTCTCATGCCATTCTCGAACACTTGTCTCGCATTCTCATACAGCACAGCTCGCGCAAGATCAAGCTTTGGGTCCTCGGCCGTTTCTCCCTCCTCTTCCTCGCCCTCCTCGTCTCCTCCTTCGTCGCCATCAAGACACACGACAACCTGCTCGGCCAGCCGATACAGAAAGGTCAGGACAGCAGACGGCTCGAGTGTCTTGTACGCTGCATTAACAACATCGGGATACTGGGCCATGAGCCTAAGGAGGTTCGTGTACTCTTCTTCCTCCAAGTGGGAATAGTCGACCTCTTCGAGCGCCGTGGGATCGGCACCAAGCTCTTTGATGGTTAGACAAAGACGGGTGTAATGTAACTGCAGAGCAGCCCCCGTTTCGCCTTCGAACTCTGTCATTTTCTTGCTGTCGAACGCGTAGCCGTTAGCGCGCTTCGTGTGCATATCTTGTGCAATAAGCGAGGTGATGCCGAAAGGCTCAGCGGCGGCTAGTGGAGCCCCGGAGTTCTGTTCCGTGGACATGGCATCTTTGACGGCGTTGGCACACTGGTTTAGCATATCTCCCAGGAGATTAGCGTTGCCAAGCTGAGACGACAAGCCTTGGACCTTGCCAAAGTTGACGTGCTGGATCTTCTTGGCCAAGTCGTCGCGTCCCATTAGCTCGAGTGCCTTGATCACACCGCGGAAGTGGGAATCTTGCTCGGCGTTGACGACGTAGATCATCTTGTCGAAAGAGTACTGCTTCTCCCGGTCCAGGATCGCAGCAAGATCCCGGGAGAAGTACATGGTAGTGCCAGTGCGGTTCCGAATCATTCCAGTTCCGAGGCCCTTAGCGCCATGCTTCTTGAAGTCTATGAGCCAAGATCCGTCACTTTCTTCGGATATGCCCCTTTCTTTCAAAAGAGACTCGACCACTGCGATCGATCCTGATGTCACTTGTGACTCGCCGGCATACTCATCAAACTTGATGCCGAGGCGAGCATATGCCTTGGTGTAGTCTTCGACATAAACATCGCGGAACCTCGTGGTAAGGGCTACTGCACCGGCGTCGCCCTCCTCCATGCGCTTAAAGAAAGCGTCACGCTCGGCATAGATACCCTGAGACTCAATCTCGGCTGTATTCTTTCCCTCGTCTTTGGCCTTGAGACTCGCCTCTTGCTCGGGCTTGAATAATTCGTTAATCTGGTTGTGTATGTCCAGAAGATGCCGGATGGGGTCCTTGCTGAACTCTTCCTCCGACCCGAACTTGTTCCAGCCAACGGCAAGAAGGGCAATGTTCTTGCCCCAGTCTCCTAGGAAGTTCAGTCTGACGACGTCCCACCCCATACGCTCGTGAAGGTTGGCGATCGAGGCGCCGTTGATAGTGCTGCGAAGGTGCCTGCCTTCGAACTCAGCTGCTATGTTGGGAGACGAAAACTCGACCACGACCTTTTTCCGTCCACTCTCTGGAGATGAAGCGTCTCGCAGGCCATATGAATCGTCCGCGCCGTATAGCTCCTTTCGGTCGGCAATGAAAGGTACTACGAGTCTTGGGAGGAAGAATGGGTGGGAGAAGATGCGGATATGAACTCCATCGATGAAAGGGAACGTGTAAAGAGGCGATTTCGGGAACTGAGCGTCGTTCCATTAGTTTGGTCTCCTTGCGTCTGGAGGATATATTTTTTTTACTTTTTCAAGCAGCTCAGCTGCAGCATCGCCTTTGGCCTTGATTTTGAGACGAGGGAGGATAACAGCAAGGTCGCCCATGGAGATGGCAGCCGTTGACTGGATGGAATCATATGCAACCGCAGGGTCGCATGCTGAGATCTCAGCCACGATTTGGGCGATGTAGGATCGGAAAACGTCGAGCGGGCGTACCAACACCTCGGCATCGGGAAAATAAGGAAGAGGAGAATCGAGGCTGAGCCTCTCTAGCGAAGACTGGAGACCACTGATTGAAAGAGTCGCCATGATGGTTGATTCAAGCTGACATGCTTTTTTGCACTGCCTATCTTGCAGTATAAAGAGAGAGGGGAGGAAAACCTTATCACAAACGATGGAATTCCGATTTGGTTCTTCGGCAACCAGGCTGGATTGATATTGATATGGGTGGTGTGGTTGGGCATCGAAGTAGGCCGACGCGGCATGTCGTAATTGGCCTAAGTTTGTGTAAGTGCAGATGCAGGCTTACCAGTCAGAAAATGAGGCAACCATCCACATCAGTGATCGGTGAAAACAGGCTGCATTTGTTTTCGCTCAACCAGCCTCGGGGCAGATCAATCTGGCTTTTCTGGAAATAAGGCGACGAAAGTCGCTGTAACTTCACTTCTCCTGCTGTTCATCGTAGATCGGGTTCTGTTTGCGTAATCTGAAGCCTCCCTTTTCATGCCATCTCGAAACAGTATCCCAAAGTCGTGGTCACCAGGCGCTTATGCTGTTCGAGATAGAACACACCGAGGCCAATAAAGATAAAGCTTCTAAACGGCCAAAAATTGCGTAAATTTAGCGCTTTTATGTATTATTTCATGCCGTGTAAAGTGAGGTCAGTGACGTCGTAGGCAGACAGACTAGGGATGCTGCACGCTGGTCGAGGACCACAGCAACGTTCTCACAGTGCAACTCCGCGGTGGCTCTACGCACCAAAGTTAACGGAGGGAATTCAATAATAATGATTCCTAAAGCCCGAGTCTCCTGTCACTGCGCACGGCGGCCCTATGTTTCCCGCCTCTTCGTGCCGTATTCCTCCATCGGGTATCGTGAGTAGCGCTCGATACAGCCCCCGGCAGATCGCGATGTCTGCCATCCTCTCACTCTGTGTTTTCTCATAGAGTACCTTTACTATGTTTGGCCGAAATCCCCCAGAGTGTCCCGATCACGTGTCGGAATCCAGCTAGCTGCAAGGCGCTGGCCAGATGGGTCTCTCTGTCGGTCAATGGCGCTACGTCGCTGACGCCAGTCGAGCACGAGGAAAATTCGGCAGAGAACAGCGGATTTTCCTGCAGTCTGCTATCGCGTCTCGTCCACAAGGCTAGCTGGTTGATTTCCCAGTCGCCGAGAAGCAGCTGGCTTTGTGAAGGCTCCATCGGATTCGATTCATCGTGTCCCGCGACTCGTCCCGTGGGTTGGCTTTTGCCCAAGTATCAGCAGACACTTGTGACAATGCTAGACCGGCCTAAAAGCCTCATGCCCCTCCGTCTAGGGGTGCTGATGGAACCTCTACTGGGTCCGTCCTCACCTTCTCTATCCCCCCATGCGGCTTGGTCATGCCCTCTGGGTCTAAGCCGTCTCATCCTAACCGAAGTAGCCATTGTGCCTGCATGTCAAGTAATGGATATCCTTGTTTGCCAAGATCTATAATGTTTTCCTGTCATATTTCCTGACTGAATGAAAGTTTTTCTATTTGGGCGAAATGATGACGAAAACATTGAGGTTCCTAAGACACCAAAGACCATAAATATAGTAATGATGATGATGATGATGATCAAACAACCGGGATAATAATAAAGAGAAATCTTTATTGAAGTTCTGATAGGAAGCAGTTTACCTGGTAAGCTAGAAGTATATACCTAAACAGTAAAACTCATCAATTAAATCCCCTTTAGACGTTTGACATAAAAACAGTGAGAATGGCGCCATAAGCAGTTGTCACCATCATCTCCACGCTGCTGACTTTGAGAAAACTAGAAACTAGACATGAGAATGCAACAACACATGCTGAGATGACTCCTAAATGCACTTCTTTGCTAGGTTGATATGAAAGCGCCGCCAAAGGGGTCACCACGAAGATTCCTACCAATCTTGTAATGAAGAATCGAGAAATCATCTCGGCGATTAGTACGGTATTTTGGTAGGTATTTTGGTAGGCCCGCTTATGATCTTGCTTGGTTCCAGCGATATGCTGTCCCGTCTGAAATCTTCATCAAGTCTTTTACGTGAAGGTGGCATGTCGGGCAGATTCAGTCCTGCTCGGTGAACAAGACGATTGAGTTCAGATTTTTCGCCCTCGAGAAATTGGAGGTTCGGCAAGTGGATCGTTCCGAAGCGGCTAAACCCATACAATGTGACATCTTCATCTGCTGTGCTGCTTTGCCAATGAGCGCGAAACTGCTCTTGTAGAGCGTCGGATACCAGTTTCTCCAGTTGTATCACCCTTTGCACCTAAAGAAGAAGGCTAATGAGATAATACTTTCATTGTAGTTAGAGGTTCCAATATCCAAGGCGCCAATAAATACACATGGCGCTTGTTAGTCTGCCTTCTCTTGATATCTGCCAAACAAGCTCGCGGCGGGGGTTCATATGCAGAGCAATACGTACCATTCAACGAATGAAATGTAGCTGGTACCAGAAGATTAGGTATCCATGTCTACCATACCAGTGTCAAGCCAGCTGCCGCCAACGGTTGACAGGCTACTCACTCACCACTTGTTATCGGAAGCAATACCGTCCACGTAGTTCACCAATTCACTCCCCCAGCCAATAGAACTCTGTCTGCCTTGCGTGCATAGCTACGTGGACCAGCCTCCTCTCATGGCCCAAATCCTATCGGTCTCGAGCAGATCAACGAATGATATTACAACTGCTTTGATTGGTGGCAACTGCTCCAGAAGCGCGAAGTCCCACCCATTGGTACCTTCAGACCGACCTGGTACTGCCTACTCAACTTCTTCCACACCGACGACCAACCATACATGAGGTCACCCAAAACCAGCCCCCACAATGACTTCTAGGCAAACCTCACAAGAGTCATCCCGGCTATTCATTCAAATGTCCGGTGCACCGGGTTCTGGGAAGAGCACGATGGCGAGGCTACTGCGGCAATCGATTGGTGGACTGGTTATCGATCACGACATCTTTAGGTCCGCCCTTCTTGAGTATAACGACGTGGCATTTGACGAAGTAGCGAAACGCGCCTATCATCTCCAATGGTCACTCGCCGAGGACGCTATGAAACAAGGCCTAAATGTCATTATCGACAGTACCTGCAACTTTCAAGAGGTTCTCGATCAAGGATCTGCACTTGCTGAAAAACACGGTTTCACCTACTGGTACGTCGAGTGCAAGGTTGAGGACATCGACCTACTAGATGAAAGGTTGCGCTCGCGAGATTCGATGAAGAGCCAGCGAACTGGCGTCGATTGCCCCCCTGCTGCGGCATGCCATGCTCGTGCAGGCGAAGACTCTCGCAGTCTCTTTAAAAAGTGGATTGAGAACCCGTGCCGTCCGAAGCACCACGCTATTGTCGTGGATTCAAAGGATAACCCAGAAATACATCGAGACCACATTTTAAAGCAGATTATTAGTTAGTGTAATAGGATTCATGATAGCGATTGTGCTTCTATCTGAAATGCTGATACTGGAGGATGCAAGTTAGACCAAACCTCACCCGGAACCACAGGTTTCAATAGCTATTATCTGGTCTCGAATCCGGGGGTTCTCGGCTACAGCTTTTCCAACGCCTCGTTTCTGGAAGACACCGATAACGCCTGTGAAGAACGTTGCGCATCGCGGCACCACTTGGGTGATTTGATCTTCAGCAGTGTCTTCTTGGGAGTCCAAAGTATTCAAGGGATTGCAGCTCCCTTGAACATCATCCTCCGGGGTCTTTTGAGACTGGAACAGCCACACGCCTGCAGCGTACCTCAAGAGAATCAACGCTATCGCAAAGATAACGACCGTGATCACAAGCCATACAAACAGAAACCTTCTCCAGCTACGTTTAAATGTAAAAATATCGTCACAGCTGAACAAACCAGTAGTGATTATCAGCGGAAGCGTCAACTGATGTTGTCATTGTTAGTGTGATTGTCGAAGCAGCTTCTGCCAGGAATGACCTACGATGGTAATCCAAGCCAAGACTGTAGGCAAATGGTGAACCGGTGCCACAATATTCGATTGCTGGCAGTGCTTTGCAACGTGTGAGCAAGTTTCTATGTATGTGCGGAGCTGGGTAGTCTGAGACGGGGAAAAGATAAACCAGGCCATCAGCCATGTTGGTTCTTACAATCTTGCGTACGGAAGTCACCTCTACCATTTCTTTGCATTTCTGCTGCATATCTCCCAACCTCTGCCGTAGTTGTTCCAGGTTTGTGAAGGTTTTTCGAATCAGCGCGAGGTATGGGAAACAGATCGACGCATCGTCAGATGGCTCATTATAGTTGCGGAAATAGAGCACGTCGGTCTTCATGAATAATTCTCCACTTCTGACGTTTTCCTGCAGAACTTGTGCAAGCTCGTCCAAAACTTCTTTGAAGTACCTGAGACCGTTTTCGAGTTCATCAAACTCTTCAAGGATCTTTCTCTGCTTCCGTATAGGTGGCACCTGGTTCAGGGTGGGTGTGCGTACGCGTCTGATGAAATCCTCATGCCGCCTGATCTGAGGGAGAGTTAGATCCTTGAAGCAGAAAAGTCTTAGGTGAACAAGATCAAAAGCCTCCATGAATGAAACAGTTATGGGTTGGTATACTTACGAGCGCTGTCATCCGTAGTGTAACATGAGAGAGTAATGAAGCCCACTCCAGATGCACTTGGAAAATTCGAACGGCAAGGACGTGGATGAAGTACGGTCGAGGAGACCACTGGCTCTTACCTGCTTCCACTTTCCCCCGACAAAGTGGATCCGATAACGTCCCATCTGAGAAGTCGTTCTCGTAGCGAGTCACCATATCTGGCGATGGATCATCTAGAGCCTCGTCGAACCAAGTTTCCAGGAAGACTAATCCTGTCCATCGAGATTGGTCGTAGCCTGTAACTATGCAGCTAATGTTTGTTGCATAGATCCCGTCTGTGATAGCTGAATTTTCTTTATAGCCGGCAAGATGCCTCAAGAAGGTTACATCGCGGGAGAGCCTAAGTGTTTCCCCAGTAGCTGTACTTTTGCGAGTATCGTTCATAAGCTGTGCTGTAGATCGCCAGACGCGGAAAGGGAATGAAAACTGCATAGAAAACGTCTCAGGTCCTTCGGTCTGTGCACTGTTGTTAGGCATCTTCTTCCAAGTACCCTCTCATACTTTAACTTGATACAATGCGACATACCGAGAAAGACACGCCAATGGATGGATTCGCGCATGTGTAGTTCAGAATAAAATCCCCTAGCACCCGAAATAATGATTCCGGAGATGTTCCCACTAGAGCCATAATGCCCCAAGCATCCAGGTTAGCGACGTATCTACATGTAGCAATAACACGTTAGTCATGGTAGTCGCCTACGGGCCTAGATAGCCTGTGATCAAGCTTACATCAGCCTTCGGTCAGTGTCCACAACGCTGTCATCGCCATCTTCTCTATATCTCTAGTCAAAATTGCATGAGTTAACGTCTCTTTCCAGGTGAAAACAAGTAAGCACCTACCTTTTTACTCAGCTCATCGTATAAGGCTTGCGCTGTCAGACCTCCGAGGAAATCTCGCAGATGTGGTTCCGGACCGGAAACGTTTCCGTCGATTAGCAGGGCAATCTTTTCTTTCTGCGCTCTTTCGTCTCTATCAAGCAGATTTTGAATCGTAGCTTCGCGGGTAACATCAAGGACACAGTCGATTCGCTGTTGATCAGGGGCCCAGTTCTCTTCTGTTCTTAAGAAGATGCTGATGTCGTTTTCTCCTAGCTCTCGGGCATACGAAAACAAGTCGATGTACGGCGAGTTCTCCCAGCTGCGGGAGAACCCTCCTTGGCGACCATCGAAGAATCGTGGTGGCCAAGAGAAAGCACCATCATACCTCTCGTGATCTGGAAGATGCACATGTCTCGGCCTCGGCACTGGCGGTTCGGGTCTATCCAAGTCAACCGAGGGAGGCACGAGACCCGACACCTCTGCTCCGGCATTGTTGATCATTTAAGTGGACAGAGAATTCTATAATCAAGTTAGAGAACTCAAGTATACTAAGCTTTTTTTTTTTTTGCATTCTCTCCGCAACCCATGAAATCCCGGTACCAAAGTGAAGAGCCTACCCCGAACTCGAGGACCAGAAACCCATTCCGACTTTTCCATACCCTGTTATTTATGAACCACAAATGTCGAGTACCCCGATACAGTAAGTGTTGATACATGGGAGGCGCGGTGTACATATTTCTTCGAGACAACGTAGGAATCCTCCTCTCTGGAAGGAAAGAAGCCTTTGTGATATTTTGAGGGAAAGGGAAAGAAGTGATATTACGAGATCTGCGTTCCGGTAATTTGCACGGATGCTTATACCGGATGGCGGTGAGAATTATGGGAATCGTAATGCTGTGGTTGGTGTTGGCGGGTCTGTACTCTCTCCACCCTGCAACGAGAGCATCGAGGGTATCGACAGGTTGGGCACGGGTCGACAACTACAGTCATGCCACCTTGCCCACAATAGCACTACTCTGATTGTTAGCCGTTTCCTCGCCAAACCCGGATGGGTGTAAAGAGTGCGTATAGCACATGTACTGACACAGGTCCACATGAAGGCATACTTTTTTCTCGGGGGCTAGGGCAATGGTTCGTCGTCAGTGGCTGGCAGGCTGAGCTGAGAAGCTGTATGCTGGAAGAAATTCGAGTACCATTTTCCGGACGCGATGTAGTTCCGCTTCTTATCACTTTTCATCTGCAGAACGACCCCAAGTTTTCCCTTTTCTCAGTACCGTAAGGCTACTCTCGAGCTAGCCAATTGGGCAGGATTGCATACGGTCCATGAAAGATGCGGTCACGGTGGCATCAACATGGGGCTGACGAGGTGTGCCGGGAAATGGCCAGGATTGGTCCCCGATGCCGCTGCCGTGATGGATGTTGGATTTGGGCGTCGAGACTGAGATCGTCGTCAAGGCAGCGTGGCGAGGCAGTAGGCGAAAGTTCGATGTTGCCAGGTTTCCGCGATGCATTGTTGTCGTGTGGATGGTTGAAAGGAGGGAAGGGGGTCGCCCCTCAGCCTCAACAAAGTTCCAGGGGTGAGTGAAACGATGTGCGTGCTTGCAATCTCCGGTGGACACTAAGACTGTTTGGGTTACACGGCTGTAGTGTACGGAATTTTCATGGTACGCACGAATTTTATGACTGATCGGCTGCAGCTGAAGCGTCGTCTCGTCTCGCGATGTTGGGGGAGGCGTGCGCGTGCGTCTCAATCAATGATGCTGGTGTCCGAGAAACCACCTGAGATACCGAAGGCACACCATTACCGAAAAGTTCTTACCAACTCACAGCCAGCTGATCGAGACCTGCCTTGGCATTCGGCAGTACGCAGACGATGGAACTCGTGGCTCCAATAAACCAAAACTGGTGCTCTCTGTCATACACAATTGCCCGAAGAGATAAACGTGGTGCTTGCTGTTGGGCCCTCGTCATTTAAAAGGAAGGCTGACCAGTTGCCTCTCCCGAAAAACGGATGCCTTGCATGACGCCTTCCCGATGCCTCGCAAGTTTCCGGCTGCACAATTGGGCTGTAATAGCACTTTTGTGCTCTCTGCTTGACTTGTAGGTTATGGGTGCAAGCTCTGATGTGTCAGGCCGAACGGATCAAGGGCTGTTGCTTTGCAAGTGCGGGTGAAATCGCATCAGCGGTTCTATTCTAACATATTGGTTCGGCAAAGCAGCTACAGGCCAGGTGTTGCTAACCTTTTTTCATTGTCAAAAGAGCTGATATCAATACCGTATCACATGCAATCTGTCGGATGCGATATGATCAGGGTACTACATGCGCATTCTTGGAAAGAGGCTAGTTTAAGCCCTATCGTCATGCATCAACATGACTATTACCAAAGTGAGCAGCCTCATCGCAGTCCTTTTGAGCGATTTCTTCTTCCGAAACGCTCTCGTTTGACGGCATTGCCAACCGTCGCAGAAGTGCAGGGTAGTTAACAAATTCTGCCTGGTCTCGTTGAATGAGACCAGGATAAGATTCAGGGTGCTGCACCCGAAACGCAGGGATGCTAGTGGTACCTCTTGAGTGGATGTACCTGACCTTAGTATCACCCGTGTAACAGTGTGTTCTGCAGCCTGACCGGTCTGTTCACTACTTGTTGGCGTTTCCATGCCGGCGAGAACCCCCCCCTGTCTGTCCACTGTTTGCACTCTGTCTTTGCATATGTGGAACAAAGATGCGAGTAGTACAGTTTGGGTCCTAGAAGCGGGGTTCGAGGGAGGTAGAAGAGATAGGGGCAGGCACATCGGCGCACTTCCCGCTGCTGCTCCATCGCATAGATGAATCAGGATGTGCCCAGCCGGCTACCAACACCCTATGCAGGCAGCTGGCCATATTAGGGCAGGGAAGCAAGATTTCCTCCTCGTGTGGCACATATCACACGATAACTAAAGCGAATGGCGTTGAAACTGAACCGTGTGGCCAAATGGCGCAGAGGGAGTGGGGCAAAAGGGTACAAAGAAGGCTGCTCGCGTGTTAATACATTATGGGGGGATGCTTGACCTGTTTCATCACCTACTTCACTTCACAACCTGGCTGTCCGGGACTGGTACAGGGCACTCGACGGTCTGTTTTTGACCAAGGCAAGCAAACGATGGCGGGTCCAGTCGAGGTGGGACACAGCTGGAAGTTGAAATAGACGACGCCGATCCCCCCGGAATCGCGAGGCCGGAGCTCGCTCCGTTCCGCATCAGTCCGCCGAAGAGGGTCAAGTCTGGAAGATGTGGGTCCGTATGGTGCCTCTGATGGGATTCAAATAGGGCGATTTGTTCTGCATTTCGGCCGGCCGATTCCTCGTCCACCCCAGGCCGCAGCTGGGGTTCAGCGATGCACTTACGTAAGGTGCCTTACGTCAGATACCGGTACGTTAGCGGGAAGGAGGGATAGGATGCTCATCAGCAAGACCCCTGGATGCTTGCTCTTTCTTCGTATCCATCCATATTAGGCCTAGCGATGGGGGGATTAAGCCAATCGATAAGCTCGGATTGAGACCCTCGGAGGCAGCCAAGGGAGGGAGGAGACCGAATCGTCCCACTAGCAGGTCCAGGCCCTTATCTTACCCACCCACCTCTACCCGCCTTCCTCTACAGACTACCTACAGTACACTACCTACACATTTTCCTCTACCGATCTTTTTTTTTTTTCTAGTCTCCAGGGGCAGCGCCTTTAGCCCGTCCATTATCATCCGAACTCGATCAGTCCACTCTCTCTAACCATCAGACGGGGACGGACGGATAGTCAATCTGCACGTCACCTCGTTTCGGTTTGAGCAGCCTTGGTATTGGTGATCTTCAACGCAGCTAGGGGACGCCAACGCCGGTTTCCCAACGTGGGACCAGTCAAGGGCCGCCATCTCCCGCAGGGCCGCTGCAACGCAGACTAATGGTCACCGCATCGGGAGGCCCAGCCAACCACCGCCAAATAAATGGATCCCAACCGATCGGCTATTAGGAATTCATCCGCCACAGCACTAGGTCCTGCAGCTTCACCGGGGGGTGGGTTGGGTGGTGTTGTTTTCTCTGGCCGCCGGATTGTGTGATAAGACCATTACCCCAATGCTCAAGGACGACGCGTGTGTGTTGTGTCGTCAGACGGAAAGAAAAACAAATTAAGCGTCAGCACGTTTCGCCCTTTCCGCCGAGAAAGCCTCGACGGTCCCCATCATCCCACGAACTTGTAGCCCACGGGAAAGCTCCGACTAAAGGGGGACCGACCGGCTGCTTGCCATCAGAAAAAGGACATGTTGAGCCGGGTCCGGCGCCATGAATATTGTACGACGACTGCCCCCGCCCTAACCCGAGGCCTCCTCCGTGACTGACCGCAGACAGCCTCTCAATGGCCAAGGTGACGATCGAGTCGGTTCCGCCCGCGACAACTCGACGGGCGGAACCATCAGCAAACTGCAGCCGAGCGACTCCGACTCCAGCTCGTTAATGTCCCTCGTCAGCACCCTCGTGCCCGTCTTCATCTATACCGCCGTCTGCCTGCTCGTCTTCTGGGCCCTGCGCCGACGGAGCCAGCGCGTCTACTCGCCTCGCACCATCCTCAAAGACTTCTTCTCACAGCACGTCGTCCCAACCCCCAAAAACTCTCGTGACGCCGACCCAGACTGACCGCAGCCCAGTGAACGGGTCGCGCCGCTGCCCAAGGGATGGTTGAACTGGCTGAGGCCGTTCTGGTCCACCTCGGACGTCGAGATCCTCAACCGCTCTTCCTTGGACGCCTATCTCTTCCTCCGCTACTTGAAGGTCCTCAGCATCATCTGCTTCATCGGCTGCTGCATCACCTGGCCGACCTTGATGCCAATCCACGCCAACGGCACCGGCGGGCTGTCGCAGCTGGATCGCATCACCATCGGTAATGTGCAGAATCCGCACATCTTCTTCGCCCACGCCATCGTTGCATGGATCTTCTTTGGTAAGGGCCGCTCCGTCGTCTTGCCGCTCTCCTTTCCTCCCGTTGTACTGACGCCTTGTCTAAGGATTTATCCTCTTCACCATCTACCGTGAATGCATATACTACATCAACCTCCGCCACGCCTACCTCTTGTCGCCGTACTACTCCAAGCGCCTCTCGTCCCGCACCGTCATGTTCAGCTGCGTCCCGCCCAGCTACCGGGACGCCGCGCGTCTGCGGAAGCTCTTCGGCGACACCGTCAAGAACGTCTGGATCCCGCGCTACACAAGCGACCTCGAGAGGCTCGTCAAGGAGCGCGACGAGACGGCGCTGCGCCTCGAAAAGGCCGAGATCCGGCTCATCAAGCTGGCTAACAGGCGGCGGAACAAACAGCTCAAGGCCGCCGCCGCCGCCGCCGCCGCCGCCGCGAAACCGGAGAACGTCTCGCCCCCGCGCTCCGCCGCCGCCTCCGAGCGCTCGGACGACCCGGAGAAGGCCCACCCGTACCTCGACAGCACCGCCCTCCCGGACGTCAACGGTTCCGTGGCCGCCCAGTGGGTCGGCGCCAGCGAGCGCCCCCACCACAGGCCCCTGGCCAACTTCTTCCGCCGCGTCGACACCATCAAGTGGTCCCGCAACCGGATCAAGACCCTGACGCACCAGATCAACAAGCTGCGTCGCAGCCTGCTCAAGGGCGAGGGCCGCCGCCTGCCCACCGCCTTTGTCGAGTTCTCGTCCCAGGCCGACGCCGAACGCGCCTACCAGACCCTGGCACACAACCGCCCGCTGCACATGTCGCCGCGCTACATCGGCATCCGCCCCGACGAGGTCGTGTGGGCCTCCGTCCGCATGCAGTGGTTCGAGCGCATCGTCCGCGGCTTCGTCATGCGAGCCGCCATCACCGCCGCCATCATCTTCTGGTCTGTTCCCTCGGCCTTCGTCGGCGTCATCTCCAACATCAGGTTCCTGGCCAACCTGTTTCCTTTTCTCGTGTGGGTCACTGAGCTGCCGGGCCCCGTCACGGGTATCATCAGTGGCCTGCTGCCCGCCTTGGCCTTGTCCTTCCTCATGGCCATTGTGCCGTGGCTTCTACGAGGTACGAGTTTCTTTCCTCCCTCCTGATAAGAATCTTGCTTCTGTTGCCCAGGCTGACTCTTTTCGCAAAGGCTGCGCCAGGCTCGCCGGGATCCCGTCCCTGTCCCTGATAGAGCTCTTCGTCCAGCACGCCTACTTCGCCTTCCAGGTCGTTCAGGTCTTCCTCGTCACGACCTTCACCTCGGCCGCCTCCGGCGCTCTCTCGCAAGTCATCCAGAACCCTCTCTCGGCCAAGGACCTCCTGGCCGACAACCTGCCCAAGTCGTCCAACTTTTACATCTCGTACATCCTCATCCAGTGCCTAGCCGTCGGCGCCGCCTCCCTCCTCCGCGTCTTTGACGTCTTCCGCCACCACGTCATGGCCAAGGCCTTTGACAACCCCCGCGGTCTCTTCAGGATCTGGCACAGGGACCGTCCGGTCCATTGGGGAGCCATGTTCCCCGTTTTCACAAACATGGGCGTCATCGGTAAGTCGGCCGCCGCTAAATATCGTCATGATCGTGAAATCGTGCTGATTTGTTCGACAGCCATCAGCTACTCCTGCATCGCGCCCGTTGTCCTCGGCTTTGCCACCGTCGGTCTGTATTGCATCCACCTCGTGTACAAGTACAATCTCCTCTACGTCAGCGACTCTTCCATCGACACCCGCGGCCTCGTCTACCCCCGTGCGCTGATGCACCTCCTGGTCGGCCTCTACCTCGCGACCATCTGCCTCATTGGACTATTCGCGTTGCGCTCGGCGTACCCTCCCATGATAATGATGATCGGCTTCCTCATCTTCACGGCCCTGGTGCACATCTCCCTCAGGGAAGCCGTCTCCCCGCTGCTCTACAACATCCCGCGCGCCCTGGCCCTGGAAATGGAAGAGCTCGACGGCGGCAGGTACCCCCAAGACGATTTCCTGACCGACGCCGATGTCACGGCGTCGTATCCCGATGTTTTCGACCACATCGAAGAGGAAGACGACGGCCCTGTGCGCCAAGTCAACGGGAGCCGGGGTCTGGAGGGCGCAAGCGGCCTGATGGCCTCGGTGCACGACTGGTCCGCCAATGCTCTTGCCAAAAAGCTCCAGACGACGGTCGAGAACTGGGGGCTAGCCGGTCCGATCGCCTACGCCTCGCAGTGGGTGTACCCGGACCCGTCCGTCGAGCCCAACTTCCTCCTGCGCTGGCTTCACCCGGGCGTCTTTGACGACTTTTCTACCCTCCGGCGCATGATCCCCGGCGACCTCCCGGACCCCACGCAGACGTACCCCCCTGACTACGCCCGCCGTGCCTACTGGCCGCCCGAGATGACGTCGCCGGCGCCGATCATATGGATCCCCAAAGACCCGGCCGGCGTGAGCAAGCAGGAGGTGGAGCACTGCCGCAAGGTCGTCGTGTGCTCGGACGAGGGTGCCGAGCTCAACGGCAAATGCCGTATAGAAGTTGAGGTTGAAAAGGCGCCTTTTTGGGTGCCGCGTGTTCTGTATTAGAAGCTTTCTAGCGAGGCGTACGGTGTACGTGTTGGGTATATATGGTTAACACCGTAACATGGATAGCCCCGTAATGTAAGTCAGGCTAAGACGGGAACCTTTTTAATATAAGCTCTGCTGCTTTCGGGCAAACCATCCCTCGGCTGTTTCTCACATCTTGCTAATCGTCTCCTCGATGACCCGCCATGTCTTCTCGGCGACGAGCATCTGCGCTAGGTAGTTGCCAGCATGATCTTTCCCCTGTATGTAAACTAGACAGGGCGGGTGTATCCGCATCCGGGGGGTATTGCACTGCCAGACGATCCTGCCCCTCGGCGTCATCCTCTCCTCCGCATCTCCCCCTTCCGTCCTGACGATAGCAGGGCTGAAGTCAATGACCTCATGAAACCTCGCCTTGGAAACATTCGATACGGAAACGACGAAGCCGTTCGGCTCTGTGAACTGGTTCGTGCTCCCGCTTTCCGCGACGGCCTTGTACGTCAGCTTCGTCGAGGCGTAGACCTGGGCGTCTGCGAGCTGCGACCGGACCGAGTCCCGGATGAGCGCGGCGGCCTTTCCGAACGGGCCGTGCAGAAACTCCAGAGCCGTCGTGCTCGTCCAGTTATACGCCACGAGATTGGACACGTAGGCCACGTCGGTGGCCATGTCTTCCTCGTGCAGGCGGCCGCGGAGGTCAAGGGCGGTGGATACCGCGATCGGCTTGGCGGGGGATGTGATGTGGGAGCAGGCCAAGCGGACGAGCCAGGCCGTGAGAATGTCGCTGTCACTCAGGCGGGTCGCTGCCTCGGGAGACTGAGAGATTTCGGCTTCGGCACGCTGGCGGAGGGACCGGAGGGTCGCAGCCGGGATGAATAGGTTCCTTTGGCGGATGCGGTTCGTGAGGAGGTACCACAGGAGATTGAAGGTGAAGCGCAGCTTGCCCCAACCTCGTAATCGCTTGTGCTCCCAAAGAAACGTCTCGTTGTATCGTTGCTTCTCTGATTGCGCGATTTTCGCCATGGGGTCGAAAGTCGGGTCTGCCAGGGGTTTGACGTCTTCCTTTTTGCCCACTAGGACACGGCACCAGTTTTCAACAAGCTCCTTGCGCCCCATCCCGTCTGTGACGCTGTGCGGGTACGTAATCGTCACAAACGTTGCGTCCTTGAAGGTTATCACGTGTAGTGAGAGCAGCGGGCGATCCGTAGTGGTGTAGTCAGAAAACGTGGTCGGAGCCTCGGGTCCCGCGAGGATGGGGGTCAGTGTCGACGGAGTGTCGATAATGCGAGGCCTTGACGGGGCATGGGTGGAATAAGAGAGGAGCGAGGGGATTGTCGAGGCCAAAGGGTGGGACATCACACTTGAGGGGTTGGGCTCAGTCGTGAAGTGGACTGCTGGACGGGAGGGGCTGAAAGCCTCGGGTATGTGAAGCTCGAGTTTGCCGTCCTCCTAGAGAAATCTCAGTGACTTCGTGCTCATCTCATGTTTCAATAATGAGCTCTGCTAGCCAACAGCGAAAGCACCTACCGCCAGCCGCGGTCTACCGCCAAGCTTCCGCCAATTCCCGACGGTGAGTAGCTCCGAGAGTGAAGTATGAAGCATTTCCGGGTCGAGAACTTCATGAAAGCACATTGGCCAGCTCATGATCATCATGCGCATCATCCAGGAGCTGTCCAGTGCGGAAAGCTGAATGACGATGTCGGTCGAGACCCTTTCTGGCTGGCGGGGCGCAGGGCCCAGAATCGGGTTGAGAAGAGGGCGGAGGGACGGCATCTTGACAGACCCCTTGCGAGATGTGACTGTAGCTACGAGGTTTTGAGAGTGGCAAGATTGGGTTTTCGAGTGGCCGTGGTCTGTTTAGTGGGAAGCAGAGAATAACAAAGATGAGGTGGTGTGGTAGATACGAAGGACAAACTCCCCGGATTTGCACGTTCATGGGTCGTTTGCGGGCGGGCAAGGATGACATCGTGAGAATATGAGCCTGGCCTGTCGACCTAAGGCTTGAAATGCCGATTCTAACTGGGCTTGATACAGGGTCGCGGGAAATGACTCGCGGAAAGGAGATGAGGTCAACTTTGATTGCATAGATCGTGGGGCGGTGAAATTAGGTTCGATGATAGTGTGTCGGCGGTCCGCTGTTCTGAGAGTTGCGTGTCTTCCGGACATCAGACTTGAGGTTCAGAGGGTCTTTTATGAGGTTGGGGTGACTCGGCTAGCCTTTGGCTTTGCATATTTCGTGAGAAATCAACAAGGCACATCTAAAATAGACGAGCCTGGACCTGTTACAGAGCGATTGTTAGGCGATTGAAACCCTCGGCATAATGTCACTCACGATCCGGCCCCTTCATCCGACCTTTGCAGCGGAGATCTACGGCGTTGACTTCTCAAAGCCATTAACAGATGAGGTGTTCCAGGAGATCAAGGATGCCATATCCAAGGTCAGTTCTCCTTGGATATGAGGTAACGTACTTGTAAGTCGGCCGCTGACAGTTTGCGATGCGCAGTATGGCGTCTTGGTCTTCCCGAAAACGGGCCTGGACGACGAGCGCCATGTCGCTTTTGCCAACCGCTTCGGTGAGCTTGAACGCCGCAAGGACACTGGGTCGCCGTCGCGGATGAGCCGTCCAGAACTGACGGATCAGGGCAACATCGACAGCAACAGAAACATCATCAGCGCGAGCGATCCTAGGGCTCAGATCAGCAAGGTTTGTTCCCTGGGGCAGTCCCAAGCGAAGCAAAGGTCGAGCAGAAACTTACGGTTGAGCAGGGAAATATGCTCTTCCATGTCGATAGCGGCTTCAACTCTCGGCGGGCGAGCTATTCCATCCTCCTCGCGCACGAGATCCCTCCCTCAGGCGGCGGCGGAAATACGGAATTCGCAGACACGCGAGCGGCATGGGACGAACTCCCTGAGTGCTGGAAGCAGGAGCTGATGGAAAAAGACTATGTCGCGGGCCACTCGTTCTGGCACTCGCGCAAGAAGGCATGTTCCGAGTTCTTTGCCAAGCTTGAGCCAGAGAAGCACCAAATGAGCAAGCACAAGGTCGCACAGCTCCATCAGTCGAGCGGGCGGATGAACCTATTTGTGCCGTCGCATTGTCATCATATCGAAGGACTCCAGGCGGAAGAGGGGAGAGAGAAGTTGGAGTTTCTATATCGGCATGCCACCCAAGACAAGTTTGTCGTCTCGGTCCCGTGGCAGGAAGTTGGCGACCTGGTCATGTGGGATAATACGTGTACGCTCCATCGGGGAACGCCAGTTGCTGGGCTTCACAAGAGGGATATGAGGAGAGCAACGGTACTGGATGGAAGTGAAGAGGCTTGGGGATTGAATGAAAGGGTTGAGAAGGATTTTGCATTTGCGCCTGAGGTTATGGCTGATGTGTTTCGATGCCTTTGAGTGTAGGTGGGAAGGAAGGAGATATTGAGACAAGGAAGGTGCATTTTTTTGGGCATATGGCAGGATATCGAACTCATCTTTCCATTCTCTTTTCGTCTCTCTCATTTTCTTGTTCTTTCCCTGCTTTCCTGTGATTCCGTGTCCTCTTTTCTCATTCCTCACACAACACAACTCACACAACACAACTCACACAACACAACTCATACAACACAAGCCGTCCTCATATAATGACAGTTCTAGAGGTTTTCCAACAAGAGAAAAGCAGGCCTATCCTCTTGGATTGATTGCTAATACTTGAAGAGGGAACATTCCAGCAGCAAACAAGCCAGTTTTCCTGGCCACTGAAAGCTGGAAGCAACGTCCAGCAATACATCAATCTTTTTCTTAACCTGAAAAGCACACGGCAACACCTTTCTCGCCTGCCTATTTTGCAATTACTCGGTTGTACGCAGACAAAGTCACATTGCTTCCATTTCCACTTCACCACTTCCTTTATCCTCCGCTGCCTTTATCATCTTCACTCAAGCTCACTTTTGAGTACTTTGCAATTCATCTCATCATGGTGCAAGGCACGCTGCTAGCTTTCCTGCTGCAGCCAACACAGACAAATCACAAGGCAGCTAGCTGTATTATAAGGTGAGCCAGTAATGCTCATCCTCGCTCTAACGTTACCCCAGATACATTCTTTTCCACACGCATCCAACAAACCCAAGCGAGAAGTATTGTCATCAACACCTTCTCAATTCAGTCGCCTTCCATGTTGCCCGGCTTGCTGCCTCGACTGTGTCATGGACTCGTCCCGCCTTCCACAACCCGCCCGCTTGCCTATGCTGCCCTTGAAGTCTGATCGCGCCTTCACATCAGAATATGGAAGCACCGAGACCCTTCTTGCTTCCAAGAGAACCTTCCTCACCTCACCCTCGCCCTCGCCCTCGCCCTCGCCCTCGCCCTCGGCTCCTCCTTATTCTGCCGCCCTCGACATCACGTGTCCAACCAACCCACCGTGTGGAAGGCTTCTCCTCTGTTTCTCTCCTTCCAACTCTCCAGTTCAGTCTAGGGAAGGAGTAAACAGTCAGGACACCGCGGACGCGATAGCCCTTTCCTTTCACTTCGCGTCTTTGTGGTCCTTCTCATTTCCCTCCCGCCACCTCAGGGACATCGTGGCCTCCTTCTTCTTCCTCCTCCTCCTCTTCTTCTTCATCGCCATCTTCTTTTTCCTACCCTTCTCAATGGGCAGTACGAGCTCGAGAGTCCTAGCATTCGCCAACACGGCTCAGACCTCTACTTCAACCACTTTGATGGCCAGTTCACCTCTCCCTGCAACAGTATCAGCTTCCACAATGGCCCCAACCTCGAAGCCGAAGCGCCGCCACAGCCGCTCGGCACGCAAAAGGCCCTCCAAAAAGAACAAAGTCGACAAAACGCAGCCCCTCAGATTCTCTCTCTTGCCCCCCGAGATGCGCGTCACGGTCGTCGAGAACATGTTTGCTGTCGGTGGTCGCCGTCTACTTCGTGACTTCAGCGTCACCAGTCGCGACAGTCGTGCTCTCGCCCAGAAAGAGCTCTATCGCGAAATCAGCATCCAATATGAGGTTGAGCTTTGTCATCTTACAAGAAGCCTTATCGAGAATCCTCCCCTCCGGAAGCTTATCCACACCGTCCGCCTCAACGCCAATTATTGGTGTTTCCGCCGCCATGATGCTAGGCGCATCTTCCGCGAGTGGCCAAATGCCCCCATCGACGAGTCCCGCCTGTCCCAATCCGACCGTCAGCTTCTCATTCTGCTCAGGTCTTTCTGCAACGAGAGGCCTTCCGACAACATCCAATGCGTGTTCGGTTTATTCCTTTTTTTCGTTGACCAAACAAAGCATCTCGCCCTCGATATCGGCTACGACTGGGGTCTTTTAGACAACTTCCTGGCCGCAGGCTTCGCTTCCACCTCGTCGACAAACCCCAACCTCGGCACAGCTCTCCTGCCGGTTGTGAAGATCCTCGGTCTCTCCACCAAACAGTACCTGCAAAAAGCAGTCCGCACAATCCAAGCAGGACCTTACCACCCTTTCAAGGCTCTCACTGCTTCAATCCATCTCCGCGAGTTCACTTTCACGGGAGATATGGATAGATGGAGCAACCTGGACGCCATTGACCCCGGCATGAAACTTCCCTTTACGACGGTCAATCTGGTTGCTAGCTCCTGTACGGCTTCGACCCTCTCCAAGTTCCTGCGTCATTGTCCTGACTTGCAGTGCCTCAACGTTACGTCCCAGGGTTACAATTCGGAGGTCGACACCAATGAATGCCTCAACACCATCTTGACAAAGTTCTGTCCTCAAGTTAGAGAGTTGTCACTCCGCAATGGGGGACGCTCGAGGGATTTTTTTCGGTCTTCTGCCACCCACACCATCACTTGTCTCCCAGAGATGACCAACCTGAAGGAGCTTCGCATGGAAGTCGATGCTTTTTTCGTACGCGGTTCAGATATCAGCGCGTTCAGGCTCCCCAACAAGCTGCCAGACCAGCTGGAGAAGCTTTTCCTCGATTGCTCCTTCGCTTTAACCCATTTTCCATTCAACATGCACTACACGCGGATGACCGCCCGTAGCCCCGAGGCTATTGCTTACAGGCAGGCAGTCGATAACATGATCCAGGCTATCTGCAAAGCCCGAGAGGATCGATTTCCTCGACTCAACACCATCGTCATCGGAGCAAAGTGGGTGGCCCCTGTTCAGTGGACCAGGATCGCCAACAAGGCTCTGTCCAAGACCGGTGCCCGCATCAAAGTCACGAGCAGCAAAGATATCCAGAGGCTGTGGACCTGCTCTTGGGATGCAATGAAGGTCTGAATCGATACTTGGGACTAGGTACTGAAATGGATGGTTGGTCAAAGGACGTGGGGTGGGCTAATGGATCATGTGTCGAAGGCTGCGAGGGGAACACATCGCGAGATTTACGTCGCAAAGATGTGTTATGAAGGATGAACGTAACGGGAATGCACATTACGAGAGCACTATGCGACACCAACATACGCGCTGAGAGCGAACGCCACGAGGCGATGCGTTTTGGCTCTCGCTTCGTTGCACTTAGACGTATCTAGCAAATGCAAACTCTGGCCAGGACCCCTCCCGAAAGACCCCATGCCGGTGATAACTTTCCAAGCATCTTCGTTAGATCTTGGCTTTTCTCAGGCATCTCAAAAGTGTTTGCTAAGCGGCTTGCCTGCAATACGCCACACGCGAAAAGGAGAGGCGGCTTTCTTAGGCCGTACTGGCTCCGGTTCGCAGAAGAGATGTCATGTTCCGGGCTGTAGAGCGGGAGCATCTCCACAACAAGTTCTCCTGCGAATCTCGGCGTCTTGCTCCGTTGTCGTTGTCGACCACCTCCCCGTTATAGCTTCACCCTCATTCTCCTCTCGCCCCGCTTGGCTCTCCAGTAGTTGGACGACACGATTAGCTCCCCGCACCCCTCGAGAATCCACCGCCACCTCTCGACAAAGTCCTCCGTCACCTCCCAGCTCCTCGGGTCCCATGGCTCCCCCCATAGGATCATGCCCCCCCGGCCGGACGGCGCGTCCGCGTTCCCGATCAGGTCGAGGCACAGCTCATCGTCGTCCAGGGAGTCCCCGGCCCCGATCAGGTTGTCCCGCAGCCGCGGCAGGGGCAGGAGGTCGAGCCAGGGGTGGTGCGACACCGTCAGCTGCGTCCGCGTCGGCCGCATGGCGGACGGCAGAGCAACCACCCACCCGTCGCCGGAGCCGGCGCCGTACGCGGGGTCGCTGCCGTACGGGGAGATGCAGTTGTCGTCCAAGACCATGGACAGGGTGATGCCCAGCGTCTTGGAGTTCTCCATCAGCCCGCGGAACAGGTTGAACTGCACCAGCGGCAGTAGCAAATCCGCCATAGGGCCCGGGCCCGGGCCCGAGCCCCGCCGACCCCGGCTCTCGTGCGCACGCTGCAGGAAGAGGTCGTACAGGTCGTCCAAGTCCTCTTCTCGGAGCTCGATCAACGGCCCCGCCCGGCCGAGGTACTCCAGGGCTGTCAGAGTTGCCCTTAAAACGCATCCGCGCGGGTCTTTTACTTTCCTGGGCGGCCCCGGCCGGGACAGCTGCATCTCCGCGTCGTCGTGGGCTGTAAAAGCCGGGGGTGCTGCTGCCGCCTCAGCCACCGCCCATCTCGAGGTCGGTACCAGGACGCCCCAAGGCGCCTGCGAGGATGGGGACGAGGACGGGGACGGGGACGATGATGGTGTGCCGGGGTTATGAGATGCTTCTTGGCGCTGCTGCTGCTGCTGCTCCTGTTTTTCCTGCTTCCGTCGCTGTCCTGTCGACGGGCCGGGCGCGTAAGCAGGGGTCACTTGGGGGGGAGGGGACTCGAAGACAAACGAACAAGGGGTGATGGGATCATCAGCATGCATAAGCAGATTGCAGGAGGTGCGTGCCACTTACTCCAGATCCGTTGGTTGAGCTTGTTCTGGATCTTCCTCCTCTCGGCCGGGCTTGTCTTGCCTTTCCAGTTGTCCTCAATAGGCACCATTTCAGGGATCGGAGGCCGCATCAGGGTTGACAGCGGTGGTAACATCGTGGGCTCGGTCATGTCTGGTCCAGGCTCTCGGTGGGTTTTTTTTTTTTTCCCTTTCTTTTTCTCCGTAGACATCCGGTAAGATGACAGGGCTTCCTTCTCGATGGGACACGCTGCAGAGTGATGAAAACAAAAAGCAAAAAAAAAGTGCACACAGGGCTGAGCGGGCTGCGGGGCGCATCGACGATCAAAAGCCGGGGGACTTGGATTCCTGGACAAGGAATTGGTAAATTTGGGGCGAGACAAACGCAAAAGCCTTGGTATACACATCGAGTTAGCTTGACTTTGGTTGAAGACGTTATTGCCACTAGTGACGCTGGCTTCTCGGTGACTGCGAGAACACACTATCATTTCTCGTGCCTGGATGACGTTTGCTGGGTTTCTCGGGTCCTCCCCGGGGGGCCTTCGGGATCATCTCCAACTGATCGTCTCCCTTCTTGGGAGGCTCGCTGCCTCGAGCTGTTGCTGCCGAACCCTTGTGTTTACTGATCATCCCGGCATCGCACGTGGGGAAAGGCGCGTTCGCTGCGCCGGACTCACTCTCTCTCTCTCGGTCTATTTACGACCGGCGCGTCGTTGGGCCATGGACTCCAGACTAAGTAGGGTACGTCTTCAACGCGATCTACTAAGGTACGGTATAGGATTCCAAAAGTGCACCTGGACGAAGCCGACGCCTCGGCTTTGGCCCTCTGGGGTACCGTATCCTCTGAGCAAATTGGCCAACCGCTAATTCTCGGGCTAACGGTAAAGGGGAAAGTGGCCGCTCATAGCGCTAAACCTATCAGAGAAAGCGGTCAACATACCCACCTATCCACCCACCTGCCCACTTGCCCATTATTTACTGTTCTTACGCCTTAACTTCCTGCTGACGTAAATGACTAACCCCTGCTTTTGCCTTTCTAGATCCCTGTTTCTGCCAGCACGCTAGCCCTTATCTGGTGGCCGCGATACTCTTTGCCGTTAGCCTGAGAATTAGCGGTTGGCCAATTTGCCCAGAGGATACGGTAGATCTGCCGCGTCTTGAGGGCGTTCTTTGGCTTTTCTAGGGGGCGTGCCGTGCGCTCGACTCCGTACCAATCACGGCAGCTGCCGACAGCCACCAGCGTATACAATGGACTCCCTGGCTGCATCCCGATTTGACACCCCCCAGGATATTTGTCAAGCGCTAGCGAAGCAGCTGAAGCCGGCGGGGGATGGTCAGATCTTCAATAGGTACATGGTAAGGACTGGGCAGTGTAGGTCTTGTCTGATGCTTTGTGATTAATGGGGCTCCGCGCAATGTCCACCAAGTGGCTTTCCACGACAGCAAGTCTTTGAACGCTCCCCACAACCAAGAACACAAGGCAGACGCAATTCACTGTCTCTCTTCAAATGTCTCCATGAATCATGATCGCCCTATTGTTTGGCTCTCCACCTGTTTTACGTCGCCTTGTCCAGGGAGTGGCTAGGTGCTACCCTGAGAAAAATGCAAAGCCTCGGAAACAAACGATGTGTTTGGCATTCACTGCCCAATTTTCCCCTCCCTTTGAACCAAACCATGGCCCACGACTCGACAGCCAAGTTCGGCTTCTGAATGTTCAGTGACAGCTGCAGCCACAGTCTTCGCATCTTCCCTTGCCCGAACTTGACCTGATCCACCAGGCCGTGGGTGCAGGCAGTCCGGTGCCTCTTCCCGCCACATTTGCACTTCTTCCAGCAGTAACCCTTGGAGCAGCCGTAGTCGTCAAAACAGCACTCCGGGCGACGAGCTTGGGGCACAGGCCGTCGTCGGCGCTCAGTGGGCGCTCTTTTCAAGTGCGAACCTCGGTGGTGTCGACGCCGGCGCAGGCTTCGCCCGTGTAGAGCATGACACCAAGATCGCCACAGCCCGAGGTAGCGTCGAGGGAGGGCTACGCCGGCGTGGACGCGGGTGAAACGGCACATGAGGACGAGGGATGGCGGCTGTGGTGGACTCCATCTTGTTTTCTGGGAGCCCCAGGTGCATCGTATGTAGGCCGGTCCTCGAATGAAGTTTGCATCGCCTATATGGAAACTCGCATGGTGCTGAGATCTGAGGGGCGATATACAATGCTTCCTTGAGGTCGTCGTGTCAAAGTCGCCCCGTCTGGGCATGGTGTGGTCCATTTCCCCTTCGAACTTGGAGGACCTGGCCATCATTTTATACCCTCCCCGTCCCTCTATCCTCTATGCCCAGATGCATCGTCGAAATCGTAGCATTTCTAAGTTCTAGCGCCTGCTTGCGGTTCGGTCGGGGTCGTTGTCCTGTCATCTTGAAGCGTGAGCCTCCGGGAAGATCCCGAAGCACTGTACACCATCAGGTTTCACTAGATGCCCAACGAGTCGAATATGCTGAGCACGCGGATCCTTTCAGCACTACCGCAAGCAAAGTAGTCGATTTGCCACGTTGGTTGGGAGTGTAGATGGGGTCAAGAGGGAGAGGCGCGATGGGAGAAGAGGAGAGAAGGCAGTGAATGATCACCACATCACCCCTCCTGATCGACAGCGTTGGTTTACCCTCAAGTTAGCAGTAATAGATGCACAAAGATGTTGCACCATTAGGTGGGAGTATCAACATTCTCAAAAGACAACGTGTTCTTCACTTGCTTTCAAGTTATAGAATAATCCTCAAACTCATGTAGTTGTCGATATCGTATCTCGACATGCCGTGTAACACCCCGAGGTTCATATCATAGACTTTATCATTACAGCTGCGAATCTATTCAAGGTGTGAGATGCAAACCAAAAACGAGTCAGTTGTGGGGTAGCTTCTGGGTTCCACGAGATGTCACGTCAAATTTTACTAGCCCTCAAACAAGGGTTTAGACGCGGTATGAAGCTAAGGCGATACTACGCTACAAGGCCTACCTGATGATTTTGGTAAAGTGCATTTGCATTCGTCGTGCGCATTGACATGGTCTACTACGCCTTTACGAAAAGATTGCCTGAACTGGTTTGCCATGCATGTTTATTGATAGCCCAAGAGATCAAGATGATTCAGATGAACTCCACTGTTCGTTCTCTGATGCGGGCCAAGAACTTCCATTCGGTCACATGGCACACACAGTATAAACTCGGAAGCCGCTTCTTATGATACCACGGTCCAGAGTCAGCAATTCAAGATACGAGATGTGCCAAGTCCAACGGGCAAAACGGCCACTCGACAGAAACCCCTCCCCCCGGGACGGCGGCCGGGGCGTCGGACGGCAGGCCGTTGCATCGTATCGGCCGAGAGCTCCAGCTCCGACGGAGAGACCCCGCCGTGGCTTATAGTGCTGCACTGTGGGCCAATCGGCTGCTGGAGCTGCAACAACCCCTTCCCCACCAACCGCCATTCACCCGCACGGAAAGGGAAAGGAACTCGCGCCGGGTGGGATGGCATGCACTGCATCCCATCTCCGGGCAGCACTTCGGCGGGACACACACACTGAACCAACGAAACCCCAAACCGACCAATCAGTTCCGAACCCCCGGAAAGTCTGATTTCCTTTCCTGAAGGGCCGCATCCAAACTTATAAGACGGACCCCACGCTTTTCCTCTGGAAAAAGAAAAAAAAAACCAGAGAAGGGGAGAAAAGGAGAAAAGGAAAGTAAACCTGCCCAAGACAAGGGACGAGGGAGAGTCGTCAGTCATCATGGCCGAAGCGGGCTCCCAACAGCAGCCGTCGGACGGCAACGTGCTCACGCCAGATGCCATTGCAAACCTCCTCTCGTCCGCTTCCGCGCGGGCTGATCCGGCATCGGAGGACCAGGGCCGCGCCCACAACACAGCCCTACTGGGCGACGTCCTGTTCACGGCGCAGAGGCTGTGGGACGCCGGCAGCGAGGAAATCGACGTCGTCGCCGAGAAGTTGGGCGACGGGAGCCGGGACTGTGAGCCCCTTCCCCCCCCCTCCCCCCGCTCCCTCTCCCGCTTCGGCAATGAGAATTGGCAATGAGAGGACATGGTACTGACGCATCCCACAGCTTCATGGAGGTTGCCCTTGGGAGACTCGGGCATCCTGGACTTCTTCCTCTCCATCGTCGTCTCCTCCTCACACGGCCTCCGGCCCGCACTACAGAGGCATATGCTCCGCCTCATCGGCAACTCATGTGCCGACACTGGTGAGACACCAATCGTGTTCCTTTCTTTCATACACCGGGAAAGACTGACGTGAACCCTCAGATGAAAACCGTGAAAGAGTCGTGGCCTCAAATGCCCTGCCCGCCATCATCGGCTTTCTCGGCGACGATGCCGCCCTCCCCTTCGCCGTGCCCGTCCTCTACAACGTGCTCGTTGACTACGAGCCCGCCCAGGCCCAAGCCAGCACCTCATCTCTGACAACCCACCTCGTCGACCTCCTGACCAGCACGCGGCTCACCGACGCACCGCACCTCGTCGGCATAATCGCCAAGATCCTGGCTCTGCTGGCCACGCACGGTGAGTCCTTTTTGTCCGCCGCCTCCCTCATAGAACCCTTGGCTAAACTTTTCCCCCCTTCCTCCCCTCCAGAAACTGAGACGACCCTCGCGCCCCCGCAGACGCCGGTCGTCCTCCTCACGCTGGCCCTCACGCCCACCACCGACGCCGAGGACTTCGTCTTCCTCACGGCCGTCGCCCTCGCCTACCTCACCCACGCGCCCATCCAGGCTGCCCTCGTCGACGCCGGCGCCGTCCCCGTCCTCCTCGCCGCCTTCTACCACCTCCAGACCCAGCTCGACGCCGTCGAGGTCGACGACGACGACGCCGCCGCCCAGCTCCGTGCCCTGCCCCAGTCCTTCGTCCAAGTCCTCGCCGACATCTCCTATGCCGACGACTTCGCCGCCCGCCACCCCCTCGGCGACCCCGTCCTCGCCACTCTGCAGTCCTGGCTGTCCCTGCCCAACCTCCACCTCGGCGCCGCCGCCTGCCTCTGCCTCGGCAACGTCGCCCGCTCCGACGAGGCCTCCTTCGCCCTCGTCCGGGACCACGCCGTCCACCTCCCGCTCGTCAGCCTCCTCCGCGACGCCACCGACTCCCTGCTCCTCCACTCGGCCCTGTCCTTCCTTAAGAACCTCGCCATCCCCTCCCAGAACAAGCCCGTCCTCGGCGACGCCGGCCTCTTCGATCCGGACGTCCTCCCCCGCGTCTGGTCCCTCGACGTGAACCCCCAGGTCCAGTTCGTTTCCGTCTCCCTCACCCGCCTGCTCCTCGTCAACACCCCCACCAACGTCCGCCGCCTCTGCGCGCCCCTGAGCCCGGACCCCCTCTCCCCCGCCCACGGCACCACCCAGCTCCACCGCCTGCTCGACATCTTCTCCCGCACCGACGCCGAGCACACCCGCACCGAGGCCGCCCGTGCCGCCGCCGCCGTCTGCCGCGTCCTGCACACCGCCCAGATCCCCCCCGTCCTCCCCGACTGGGACCCCTCGACCGACGGCTACGTCTTCCGCCCAGAGAAGCCGCTGTCGCCCACCGCCGTCGCCGAGGCCGAGGGCAACGGCAGCGTCCGCCGCCGCGAGAAGTTCTACCGCCAGCACGCGAGCCTGAACCGCGTCCTGGCCTTCCTCGTCACCCAGACCCGCTTCCCCGTCCTCCGCAGCGAGGCCTGGTTCGTCTTGGCCCTCATGTGCCGCGCCAAGGACGGCGCCGACGTCGTCGTCCGCGTCCTCGGCGTCGCCGGCGCGTTCGAGGCCCTGACGCAGGCCATCACGGGACGGGCGCCGCCGTCGGAGGACGACGCGCATGGGGGCGACGACGCCAAGGCTATCGAAGGAGCCCCGGCCGCAGCGGACGCCGCGGGGCAGATCGTCGTCGGCGGCGGCGGTGGAGGAGGCAATGCGTCGGTGGTGGAGGGTCTGGGGCTGGAGCCGCAGCAGGCCGACCCCTCGCAGGCGGCGGGCATGAAAAAGGTGGACCGGGAAAACGGCCTTGTCATGGTGGCGGAACTGGTCAAGAACCACGCGGATGAGCTGCCGGCCTCGAGGAGGACGGCGTTGGAAGAGATGCTCAAGGAGGGCGGCGAGATACTCGTGGATGAAAAGGGCAAAGGGAAAAGGTGACCCAAGGGCACCATCGAAAACAGGAAATTGAGGGGGTGATCATGATGGGAGGCAGACATGGGCGGAATGAAGCTCACGGTGATGATGCTATTAGATTTCAGGTAGTTCAAGCGACTTGGCTCCAACACCCAACTCACATCCATTGCATTGTATACAGCGATCACCATTCACGGGGGACAGGAAGGCACGCGCGAGTGGAAAATGAAAGCAATCGAATCAATCCTTAGTCTACTCCTGTCACCTTGACCCATGATACACGTCACGTCGTTTTCGTACGATGCGTCTTCCTAAAACCCGTCTTGCGACGAGCTGGGGGGGAGAGAGGGGGAGGGGGGGCGGTCAACCGACACAGGCGGGTGTGATCAATGCAATAGTTTCTTTATGACCTTGTCCTGAGTGTGTATCTCTCATTTCCACTGAACCCACGCCAGGCCAGAAGACAAACCCGACTTCCGAAGAACTTTTATCCCTTCCTCGAAAGCGTTTTTTAACGTGTCGAAAGCAGCAGCCGAAAAACCCATATCCATGCAGTTCAGCTGCACTAGCCGCAGCATCGAACAAAACCGCCCCCCGACACCACAAGAGACGATAGCAGAGCAGCAGCAGCGGTGGTAGCAGAGGCTGAGACGTGCGTTTATTTCTTGGCAGCCTCGGCCTCGGCCGCGTCGCGGGCACGCTTCTCGCGCTTGCCCAGGTTGCGAGCCTCGCTTCTCGCCAGGCGGAGCTTGCGGTAGGCGCCGCCCTCGACGGGCTTGGGAACGTCGGACTTGGAGATCTCGGAGAAGCCGGAGGCAACCTTCTCGATGGGGAGGGCGTTGGCGAGGTTCTGGACGGTCTCGGTGCTGGCGAGGTCGACCTTGGAGTCGCCCTGCTTGACCTTGTTGGAGCGGCGGGGGAAGACGACGAGGCGCTCCTTGTAGGCCTTGAGGCGGGCCACGTTGGCGGCAAGGGACTCCTCGCTCAGGTTCTTGCGGCGGCCATCGACGGCGATACCGATGGTGGGAGCGTAGAGGCGGGGGATACCGGCGGCCTAGTGGTCAAACGGTTAGGACTCGTCGTTCTGTGCATGCACACAAGCTGTGCCACCTTCTCATCCACCTCATCCACCATCGTCCTCCGGAAAAAAGATTCGTACCTTAAGCTCGTCGAGGGAGAAACCGCGGCCGGCACGGACCTTGCGGTTGTAGCGGATCGTAGGGCATCTCACGATCGGGCGGAGAAGGTCGGTGGGACGGGGAGCGACCTTAGCAGCCTTGGCCTGGCGGGCGACACGGCGGCTGTGCTTCTTGCCGGCCTGTTGTAATGTTCCAAGTCAGATCCTGCTTTTCCCAATTCCGAAAAAAGATTTTCTTCCCATCCTTTTCCCGAGGGGGGTGGGTTGGTGATCCTGCGCAAAATAATCATACCTGGTCGAAGTGCGTCCGGACCCGGCGCTGCCAATCCTTGCGGAAGTCTGTTGGTAAAGGTGTCAGTCCAGAGTGTCTCGGGGAATCAAGTAGTCGTCGTCGTCGTCGCTTGTCGCGGGGAGGAGGTGCTCACGGTTGTGGGGGATCTGCTGGTTGTGTGCGATCGCCTGGAAGAAAAAACACAATGTCAGTATTCCTGCGATGCGATGCGATGCCGTCGACGGCGAGCATGTATCGGGGACGCGTATCGACGTACCATTGTGCCTGTATTGCGCGATCAAGGGGGTTAGTAGTCCGGATGGGCCGTCGTCGAGATGCTGCTGAACGCTTCAAGATTTCCTGGGAAGGGACGAGTCAAAATCTCAAAGAAGGGCATGCAAACCCTACGAGGCAAGGTACGTACTGGACGCAATTGTTGATTGGGCGGTGGGGTCCACCTGTCGTGGCGGCCACGCATAGGCGACGGCCGAACCATGTTCCGGCACGCCCGCAACGGTTGGTGTGGCTAGGGCGCCTGCAATCTCTGCAGCTGGGTCTCGGTACGTACTTGCATACTCGCGTACTCGCGGGGTAGGTATGCAGCTCGCGACTCACTAATCTGCGTCTTACGGGTTGAGGCTGCTTGCAAGCCCTTCACATATCAGCCAACACGTAATCGGTTATGTTATGAAACTGAGTGTGTTATTTTCTGTCTTCTTGAATTCAAGGCGAATCGTTCCATGCTGCTCTCATCTCGATGAACCCATGACAATATAGCACAAAGTATGCTTGCTGGACCAGGCCGATGGACAACCTGACCCGTAGCACTGGGAGATGTTGGCAACACCTCTACACTGAAGCTACAGTTGAACCCATGTCGTCCAGTAACACCAATGGCACGTCTGCAAACCAAGAATGAGAGCAGAGAGGCACCCAAGCACCTTTTGCCAGAAAGGGTGGGGCAGCGGGCTGGTAGCCACTGGCCCAAGGCCATTAGGTCAGCTTGCACGTGATTTGGTACTGATTGAGTGTATCACGAGATGACCACTCTCAACCGCACTTTGGGGCCATCGTGGGTGAAAATCGTGTTGCATACCTTTTTTCCAATTATGTTGTCTGCCTCGTGCAGATACATGAAGGAGTTTTTCGTAGTATTTTCGTGCAGTGTACAACATCGTTAAGAGTTGCCTTCGCAATTGTCCAAATACAGTCGAAATGACATGATCAAACTATCATAGTCTGCCTAGGACACCAGAAATGGGAGGCAGATAGCTTCAAGTTTCCATATTCTCACCTCATTCTTCGAGCTGTGCCGCGAGATACAACAGGATTAATCGATCACGTCGTTAATATACCGAAAAAGACACCGGGGATATATATTGTACAATAAAAGGAGCATAACCATCTATCTCCGCAGGAAAAGCCACACAATTGAGATCAAAACCCCCTAGTCAACAAAGTTAATTTAACAATACCTCAAAATACCTTGAATAAATATCTCGTATGTGCAACTTCCTGATTCATTTTAATACTCCTCGGATAGTGAAACAGGTGAATATTAGAATCACGCTGTCGTCAACAAGGAGTGTACGGGAAAGCCTTGCAGGCGTAGACATACCCATCAGCCGTATTTAACGAGGGCCACCCATACGTAACAGGTTTATCTCGAGAAACAAGCGATATTCTCTTTGCAAGTACACGTCGTGAATACCATTCATCCATTTATGCCTAGTCGGTAGTAATAATATAATGAGAACAGAAAGTCATGCGGCAATGCACTATCCTCTGCAAACGTCAACGAACGTTCCACTTTTATACCTAAACTCTGCATAGTTTAGGCGGCTGTAAGGTTGTTTCCGTGAAATGAAAAGGCTCTAATACACCATGTCTGCATTCGGAGAGTAAGTCTGATGAGCCTTACACAGAAGCCACACATCATTTTAACTAACTTGAATGCTCCAAGTGGACATTGGTAATGGGGCAGGGCTTCACATAAGCAAGATGTTGTTACAAGAAAATGAGTTCAGTATCTTAGAAGTGACTTGAAGAAAAGGCTTTATTCATACTAGGCTTTCATCATCACAAAGCCAGTTTTGCTTCCCAGATGCAACACAAAAAACCAGATCGACATGACTGTAGAAGCGCAATTTACCACAAGAATGAGCTTAACATCTTAAATACATTTGAAGTACCTTCGAAACTACACTTGAGATCACCACGACTATACCTGTCAGCATCGGCCAGGCTATTTGCACTTTTGTTTGAGCTTTTCCCGGCTGATACTATAAACGTGGAGGGCGGCAGGTGATTAGGTACCCGTGGGCTTCTCTTCTTATGGGTCTCATGGTGCATCAATAACTGAACCCGGCTTCTGTTATCAGTTATTGAGTAAAACAGAACGGTAAATGGCGTTGAGACTACGGACCAAGCCTCGCAATGTTGGTCAGTCTGAAGTAAAAATAGATGCCAAAACAGCGTGCATCGAAGGCCTCATTCAGTCTTGGTTCTCTGTCATTCATACCGCAGACGAAATGAAAGGAATTCTATTCAATCAAAAATTTGTCGACTCTCTTCAGGAAAAAGCACGGCACCAGCATTGCCGCGACCAACCTCGATCTCGAACTTGCACAACAACTGCGCACCATTTCCAGCTTCACAGCAGCACTCCTCCCTTCAGCTGCCCGCAGCTGCCCGCCCAAAAGAGAGCTCCCCCCCCCCAGCTCCATAGCCTCGTGACCCCCACGGGAGAGTCCGCACCAATGAAAACGCCTTCCCAAAAAAACACAGCATGCATGTCGCAATTAGTGGGGCACCTCGATCCAATTCGCAGAGGAGCTCCCGAAAAATCTCAGTGACAAGGCTCATCCATCCCGTTTGCCCCGTGCTCGGGAACCCGCGAACCTGCGAAGCAAAATCGACGACGACGCCGACGACGACGAAGCACCCCCCCCTGCCAACTGCTTCCTGCCGCGAAAAAGCCCGCCTCTCGCGTTTTCCTCACATTTCATTCCCGGAACGTCGACAAGCGAAGACGAGAAACCGAACGGACCGACAAAAAAAAAAAAACGAACAATGGCATCCAGGCTAGGCCCACGGAGCGCCTCGGACGCAACGCGCTTCACCTCGACCACCCCGCACGCCGCCTCCAAGAGTTCTCCCACATTGACGACGACGACGATGACGACGGGTGCGACGGGGACAGCTGCCGCCGCGGCCGCCCCGACCTCGTCACCACACCCTCCTCCCCGGGTCCCCGGCCGGCCGCCGGGTGAGTCCCCCGAGGAGCGCGTCCGCCGTCTCCGTGCCGCCCACGAGGCCGCGCGCGCCGCGCAGAAGTCGAGCGTCGACCGCGTCATCGGCGGCAGCCGTCGCTTCTTCGACTTTGCGCACAAGTTCACCGTCCTCGGCCTGGTCGGCTTCACGGGTACGTTCCCTTGTTGTTTTTTTTCTCTTTCCCGTCCGTTCCATCCCCCCCTTTGTATCGGGGCACATACAGCTCTTTCTTACCGTCCTTGAATCGGATCACCGAGTTGCCACTCAGTGGTTGTCAGAAGGAGAGAGAACAGAAGAAAAAAAGGGGGAGGGACACAATTACAAGTTGACGAAACTATTGAGGACTAGAAGGCTAATCAATTCTTCCCCCCCCCCCCCCCCCAACAGCCATCGCCGGCCTCATCTCCGTCTATTCCGTCTACGACATGGTGACGTACAATAAGCAGCGCCGCGCCGACTTCATCGAGGCCCAACGTCGCATGGAGGAGGACTCGCTCGCCGCCGCCCGCCTCGCCTTCATCAACGGCACCGCCACCGACGCCCAGGTCACCCTCGTCGAGGAGGCCAACGCCCGCGCCCGCGAGACCGGCGTCCGCCTCCCGCCCCTGCTGTCCGCGCCCACCGTCACCACCCAGGCCGAGAAGATCTTTGGCAAGGGCGGGCACCAGCAGCAGCAGCCGTTAACACCAGACTCGTCGTTCGCCGCCGCCCCTGAAGCCGAATCGTCCGCGCCCGCCGCGCAGAAGAGCAGCAGCTGGTGGCCCTTTGGGTCATCCTCGGCCAAGCCCGACCAGGCCAGGGGTACCATCCAAGAGAGCAAGGAGCTCCTCCAGGACAAGGCCAAGGCGGCCTTTGAGCGTGAGCGGGAGAACCAGAGGCGGGGCGGCGCGCTGGACCAGCTCGGCCTGCCGCAGGAGGAGAAGAAGGTTGAGAAGAATGGTTGGTGGTAGACGTCCGTTCCGTTTTGCTACCCACCCCCTTCCCTATCTGAAAGTGATTCCTCTGTCTCCGTCATCCCCTGTCGATGCCTCTTCTGCACGGCAGAGGAGTTTCTGTCGGCGCGGAGACGGGTGACATGTTTCCCTCCAACCCCTGTCTGTTATAATACGAATCAGAGAGAGAGAGAGAGAGAGAGAGAGAGAGAGAGAGAGAGAGAGAGCGCGCGTCTGCGGGGTTTGGTGTTGGTACTGCGACGATATCGGTGCATAGAAAGAGAACAAGGCAAAAAAACCTTGGTGGAAATGGGTGTGAGCCCGCACCCCCCCCCCCCAACATACGGCCGAGGGCTGCGGGAACGTCTCGAGGTTGCAGCCCAGATGGCAGGGCCGAGGTGGACGAAAGGCGCCACAGGTGTATCATAAGTGTAGACTGACTGGATGTGCATTAGACGGCGTCCGGGTTTTTAGCAAATTATTGCATGCGGAAGGAAAAAACCAAAAACTAAAACATTACCCTCATCTCTCTCTCTCTCTCTTTCCCTCACTTTTTTTTGTTTATGCATTGTTCAAGACTTATTGGATCAGGATATTTGAGTGCCGTGAAAACTGCTGGCGTCATCGCCACTTCGATTCTGTCCTTCCTGGACGGGTATTATGTACAGTTGCCCTTCACGAGGGAAACGCTTCGAAAAACACGATCTCACCCACCGAACCTCCGTCGGCCGCGCCGGGTCCGGCCGGCTCTTCCCAACCCCCCCAATTATGCATAGAAAAAGAAGAGCTTGCCTCTCTAGGCCCTGAGCGAGTGGAAATATGTGCGCTGAGTATGGTATTACCGTCCCCCCCTCTCCTCAACCAAGACGCCCGTGTCTCTGGCAAAACGTCCGCCGAAATCAGAAAACGCCGTGAAAAAAAAGCAGAAGCTTGCTGCGCGCCCTAGTCCATGACTATGGACGACTAAAAACACATCGACTTTTTGTAATCATGATGCCAATCGCGCTCCAGTCTTCCAATCCCGCCTGCTCCTCTTTTCTCTCTTGTTCTCGTTGTCCTTGTTGCAATTATTCCGAGGCTGGATGGAACTGCCCCGGCTCTACCTAGTTCGTCTGTCAAAATAGGCGCGTCGTCTCCTCTACGA
Source organism: Colletotrichum navitas (assembly GCF_030913465.1). Taxonomy (NCBI): domain Eukaryota; kingdom Fungi; phylum Ascomycota; class Sordariomycetes; order Glomerellales; family Glomerellaceae; genus Colletotrichum; species Colletotrichum navitas. The sequence continues at coordinate 283,142 of NW_026850577.1, forward strand.
GACGACAATATGGTTGAAGTGGCCTGGAACCTTGAGGCGGCACTTTTCGCAGTCGGCACGGTAGCCGATGCTGAAACTCTTCTTCATGCCGGGCTGCCAGGTCCATGAGTTGACAGTATGCCTCGACCGGATGTGGCCTCTGCGGCCGGGCGAGGGCGTCGCCGGGGCCGACGTGGTCTCGGTAGGCGCCGAATCGGTCGTGGTGTCGCCTACCATGCAGTGGTGATCCTCGACCTCCATCATGCCCATATCATGGTGGCCGTGGCCGTGGCCGTCGAGAGACGACTGCTCCAGACGCATGGTGAGGTTGGAGGGGAAGCCGTTGTCGAGGACCATGCCCGGGGGGCTCAGGCTCCCGCTGCCGGGGTAGCTGCTAGAGTCCTCGCCCTCGCTAATGGGCGAGGGCAGTCGGCGGTTCTGGACGGCGTGCCAGTCGTCGGCGGCGTCCATGCTGCGGGGGATGCAGCGGGATTGGTCGGCGCCGAAACCGGCGTGCATGTGGCCCATGTTGACGACGCCACTAAGATGGCTCACTGCGGGTCCGGGACCTCCCCAAGCGCCACCCCGAACCTGAGCAGCGAAGCTTGGTTGGATGGGCGTCGGCATACGGCCGTTGGCCGACGAGTGCTCGTCTGAATGGATGAGCTGCTGGCTCTGCTGTTGTTGCTGTTGGGGCAGGGGCGGCGGCGACATTGTGTCCATCATGTCCATGTCGCAGTCGGACTCGGCAGGGCCCCAGGGCGACGGCTGGCAGGACATGGGACCGGAAGAGGAGGACCAGGGCGAAAAGCGCGACTTGGGCTGCTCTTCCGAGTCAGAGTCGCCTGGTGTCAGGGTGCAGGAAACGGAGTTGAGAGGCATCATGGGCGCCGACCAGCGCTTTGAAGAATTGGGCGAGGTTCGGAGGGGGAGGCACTGGATGCGTTTCTGCCGAGAGAAGTCAGCGGGGGTGCTCTGGGCAAAACGGGAGGAGCGGGTATGCAAGGCAGCGACATACGTTTCTGTGTTCAGCGAAGCTGAGAGCGCCATTGTGTAGGTCGTCGTCGTCATCGCGGCTTCTTTTCCTGGAGAGGTCCATGTAGTGCTGGGTGCCGAACATGGTGAAAGCAGCAGCGGCGACGGCGGCGGTAACGGCGGCGGTAACGGCGGGGAGAGAAAGCTACGGGTATCTGCTGTGTAGTATGTGGTGTAGTATGCAGTATAGTATAGAAGCGCGACGGTCGATTGCAGATGTCAGAGGGACAAGCGCGGCAGCTAGCGATGGCAGGTCGAGAGAGGAATGTGACGGACAGAGCTGTGCAGTGTCCGGGCCGTCGGTAGGGTTGGAAAGAGGAGAAAGAAAAGATGCACTGACGATGGGAGGATGGTGCCAACTGTGCCGTCAAGGTGTCCGTGGCTGGATGAGGAGGAGGAGGAGGTGGTAGTGGTGGCGATGGTGGTGCGCAGGCGCTGGGGGGAAAGTTGGAGGTGCACAGGCTGCTAAGTTGCCCCGGACTGAATAGTGCCAGGGGGGGTGGGGTGGGGGGTTGGTGGGTGTGAGTGGCAGGTGTGCGTGCGGGCGGGTGCGGGTGCAGATTGCGACAGGGTGCAAGGGGGGTTGTAATTGCCCCGTAGTTCCCACGAGTCGGCCCAGTCAGCACCTCCCTACGGTGATGCTCGATGGCGTGTTGTCGAATTAGGTAGTAACTGAGGTAGGTAGCAGTCGATTGATGCTGGGATTCTTTGGGTCCTGGAGAGGCTGAGCTGAGGAGACGGAAAGGAAGAGGCGAGGCCGAGGCCGAGGTTGCGTGCTCCTAGTGAGAACGACGGACGACGCGTGTAAGTCGCAAACTCTGCCTGAGCTAGCGAGCACTCGACAGACTGCAGATTGCGGGTTGCTGGCTAGCTGCAGTTGCAATATCCTTTCCCCAGAGGCAGTTGACGCGAGATCGCGACTTGAGTTGTTCCGGTCGATCAGCCAGGATGGACCTGCGTCCGTTCAGATTATTCCCTTTTTTTTATCTTGTTTCTCTCACCCTTTTTGATTATTGATGCCGGGTGACGATCGTTGTGGATGTCAATGCCAATGACACTGTATCTGAGGAAGTATGATAGCGGATGGAAAGGGAAAAGAGAGGGAGAGAGAGGCAAAAAAGGGAAGAGAGAAGAGAAGAACGAGGCAAGCCAGAATCGAATGTCGGGAGGCGAGTGGTCGCAGATAAAGTGAGCCGGGGAAAACACGATGGGCCAAATGGGGGGAATGGAGGCAAAATACAATAAAGTAAAAAAACACACAAGAACCCGGCGACGCCAGATCAGACACAACACACCAAAAAAAAGCTGCTGTAGCCTGTCACACGCCACAAAGGGAAAAAGATAGACAGACACTCGACGCACCTACCAGAAGGTAGAAGATAGAGAGAGAGACAAACACACACACACACACAGAGAGAAAGGGTCCCCGAGCGGGAAGCCAAAGCACCGGTGGAAGTAAAAAACGAAAAAAAAAAAAATAAAAAAAAAAATACTATGATGGCTAAGGCTAGGGGGAGGGGGGAGAGAGAGAGAAAAAAAAGAAAGAAAGAAAACACCCGGATAAGGACAAGTCCAGACCCTTCAAGGTTCTTCCCGGACCAACGGTTTAGGGGACTGAGGGCGCTAGTTCCACCCACTCTGCTGGAATTCAAACCGACAGTGGGGGTTTCAATCCTTGATTCTACTCCAGCCTGTTTTATTCCAGGAACGCAACGACGACGTCAGGCTGTTGAAAGAGATGCGCAGGTTCGCGTTGATTCGCGTTGATTCGCGTCACGATTCGCAGCCCTGGAATGGCCTCGAAAAGAACGACGAGTACAAAAGTACTTGGCACCTGGCGTAACTCACTCTTTGACAGCTTCGAGAAACCTAGTCGGCTGCAGTACATGGACACAACTTAATGCGGTCGGGTCCAGGGAGAGACCCCAGGTTCTAACATAATAAGTAAAAAAGGAGAAGAAAACCAAGACAACCAAGTAGACCCAAGTCCGAGCAGCGGGCGTCAGCCCACAGCCAGGGCCAAGTGTTCAAAACGCCAGAGAAGCCAAGAAAAGCTTGCGACTCGCCGAGGAGGAAGACGGAGGGCCACGACGGAACCCCCCCCCCCCACCCTTCCAGTTACGAACAGGCCAATCAATATAGCGAAACCTGCGACAGGCGGCAACGTCACACGAGCACCAGGGCAAGTAAGGGGGGAGAGAAGGTAAGGGGGGCGGGGGGGGGGGGGGGGGTCCAGTTGGAGACCGGAGAATAGGGAAATAGTAGTTTGGGAACTAACGGCCGTCGACGTCGGGAGGATCATATCGGCGACGTAGGGTATAAAAGCAGAAAAGAAGAAGAAGAAGAGAAAAAATAAGAAAGAAAAAATAAAGGAGTTGAGGCGTTATCCAAGGCCTGGCCTGGGCGATATAGGACAGGGGAGCTTTAGAAACGAAAGAGGGCGACCAAAGGGCTCTCCTCCCGAACGACTGGGATCACGCCTCGCCGGCGACGCCCGCCGTTGTCGTCGTCGTTGTCGCTGTCGTCTCTGTTGTCGAGGGATATCCCTCCTATTCGTGTGCAGAAATAACCCACCCCGGAGACCATTACCTCCTCTCCTATTCTTCCCCCTCCCCGCCCCCTCACCTGACGTCTTGCTCCTGCTGGGTACCCCGTGTGTGTCTCTGTCCATGACGGGCACTTCGCTCTGCTGCTGCACACCCACACTCTCCCAACGGGCCGCCGAGGCCAGCAATGGATCCGACCGGGGCCGACGCCTGGCCGGGCCCGCACCGCGCTCGGCATACTCGCGCAGGAAAGGGCGTTCGCCCGAGGACGAGAGAGCAGGCATCGCTATACAGGGCGGAGGGAAGGGGGGTGGACGGATGGACGTTGCCCTTTGCTCTCGTTGCACCCAGATGGCGATTTGCCAGTTCGTTCCGCATGGGTATACTGTGATGGCACGTCACATTGGGAGGCCTTGGCTGCCTGGCTGCTTGCCTGCCTGTGGACATCGCCGTCGAGAAGGAGGAGAAGGAGGAGGAGATAGTGTTGGTGGCGGTGGTGAGGACTGGTTTCAGAAATGCTTCATGAGATGCTGGGGGGTGTGGTGGGATGAATTGGGGGCTGTTGGGTGGATAGTGCTCAAAGGGAGTTTGAGCCCCGAGCCCCTTCTCTCTCCTTCTCTCACCTCCCCTCCCCCTCTTCTCTCTCTCTCTCGCCGCCTACGACATGCTTAATGAGGGGGCGATAGCTAGGATAGGAGGCGAGCTTTGATGACATTGCATTGCTGAGGGGGGGCACGGGAGTGGACGATCTCACGCACTCGTCGGGGTTACTGGATGTCGTTTTATTCACTAGATGTCGGGTTTGTTTATGGGCTCACCGTGGCCTTTCGGCTCTGTCCTTCGACGGGAGCGGTGACGCGATATCGGGGTCGTTCGCCACGTCATGTACTACGTACCAGTTCGCGAATAAGCAGAGGCTGGCCCATCACTACTTCTCCTCCCCTCAACCCCCCAAGGCGCGCAAGTTCTTACCACTATCAACCTTACTCGAAAGAAGGGGCCCCCGGTATCACATGACATCCCTTCCGGCTCCACTGGAACAATAAGCCGCCGGCCTTGATTCGCGTTGCGGCCGCTCTCAGGTCATCCGTATCTCGAGCGGCCCAGAATGTTAGCCTCTGTGTCGTTGCTCCGAACATCACAATGAAAACTATTTGCGTCAACGCCCGACGCACAGCCCCGAGTGAGTCTCGAGGCCAACAATCGAGCGCGGGCACGGAACAGCGGATTCCAACGGGCAAGAAGTTCCGTAGCCTGCGGGTAAGTAAACCCTGGGCGAAGATGGTCGCCAAGCAAAAAAAGGCAAGAAAAAAAGAAAAAGAATGCTGAGCCGGGGTGATGTGCCCTCCCTCCCAAGTTTCGGTGAGCTGTGGATAATCAACGTCGTATGCGGTACCGAGTGTCTCATCGTCCCCCCAATCCAGGTTGAAGATCCCCCCCCTCCGGGGTGCACGCGCTACTGCCCCCTGTAACCGCCGTCACGGTGCCATCTGGGATTGGTCTGCGAGGTCGAGTGCTGTCAGATCCCACGGTACAGTGTTTCCATCCAGAAAGCTTCCTTTGTGTTGAGTATTAGGCATGATAGCTATTATAGCGTGTTTTCGTGTTATTGTACCTGTGCGGTCCCCTATGAGGCTCTGTCTTGGCTACGCACCTTAGCGCTGTTGTCCGTGGGCTGTTGGGACTTTGGTAAACACCTTTTCCTCCCTGCCCATCCGCGTCGTCAGGGACCCCGTACGTGCACCGGACAGCACTGGGTGACTGCATAAGGGCTCGCTCCCTACACGAGTCGCCCGCTACTACTTTCGCTCGAAAGAGGCAAAGGTTGAGACTGGCCGTCTTGACCGGACAGGATGTATCGCACAGCCTTCCGGTGCTCCCATCAACGTGAACTCGTACGAGGGACACGTGGAGGGGAAGGGTAGCGGCTGCCAACAGCCTCACATCGAAGCTTTGACGTTCCTAGAAGGGGCTTGACTGTGACCGTGGGTAGCTGCTATTAGTCAGTTGGCCAGTCAGTATTAACCACAGACCAACGACATACCTGTGAGCGAGGTCGCGTTCAGCATGAGGAAAAAAGTTGTCATTCTGCCACGGCTTCCGGATAGCCGAAGTGAACTGAGCTGAGAGGACTGACGCGCGTACCCGCAATATTGGCACGAGTTTAGGACCACGGCTCCAACGGCATTGGAAGAACATCCTCGACGAGGGGCAAGAAAGCCGGAAAGTCTCGAACCCTCGGACCCGTCAATCGAGAATGCCGCGAGCCAAGAAAATATCACCTCACTCTTGGTCTCTTCTTCCTCTCATCTACCTGCCTTGAGTCGACAGCGTTGAGTAAATGATGCTACGTTTAGCAATATGAATATAGTCCCGAGGTGATCTGCGAAACAGATCCGAGTCGTCAATCTCTCGCCTCAGTTTCCTTCCGTCTCAGCTCTCTCAGCGTCTTTCTCTCTCTCTCTCTCTCTCTTTCTCTCTCCCTCTCTCTCCCTCCCCCCCCCCCCCTTTCTCTCCCCAAACCCAAGATGCCCAGGTCCATCGGAGGCGGACCGGGTCCAGCTGCGTTTCATGTTGTTCGCGTCCGGTGGTCGAGTGCGCGCTGCGCCGTGCGGCGGTGCTTCAGGGCATTGGGCCTTGTTCTTTTCCTTTCTTTCTTTTCTTTTCGAACCATTGCCGAGTTACAGCGTTGTTGATGTTGACGAGTGATATGTGTGTTGTCGAAAAAGATGCCGTCCTTCGGAGGAAAGAGGGTACCTCCCCAATCTCCGGTCGCTACTGCTTTCAAGCAGGCGCACGAAGGGTTCACCGAGGAAGGTGTAGACCAATACCGGCACTTACCTCGGGGAGGGGCCGGTGGATGGATACGAGGGGACCAATTGGCCAATGAAACGCGCTCTATTGCTCCTGGGGTTTTCCTCTCGTCTGTTTTTTTCCATTCCCACAAGAAGATACCCACAGAGGGGTTCAACGGCGTCTCATATCAGTGCAAGGCCACCAACATTTATCTGTCTAGGTAGGCTTCGTTTCTTCTCATATACGCATTTGTTCATCCAGTCCCGCACGATTCTACAGTTTTGGACGTTAAATTTCTGTCTATCTGACCACGAGGAGGTTGGAAAAAAGAAAAAGAGAGAAAAAAAAAAAAGGCAGGGAGAAAAGACATCCATCCTAGTGGCGGATTACCTCCAGGACCCTCTCCATACATCCATTGTATGTCTGCCCCGCCATCGGCCCCTCCATTTGAACTCTTATGCCCCCCATCCACTGCGTCACAGCAAGGGGAGGGGGGGAAAAAAAATACAATGTACAAAAAACAGACAGACAAGCCCTCCATCGCCGTCCGCTATCTGTGAACCTGGCGATGTCGAGGAGCTCCGAGTTTGCACCGATACCACTATCAGAAAGTAGCCCACAAAGCATAATAGGAATTGACATATTGCCCTCCGTGAGGACGCTGTCGGAGCGAAGGATTTGACAGGTCATCACGGCAAGACTCGACTAACACACGGGGACGTTGCCGCCGCCTTACCGTAGGTAAGCACTTACTTGGTTTGGCCGCATTACACCGCATATTGCACACAGTTCCCGTCCGCGTTCGGAGAGGCACTTCGTCCCCTTTCCATATGTACTGGTAGGAAATACTGTAGAGAGGAGGAACCTGTTCGATTCTGGTTTGTGTCGGCGGGTCTACCTCCGAAGAGGGGAACAAGGGGGGAACAGACAGAATCAAACTGCTGATGCACACAAAGGCAAAAGGCAAACAATTTTTACGTTTTTTATCCCGAGTGTGAGAATCCACTTTCTGAGTCACACACTCACACACACCTAGCCCAACTCCAGTCTCCCACTCGAGCCCCTCCCCAAAAAGGCCACTACCGGTTGTCCCCTTCCCCTGTGGACGAACATTCATCCTCCCACTCCTCGGTCAACGACGGCTCAAGCAGCACAGATTCACCACACGATACCCAGTCCGATCCAATCCCAGCCCGATAGAACTTCGTTTCTATCGCTAGCATCTGCGTAAGCTTATCTTCCCTCCCCGTGATTGGTCTTGGACCCGGCTGCTCCCGCCGCCCGGTCTGGCCCGCTTCGCCCTCGACCGTTTTAGGACGCCAGGCGGCGGTGCGGCGCGCATCTCACGATCAAAGGCACCCACCAAAACCCGACGCCCAAGGGGCGACCAAGAGCCTCGGGGCCGCCGTGCCGTAGGTAGACTTTGGAGGTGCAATGGCTGACGGACGGCACAGTTCTTGATACTCTCGTGGAATATACAGTCAAAATGCCCGGTCTCGACCTTGAGCATGAGCCCCTCGCGGCCGACGACGTGAGAAGTGAGTCACTTTGATTTTTCTGATATTTCAACTCATAGTTTTACCGATCCGGATTTTGAACTGAACCCACACCCATCTCCGATATCCCACTCACCCTTGGGACCCTGTTCTTCCCTCTGCCCCACTCAGGCTGTTGAAGCATCCGACTTCATCTCAAGACAATGGCGTCAAGTTAACGACGGACAACCTGCATTCAGAGCCCGTCTCGTACGATTCAAATTATGCCTCTTATAATCTTGACCCCGCCCCCGCCTGAACTCACTCACTGCTCACTCACACTCTCACCCACTCACTCACTCACACCGCCGCCGGCCACAGTCACCATGACCAAACGCCCATGAACTAACACGCCCTCCAGTCCTGGGACAGGACCCTCTGATCCCTCCCGCCCTCCTCAGCTCCGAGATCCCCATGACGGATGCCGCCCTCCAGACAGTCGTCAAGGGCCGCAACGAGGCCGTCGACATCATCATGGGCCGCGATGACCGCCTGCTCGTCATCATCGGCCCCTGCTCGCTCCACGACCCCGCGACCGCCCTTGAGTACTGCGAGCGTCTCAAGGCCCTCGCTGCCCGCCTCTCGGGCGACCTCTGCGTCATCATGCGCGCCTACCTCGAGAAGCCCCGCACCACCGTCGGCTGGAAGGGCCTCATCAACGACCCGGACATCGACTCCACCTTCAAGATCAACAAGGGCCTCCGCATCTCCCGCCAGCTCTTCCGCGACCTGACCGCCGCCGGCATGCCCATCGCCAGCGAGATGCTCGACACCATCTCCCCGCAGTTCCTTGCCGACTTCATCTCCGTCGGCGCCATCGGCGCCCGCACCACCGAGTCCCAGCTCCACCGCGAGCTCGCCTCCGGCCTGTCCTTCCCCGTCGGCTTCAAAAACGGCACCGACGGCAACCTCGGCGTCGCCATCGACGCCATCGGCGCCGCCGCCGCCAAGCATCACTTCATGGGTGTCACTAAGCAGGGCCTTGCCGCCATCACCCGCACAAAGGGCAACGAGCACGGCTTTGTCATCCTCCGCGGTGGTTCATACGGCCCCAACTATGACAAGGAGAACGTTCAAAAGGCCAAGGACACGCTCAACAAGAAGGGCCAGAAGCAGGCTATCATGATCGACTGCTCCCACGGTACGTTTCTTCCCTCGTTGGGAATGGACCAAACGCATGTATGGGACCGCCCGGACTAACAGCCCCCTCCCAGGCAACTCCAACAAGGACCACCGCAACCAGCCCAAGGTCGCCGCCGTCATCGGCGACCAGCTGCGCGAAGGCGAGACCTCCATCATCGGCGTCATGATCGAGTCCAACATCAACGAGGGCAACCAGAAGGTCCCCGCTGAGGGCCCCGCCGCCCTGAAGAAGGGCGTCAGCATCACCGATGCCTGCATCAACTGGGAGTCCACCGTCGGCGTGCTCGAGGACCTCGCCGCCGCCGTCCGCGCCCGCCGTGAGCGCAACGTCGGCTCCTCCAAAAACAACGAGGACTCCCACAAGGTCACCCACCTCGAGGAGGAGTAAACCTGTCCTCTGTTGTGGGAGGGTAGCGAGGTTTGAGAGTGCCGGGGAGGTGATATAGTACAAGAGGGGAAGAAAGGACTCGATTTAGGCGGGACAAAAGAACATACTACACATATGCGTTGCACTTGCATGATTCCGAGGGGAGGGGCAAACAGAAAAGTCTTTTTTTATACGTTATTGGTTTTTGCGTTTGATGGTCACGATGCTTGGGTAACGAATGCTTGCGTTCCTGGTTCGTCGCCGAAGACTGCCCGGGACGCTGGATAGAGGTAGATAGCTTTGCGAAACATGACTCAGCACTTCTATCTTGCTACTTGTCGACAGCACGCCTCTATCTGTGTCGTGAAGTGGCCATTCGTACATGGCCCCTCGCTCGTGAACACAAGTCTTCCCCCAAATTCATCCGGAACGCCAAAACCCATACACCAGTCGACAACATCAACTCGGCGTCGCCACTGGGTTGTAATTTCCTCTCCCCGCTCCCGCCCTGGCAGCGTCGGCCGCGCGCTTCCCCTCGCGCAGCTCGTTGACCCTCTTGAGCGCGGCCCAGCCCAGCAGGCCCGCGGTGCCCAGGATGAAGCCCCAAACGATGACGCGGTCCTTGTTGCTGTCACGCTGAAAGCACATGGTCTGGACGTTCTCCTCAGTGGCGTCGCGGCAGAAGCTGATGCCGCTGGCGAGGCAGAACGCTTTGGTGCACTGGGAGCAGGACGAGGACGCGGCGCGGCGGGAAGGGGCGCCGCCAGATTGATTGTCCTGGTGTTGGGGCCCGAGGGCGACGATGGTGCTGTTCTTGAAGCAAGTACATCTGCAGAATGTCGGCGCTGCTTAGAGAAAATGTTAGTAAATGGCCTCCGAGGAGTGGCTGATCACTGGGGGACGGAGGAGAAGCGACGAAGGACTGACAATCTGCGCTGACAAGCGCTACCAGCCCGCAAAGAAGCAGTAAAAGTAGAGATATTCGGTTCATATTGTCTGGTTTGGTCAACGGGACTGCTTCGTCTCCCCGTTGCGACACAGTCTCTATTTCTCTCTCTTTCTCTCCTCCAAAACCATTTGACGTTGTCGCCGTCAAAGGCTGAGGCTCCAGAGGTGACGGCGTGCACGAGCCACATTCGGCCCGGCTGCGTGCAATACACCCCTGCTGTGGCAGCACTCCTGTGGCTGAAGCTTTCCGGTTTCTAATTCGCCAGCGCGGCCCCCCGGCATCCAAAAAAAGTTCAATTGGAGACTTGCAGCTCCCTCTCTGGCAACATTGTGCCGTAACGTCAAGGAGGGAAAAACCACCAAACTTCCTCACAACCAGGTTCCCTTCCCCGAACAAAAACCGCCCATCATGCGCCGCGTACCACGTCTCCGGCAGTCGGGCCTGCTCGCGGTGTCCCCGATGCATTGCACCTGTACCGCCGCGCCCGCCACCCTCCCCATCCAAGCGACGGCACGACGAGCCCTCTCGACGACGCCTGCGACGCACAACCGACTCCGCAAGGCCCTCTGGAAAGGCGGCGACGCCCCTGGCCCCGAGGACCCCTACACGCCCGAGTCGTCGCAGGCCCTCCGGCAGCAGCAGCTTGAGCGCGAGCTCGCCGAGGCCGAGGCCGAGCTGGCGGCGTACGAGGCCGACGCCCAGCAACACGTCAAGACGCAGAAGACGGACAGGGAGCGGAGGCACGTCACCAGCCGACTGACAGGCAAGATCAAGAACCCGCGCGTGTGGGCGCCGACGGAGAAGGAGGGTGAGGCCAAGGGCTACGTGCCGGCCCAGACCGCCGACGGGCTCGAGGAGATCGGCGGCCTCGAGGGCTGGTGGGATCAGGAGGGTCGATGGGGCAAGGAGAGCCAGTACGTCACGTTCACGCGGGGCGGCAAGGTCCTCGACGCAGCAGTGTGCGAGGCGCTGGTCAGGCAGGCCGTAGTCGAGGTGCTCGCTGTCCAGGGCACGCGGCCGGACCACCTGACTGGCACATGGGCCAAGGGCGGCCGCAAGAACTTCAACCGCGCGATGATGGTGCGCCTGGTCGCTCAGGAGGACGGCAGCCTCGCTCTCCAAGGCGACGCCGAGGTGACCGCTGCCATTGGCCGCGTCGCCACCATCGAGTCCAAGGGGACCGAGGCCGAGGCCTACCTCACGCCCGAGGAGGCCCAGGAGCAGATCAAGCATTGGGACCCGAGCTGGAAGAGCGCCTCTCTGCAAGACGTGCGCTTCAAGTTTGCCGTAAGTCCAATCACAGCCCCGCGTCCCCAAAGGCGACGACGCACTAACAGGAAGCAACGCAGGTCCACAAGCGCGTCTTCCAACTGACGGGCCACCACGTCCACGACGCCAAGCTCGCCCAGGTCAAGACGGTGGCGGACCTCATCAGCACCATCGTCAAGCCGCCGAAGCCGACAAAGCTGGCCGACGCGGTGCGCGAGCGCGGCGAGCTTCTCGAGCTGCCCAATGTGCGCGTCCACGACCGCCGCGTCACGCCCATCGACAAGGAGACGGCCGTCGGCCGGTGGAAGGTCATCACGCAGGAGCTCGAGAAGCGCGGCCTGCCAGTCACGGGCCATGAGCATCTGCCCAAGCCGGTGCAGAAGAAATGGATTCAGGGCCGGACGTAAGCGGCGCTGGTTCGGGAGTTCGGTCTGGGGGGGTTGGCGAGAGGGGGATGAATGCAGGGAGAACAAATATGGGAGAAAAGTGAGGATTGTGTCCGGCATTGAAGAGGCTTGTACAGATATTGTACTCTGTGTAACATATGGAATATCATCGATTCTTGCTCTGCCATTTGTTCTACGGGCGCTCATGGATTGAAGAGATACCACATGAATGAGTCTTGTTGTTTGCGAGGGGGAGGATATGAGATATTTGGCTATGACGATACAGAAAGGGGCCTGGTGGAAGCTTTGTCACTACCTGTTGCACCAATCTCCGTCTGACTTTACACAGCTGCCATAATTCGCCATCGTCTCTCGCAATTGTACGGAATATAGATAGAACCAACAGGAATACCTTCATCCCCTTTCGATTTTACAGAGGATATGTTCGAAAAAAACCGTACATGGAGAGACGTACTGGGCACGCGATGATTATTATGAGTGGAAAGAAGATTCTCCTCAATAGGCAGGAGCACCTTTGCCCGGTCGCGCCTTCCCTCGTCCTTCAGGAGTCTCACACTCAATTCCATGACTTGTCGCCGTCCTCTGCCATTTTCCAACTTCCATCCAACTCTCCTGCAATCGCTCCGTCCTTCTTCTGCCTCCCTTATCTTCTCGCCTCTCTACTTTACCACCTTCCCTCGACTCTTTCACGTCCTTTCAACGCATATCTATCGACCGGGAACGGAAGCCCAGAACCCTCGTGCCTTCTTCACAACTCACTGTGTTTAGATCTCTTGTCATCGTCCAATAAGACTATCTTTTCTCAATCGCCATCGATGACCGTATCCTGGCGATTAGTTGCGCAGGCCCGTGAACAAGACATGAACTCATACGCGTAAGCCATCTTCTCCATATGACTGATTGCATTTCATTGGTCTTTCCCATGGTAAGTGAAAACACCCATTCTGAGCTTCTTCGCTTGTGTCATTGCTACAACTAACACTCCATGCAGAATGTCGCAGCCACCAAACCTGCTGCATTTTTCCGTGGCAGAGGGACAGCGCTTGTGGAAGGGATGGGCCATGATCCAAATAGACCCAGCTTTCTCCAAATATCCGGGCCTTCGTAGCCAAGTTGTGGAACAGCTGGACAAGCTGGTGTTTGAGGTGGATTACAGTCAACCACACCCATCGTCCCAGCCAGCATGGAACCGTCTGAAGGGAGTTTACGCCATATTAGTTTACGCCACATTGACCCCTTTCGTGGGTGAGATTCCCAGTCCCGTCGACTGTGAGGTCGTCAGGATCGCCAACAAAGGCCTCGTGCATGAGTACATCGATGAAATTCTAAGAGCCTATGGATGGGACCCAGTCAAGTGTTGCGACCCATCCATCGACGCCTTGAAAAGGGTACTGCCCGGGCGTGTTTTCCCAGGCTTGGGAGACAATTGTCCCCTGGCGAAGATCCAATCGATTGACTTTGATGTTTCTTCTTCCGCAGTCGTGAGTTCGGGTTCCCAGCAGACATATCAGCCGGTTCCGTCATCCTCGGGGGGGCAGCAAGCCTTCTTATTCAGGATACGGCGGCCAAATTTCTAGCCCTGCTCTAGCCGTGCCGGCGACTCAGGTGGCACCTTTACAGACATCTTCCCAAGGTCCAGCTTCAACAACGACGACTCCATCGCAGATATCTCAGGCCAGGGGGAACCAAACCAGCTCGATGGACAAAAAGGCAGCTCCTTCAGACATGGCACCATCAACGACCACGCCGGGGGCTTCTCAGCCATGTCAAAGCCCGCAGCCTGCAGCTTTCCAGATCCATGCACAGACCGTGCCAATCTCTGGAGTTGCGTCTGCCAGCATGTCGAATCCATTTTCTCTCGGAGGTTGTCAGACTCAAGGGAGCCCTCAACTGCCTACGAAACTTCAGGCAGGTCCATTTTTCGCATCAAGTCTGAACCACTCGACTGGGAAATCGATCTTTCAGCAGCCAATGGGTCGACCTGCCAAGGATGGTCATCCTCTCACAAAGGCCACCGCAATTTCTTGTCAGTTACAGCCCTTTGCATTCAGTGTATCGGCACATCCCGCCAAGGTGCAGACACTAGTTGCCGGGGGCCCATCAAAGCCCTTGCCAACCATAAACCCCTTTTCAGGGGTAAAAGCCGATAATGCATCACTCGTTCGACCATCCGGACAACCAAGCACTCTGATATCTCAATTGAATTCGTCGTCTGCGTTTGGGCAAGTGCCAGCGAATATCGGGGCCTCAATACCCTCTGGACATCCGTCTTCGAACGCATCAACTCAATTGACAGCTTCCGCCGCCGCAGTGACCAGAGAGATCCATGTACCCAAGATTTCAGCTGCTCCCGGTGCAGAACCGGCACCCTCGATCGGCAAGAAGGGTGTTGCAAAGACTTCAGTCGCGTCTCCATCAAATCTCAACGTAGGCAACGGTACTAGTGCCTGTCCAAAGTCGAAGGAGAGCCCTCGCCCTACCAAGACCGAGGAAGACATTGTCTTATCCCCCCGTCTTCCGTCAAAGATAGCAGTCATAGAAATTACGGACGATGAGGAGGGAGAGGTGTGCCAGAACGTGCTAGGAACCCACAGTGAACAGGTTGAGCGCCTATCGGCTAGACTTGCGCACGATCTGCGCCCAATGCTCCACGAATACGTGCGGGATAAGCTTACGGTTGTCAACCAAGATGCTGCCACTTATATGCACCGAATAACCCGCAAGTTGCTGGGTCTCCAGAGTAATGCACACTTTGGGTTCTCTGTTCTTCGCGACGTGGAGGTCACGACGATGGAGAGCATGACGAATGAGGCCTCGGCGCTCATTGAAGACACCCTTGCTTAGATCGCGAACCCCACGAAGAATGCTACGAGTCAAGGAATCAAGCGCGAAACGGAAATGGACGTTGCTGAAGAGGCCGCCACCGAGATTGACCGACCTGTGAAGCGGCTGCGAGCTCGGAGGGCTTAGATGCTGCTGAACAGATGCAGCTGATCCAACGCCGATCTGAGGTTTGTGATGCCGCAAGGTGGCGAGCGGGTCGAACATCATGCTAACCTGATACACCATGCAGCGTTGACCGCGTCCGTCGCCCGACATCTCGGTATGATCTCGACCATTGCTTACAGGGCTCGGAGAAGTTGATAGTCAGCTCGTTCGAGTGGGCTGACTAGGAGTGGAATATTGCGTGTAAGAACTAGTATCTTTAGAGACTTGGCTCCGGTGGAGAAAATGTCGCGGCACGTCGAATTCGCAGAGTATACCAATGCAGGAGACCCTTTGTGCCATGGCCTCAGAGACACGAGATGGGTCCTGTTCCCGTCTTCCTAGTTAGCTTACACCAAGATTCAATCATTTCACGCAGTGTTGCACCTTTGTAGTTCCCGGAGGTATCATTCCGCTACCAGCGGCGCAGGACTGCAAGTTCATTCAAGCCTCAGTGGGCGAGTAGCTCAATTGGTGCTACCTGGATGCGTACTGACTCTAGGTCCTGTGTATCGTCATCTTTCATCACGCCGTAAGCAACGCTCATGCCAGTCATAAACCTCCGCCAACTCCTCCGAGCAATCCCTCTCGCAATACCATCGGCCACGTCCGTCGATTCTGTTATTGGCCGCCGTCAGCACACGTCCATCACGCGGGCGCGGAGAGAAAAGGGAGGGTGGGAGGGAGACTCAACAGTTGAAGCAGAAGCAGCCGTTGTCGTTGCCGATGCGCTCGGACAGGTTGACGTTGCAGTCGATGGGCTGGCCCTCGACGTTGAAGAGGCGGGCGCGGAGGACGGGGACGCCGGCGTCGCCCTCGATGCTGAAGTGGATGTCCTCGGCGCTCTGGGCGAAGTCTGTGTTGGAAGAGAACGGTTAGTTACCGATGACTCGGCGGATGACCGGGGGGAAGGAGGATGGGGAGGGAGGCAGAGCATAGAGACAGCAGAGAGACAGAGAGGAAGTGAGTGCTTACTGCTACCGCCCCACTCAAATGAGCCGTTGCTGTTGCCAAGGCATTCGTTGAGGTTGTACTCAGCGTCGACGCACTCGCCGTCCTCCCTGTTGAGACGGGCGCGGAGAATGTAGCCGTCGTCGACGCGGACGTCCTGGGCAGAGACGTGGAAAGACATGGTTGCTTGTTGGGTAGTTGGGGGGGGGGGGGGGGGGTAGGTTTGGGGTATCAAAAGGTGTTGTTGTTGCTCGAAGAGGTTGAAGTTGTTGCAGAAGAAGGGGATGGGAATGGAGGGGTGGGAGGAGGCGGTGACTTATATAGACGTCGTCGTCAGGGGGTAGGGGAGGAGGAGGAGGCTCGTTGAGCTCATCAGACGGTCTCGATTCCCACAGAGAAGGTAAGTTACCTCTGCCGCAGCGGGCGGGGAAGGTACAGCTCAGGAGGGGGGGGACGGCGAGAGGCCTCCATCGAATTCACTGGGGAAGTCGGTGTCGTTGCTGGAGACACGTGGAAGGAAAAGAGCGGTCTTGGACGGAAGTGGTGATGATGTCTTGGCGATCGTGGCACTCTTGCTCCTTAGTCTTGGACGCCCGCGAGTGGAATGGTGGGCGGCGGTGGTCTTGGTCTCGAGGAGGGGAGGGGCATACGGCAAAGCTCGCCCTATGGCCCATCTGAGGGACAGGTTTCCAATGGTAGGCGGGCGTAATGCGTTCACATCTCTGTTTGTGTCAATGGGGGCATCGAAGCTGGTTTTGCTACACCGGACCCCTACAAGATCCATTGTCTCGGTTTGCGTCTGTCGTTTCCCATAGGGTGAACCGCCCCGTCATCCACCAACGGACGTCGTCTTCGTGGAGCCAAGGATCCTCTGCCCTCCTCCGCCGTACAGGGGGGGGCGGGACCAGGGGAAGCTCCAGGAGCTTCGTTGGTTGGTGTGGAGGGGAAGGGGAGCTAGCTCGAGTGGGAATGAAATGGAGGGGCAGCTCTTTTTCGGACACGATGGCTGGTCCCGCTTAGCTTTAGCTGTTTGCGTGGTTCGACAAGCGGTCTGTTTTAACTACCTACATACCTACTTAATTGTGTATATTGCATCGTAGTCCTTACTGTCTCGAGAGGCGACCTCTATGGTTAAGATTAAACTTTAATTGTCGGCTGCGAAGCCAGTCAAATAGGGTAGTTGGATACCCGGATACCTCCATGGTACTATGTTTCAGCTGGAAACCGCTCATGCTGAGTACCGGGCATGATACTTATGCTGTGTGTTTTCCCAACCGTGTCGAGAGCATTATCGTGTATCTGGGCCTTGTATATACGTACATCAATGTACGCGTAGTCAGTCCATCGGCAGGCGAGAGGAGGCCTCGCCCGGGACGGGGTCGGGTCCCTGGGACCCCGCCGGCAAGCTGATGCCGACGACTCACGATGGGGGCCGCTTGGCAGACATGGGGTGGTGGGGGGGGGGGCGCTGTTGGACATGCATGCAGGGCGACACGCGCGGTGGAAAGACAGACGCTTTTGAGCAGACGGAGGCGAACGGTAGGTCGCCGCGTGAGATGCGAGGGGTGCACCGAGATGACGCGGCCTCTTGTTGTTGTTTGCCCTGCGGAAAGGGCGTTCTCCAAGGCCAGAGGTCGGAAGTGGGAGCGGGAATGTCTTGGCCGGCGGGAGGCAGCCGCGCGCTTGAGTCGGTTGAATGGTGTTTTCTTTTTTTCTTTCCTTCTGTTCCTTCTCTCCCGTTCTCCTCCCCTCTATTTTGATTCGAGACGGAGTGAGGGGTGACCACTTGGCAAGGCATTACCTACGCCCCTGAATGTGCCTCCCGTTGTCGCATATAGGCACGGAGACATGAGACGGATGTGAGCCCAATTGGCCATCATTCGATGTAAGCTCAACGGATGGCATGACACCCACGTGCCACAAAAGTCTACTCCCATGCCATTCTGTGCCGTGTCCTCACATGTGCCTGATGGTGATAGAGCTTGCAAACCCCCCACCAAATCGTCATTCCCAAGGTCATCCAAGCTGCAGCGGACGAGAGAGGACTTGGGGTCCGA
The DNA here is from genome assembly GCF_030913465.1 of Colletotrichum navitas. Classification (NCBI taxonomy): domain Eukaryota; kingdom Fungi; phylum Ascomycota; class Sordariomycetes; order Glomerellales; family Glomerellaceae; genus Colletotrichum; species Colletotrichum navitas. The sequence goes on from NW_026850577.1 coordinate 301,161, forward strand.
ATCAACGACGCTGACGGGGCCAGACAGCCGAGAGGATAGCCAAGGCTGGTACGGCTCGAGATCTCGGTCGAGTGGAATACCACAGGCTGCTGGTGGTGAAGGAATACACAAACTTCTGTTATTTTCTACCGTCGCCTATGGCGACTAGGAGGAGGAAAGGGGACATGCCGTGACGTCTGTTCAGCTGGGGGTCCGAGCCTAGGTAGCATGAGGCTGTCGGAACCCCTGGACCCCTTTCCCCCTCACCCATCCTCTTCCTATCCTATCCTTTGCACTATTGAGACTAGATCGGCAGCATTCCCTGACACACCCTCGGTCTCCTGGCCCCCCCCGACCGCCCGGCCCCGGGGGGAGGACAGACCTATCACAGGGGGCCCCGAGGAGGGGGACGGTTTTCGGCCGGGAACGGGGGGTTCGTGGGCTCGCGGCATGAACCGGAGCGTTCCCGTGTGTGACGCTGGCAAAGCCCGCGGGGCCGGCCCTTGGGGTCCGAGATCTTAGCAATGGAACCTCTGTGATCATCACACGAAACACGCTCGATGGGGCGGCTTGGCGGTCTAGAAATGTTCCCGTACTACGTACGGCGACAGCGGTCACCACGGGTCGTCGGGCGAATGGCGAGGGTGACGATCGGTGGTTGCACAGGCCACCATCCGAGGGGTTTTGTCCTTTGGAGGGGTTCGGAGGGAACCAGAGAGCTAAGGCGGGGCGGGGCGGGGTTCGGACTCATCACAGGAGCGGTCAGAGGCTCGTTGGGAGAGACGATCCCTAAAGGGTTTGGAGTCAACCGAGTCCATCAGGGTTGATGCGAGGCACCTTGAGGGTTCAGGCGAGTTGTATAAGAAGGGGAGGACGAGAAGTCTAGTTTTCTCGAGTGTTGTTCTACTACAGCGTTATGCAACTTTTTGGATGGTTTGTTTTGTCTGGTTGGAGATGTGTTTTACGAAACCAGCACTATGCACCATGCTACACTGCCCGGTGAAACTAACCGCGCTGCCAGGAAAGAGCAAAGAGTTTCGACGACTCAATATAAAAGTGGTATTCAAATGAGCGACTACGCTAGTCGACAGGTCCGATCGAATTATGTGGGAAACGAAGCAACCCGTCCGCCATTTACAGCAAGCACCGATCCCGTTCGAACCCAGAACCGTAACCCATCCCTGAAAGTCAAGAAATTCATATCGTCATCGTATCGAGAAAGGACGAAGTCGTGAAATAAGGATCGGTTCAAGAGATCGCAAAAGGGAAAAGGCGTTTAGTGTCCGCAAGAGGAGCACTTGCAGCCAGAGCCGCAGTTGCCTAAGGTATGTTAGCGCCGGTTTTTATTATCCCCAACGCCGACAGTGAATGTCGTGACGAGGTAGGTAAGGGTAGGCAAGGGTAGGCAAGGCGGTAGGGGGGGTGGTCACATACAGGTAGAGGAGCCGGAGCAGCCGCAGTCACCCTTCATTTTGATGGTATTTGGTTGGTTTGGGGGGTTTTGGAAAAGAAGTTTGGTTGAAGATGAGGTGATGAGCTTGGTTGTTGCGTTATGGAGATTAATCCAAAAGACGTCGGGAAGAGGGAATGAAAGCGTGCACTTATATATTCAGAAGTCTCTCTCCAGACAGCCACACATCCCATGGCCAGCGCCTAAAAAAACAGAAGGAGGGGGGCCGCGGCCGTCGTCGAGTAGCAGGAGGAGGGGTCAGATGTCAGATGAGGGTGGCCAGATGGAGCCGGATCGAGAGGCGTTATTGGGCGAATGCGCCGTTTGTGCGGAAACACAAGGCTCGATACCGTTACGCTCGGGGCTGGAGTGGGGTTTGCGGCCTTTGTGCGTTGACGATGGCCAGTCGTCCATCTCTGGTGGGATGGGGACTCTGGAACGGGCCATGCATGCCCATGGAGGGGGAGGGGAGGTAGAGGCGCGCTGCTCCCCCCTTCTTGGACTTTCTTTCCTCTTTCGCGTCCTTTTTGCGGCCCTCCTGATCCGGCTTATCGCATCGTCGCCAGATAAGGTTCAAGGATTGCGTCTTTTGTGCGAGATGGGCTAGGATTCATCGAATTGTTCATTTATGCGTCCTTTGCAGTCAGAACCCCCAGATCCCTGGACGGAAGGGCCTAGGTGAGAGTTCCGGCTAGTCAAGGCCAAATACGGTAGGTGTTTGATGGCATCTTCCAGCACCCACGAGACCGACCTGGGCGATACCTAGAACGGTCCCCGTTCTCTCGTTCAGGCAGGACCCTGAAGCTCTGGTCCGTCCTAGGCTCCTAGCTGGTGGCTGACGTCGAGCGCGGCGGGGGAGTGGCGAGGAAGGGAATCCTATCTTTTTGCCTGTCCCCCGAATGCCCCCCAAAGGTCAAAACTCTCCCAATGCGCTAACGCCCGCGCTGATGGAGGGGTGAGGGGTTGTTGATGGTGGCCATGACGTCGCTTCATATGCGTACCCATGGGTGGCTATACTGTGTTGCGTCTTTTGTGCGTGAATCTCTTCCACTCGCTCCTGGGCGACCCGATGTAGTTGAGACCATACCGGCATCATCGGGGAGGCATTTGTTTGTGCCTTTACTGCGAATCCGAGACACCCGCGTTTATCGGGAGTTTCGCGATGACTCTGTTCAGCGGCCCTTCTCACATGGGCGGGCCCGTGTCTTTCCATTCGGTACACGTTGTAATCTCGTCGCCACCTACCGCTTCTTCAGCGGTAGGCAAAGTGTACTTGACAGAACCCCACCATTGACACGACACGACGTCCCCACGGTGCCCAACGTTTGTGGATGTATGTGTGTACTTTGGGTAGCGGTTAACAGGCAGACAGATTGCGGGGCAGCACTTGAGTCATCAAAGTACCTCTTGAAGTCTCTCGCTTAATCCTGCACAGACCTACGCACAGACCAGCTTACCCTTTTCCTACAGAAAAAAGAAGAAAACAGAGATATCTCTATAAGCTTAAGGTGCATCTAGAATATAATAGCACAAATCAACTTTTTAGAGAAATTTACCCCTAGAGACTTACACCTTAAATAAGAGTATATATACTATAGATTATACTAATAAAAAAGCTTTTTTTCTCTTTTTGTTGACTTAGGAGTTAAAGATTTGAAGTTAGTAGATGAAGTTGGTGGTGTGGAGAATTTGTGACTTAAGAGGAGGTGGGTCAGTACTTTGAGATAGTCTGAGATGCTAAGGTTTGACCCGCAATCTGTCTGCCTGTTAACCGCTACCGTACTTTGGCCTCCTACGATGCCGATGCGCTATGTTTGCTGCCGGTTCCCGTCGCAACCACCGGTTGTTGACCGGCGTGTCGAAGTGCTTCCTTGGTCACCATGCTAGCCCTCGGCTGGCGTTCTCCTCCGCGCCCCATCCTTCAGCTCCAGTCCATGGGGTGTGATTTCGGATTAGAGCGAAGAGCTGGATTGCCTCGGGATTAAACCATGGACCCTTCCCGGGCAATATATCCGCGCCATGCCGCTGGGCCTGCATCATTGCGCTGCATCCAGGCGCCTTTGATCCCCAGCCGTCAGCGGCGAATTCTTGTCAGGGCTGTAATGCCGGGCCAATCTTGTTGGCGGATTGGCATCTCGCTTCGCCTTCTTGCAGCTGCTTCGGGTGAGGAACTTGCTCAAATAGTGACCGAAGCGCCCAAGACACGGCGATGACATCGATATCTTTCTCAAATGCGAGCAGTTCGCTGCATTGCCATCCGTCGTGTCGAACAATCGCGCGGGTGAAGGGGGCTGACAGACACGAGTGACCCGTTTGGGAAAGGATCGGTCGATGCCGGGACGAGAGGACATCGCCCCGCACGTGAATCGTGCACAGACCATACCGCGGCTGGTAAGGCACGTGACTCCTTCGGGGGCGCTGGCTCGGATCTGTGTGTGGAGTCTCTCGCTGGCTTCAATGTCCCTAACCGCTTTCTCAATCAAGGTCACGAGGTGTAATGAGCACTTCTCGAAGGATTCGTATTTGGAAACTATCTTGGGGCGTTAAGTCACCTTTTAGATTAGCCTTGTACTAGCATCGAGGTCCGGTGAAAAACCACGAGGTCCTCCGGGCCGAATTCTTTTTGGTGGCTGGGCATCATCTTTGTTCGTGTCCGTTGATTTCTGTCCGTCAGCTCAACGTCAACTGCCGCCGGATCGACTCGAGCGAACAACCATGGCCTGAGGGGCTAAGCTCATGCATGACCTGGGCAACGCATCCATCTCGAGGCTCATGCCGACGTGTACCCGTTCAAAGCCCACTAACTGAGACTGGTTCTCGTCACGGTGATATCACAGAGACGAATGAGAAGTATCAAAGGTGATGCATCCTTCATCTGTGGACGCTCATACGGAATGCATCTTTTCATCACACGCACGAGCACCGGATCGCCGTCGTCATTTTGCTGTTCGACGCGAACTATATCCTTCATTAACTCTCCGAATCTCGGCCAAAGCCAAGTCGAAGTCACCGGATATCCTTCCGAATGCACGTTAATGGTCACACCCGACTGCTAGTCCAAACTCCGGAATGAACGCTTTGGGACGCCAGACCTTCTATCTATGCAGACTTGCCCATTTGTGTTACACCACCCCATCTCGAATAGCATCATCCCGAACCCGGAAGCCCGACTCACTAGGGTTAACTTGTCCATCATCCACAGCCGTGTTTCTCTGTCTGTAAACCCGGACTGCAGCACAGTGATCAAAGGCCATAACATGCACCAAGCATTGAACGCGATGCCCTGATTCCTTGACGCAGGTTCCCTGCCGTCAAACCCGAACACGACACGGATCTGCTCGCAGACCTGCTCTACCGCCGTTAAACCGTGTGGGAGGCTGGCGAGCATCCTGAGCTCCTCACAAGTGGGTTCGCCGTGCGCGATGGACAGGTTGAGGATGAACCCGATCACCTGGAGTCTCACGGTGAGATACATGCTCTTTACCACGGCCTCGGTCCCGTACGACCATCCACTCAACACGTTGTTGAAATTGTTCGACTCCCCTCCCATTGCTCTAGTTTGCTGTGCTGTCTTCCGCGGCCCTGGCGACACGATCCTGTAATTTGCGGCTGCTCCAAGATCGCGGATGATGCCAAGTCCTGTCTGGAGAATCCCTATGATGGGCGCCTTCCGACGTTTGATAGACGTTATCACGCTGCCAACCGCTCCCTTGAATTCCACCGCCCGTGCCAATAACGGCTCTACCACGGCATGTCTCGCCCAGGAGGCGTTCTTCACGACATTAAAAATCAGGTCACGACGTTCCCCTCCGGCAAAAACCTGGAGGAACTACACGTCATCAGCAGTGCTGTTGATTGGATTAATCTCAGGGGAACTACTAACTCCGATATGGGCGACAAACGCCAATATGCGACTATCCAGCGAGCTGGCGACCCCTTGATCGGCTCGGTATCCTTACAGTGTGACACGGTCTTTGGCAACATCGCTTCTGGTATCAGTCCCTGCACCGCGTTAGCACACTGTTGCTGAATTGCACTTCTCGAGCCGCCCGACGTGCTTCACCGAGACCCACCTCGTATATGCACATTACAAGCAGCGCAACGGCGACCGAGTCGTCCTGCGCCATTGCGGGGTTCTGCAAGGCCGAGTTGATATTCGCGATGGCACTGCCGTAGTATCGCTTCGCCAGGGTCATCAGCCCCGCCTGCCGCGTCTGCATGGCAGAGCTTGCGAGCGCCGTAGCCCGGAGCGCCCCCTCGAAGGCGGCGGACGAGGTGCCCGACGCCCTGAGGCCGGCCAGGAGGCTGGACCAGGCGGTCTCATCCGCACATGCGTAGTTTGAGTAAAATCGCTCCAGCCAGACGAACTCCAGGTCGACCTGGAGCTGCTTCGGCACCGCCGACCTCCTCCTCGCGCTTTCATCCGCTGCCGCGCCTAGAGAGTTTGCTCTGCCGCCGCCTGCTCCGCTTGCCGCGTCACTCGGGGCCTCCCTCTCCCTGAGCCGCTTCGCGACGCGGAGCTCGACTTGGAACGCTGCTATTGCGTTCTCTGAGCGGTGCGCGACCGCCCAAGGGTCTGCGTAGCCAGGGCATGGTTTTCCCCGGCCTTCGCAGCGGCGACATGAAGGCTTCCGCAGGTCGCAGGGAGTACGCAGTCAGCCGTATCAGCCTGCGATGAGTGAGTTGGAAGAGCGGGGTAATTATACTTTAACCTTGCTCGCTCTGCAAGCAAAGCAACCCGCCAACGGACGTCACCTCATGATGCAGGCAAGCGAAAGCCCTTTTGCAATCTTGACAGTGGGTCAGCGTCGAGTCTGGCATTGTGGACCAGATCTGCAATCGATGTATCGACGGCAGATTGTTGAATCGATCCGCAAGATTCCAAGTCAGATTACTCGGTGGCGTTCAGCCAACTCCAAAGATTCATAAATGAACAAAGCGCTCGCAAACGGACAGGTTGAAGTTTGGGTAAATAGAACAATTTGAACTCCAAAGCCCGTTACTCTTGAATCGAGACCTCCCCCTTTTGGTGGTAGCAGATTTCATCATGCTCTGGAGTGTGCCATATTCTGCTAAGTGCATACCAATGGTGTACTAGTAGCTCGTGTATCATTTGGTCTCTTTCGATTCTGATGGGGATTGGCTCTTCGATATAAATCGGCGTGTCTCAAAGAGGTCAAAATATACTTTCATTCTTTGCGCAGGTGACGGGTTCCTTGATCTGATATAGGAGCTATGTAGGAGAGGGTTGCTAAACTTGTTGTTCGTTTCTAAACAAAGGTCCGTGTTTGATTGGCATCAATGCGAAAGCAATTCTGACGGCGAAGGGCACACAAATGTGAGAACGACTAAATGATATTGTCTGCGTTCTGAGAGGGCCATATGCATTCTTAAGCTCTGCAATACAAGACGCATATCGGCGCACTAGGACTGTTCCTCCTTGTCTTTTCTGGTCGCTTCCCAAGAGAATAGGGTAAGAAGGTTATTATAAACGTGCGCCTATAGTGCGAACTCTAGCAATAGCGCGTACAATATTGTATCAGATCAGTTGCTGCTCTGCTCCGATGAACACCTGGCTTGAGTAAGCATAATAAGCATGCCTATTCGGCCTCTGCCTGTGCGGCAATACCTCAATAGGTACTTAAACAGCTCGTATTTTACAAAAGTCCTCGCACGGACGGTTTAATTCCGAAACCCTCAGTCTTCCTCGCTGGATTCCAACACCACAGACAGTCTTCTCGGCCGTATGGACGCCGACACCCTCCCGGCTTCTTTGGACTTCGTCGAGGTCGTCCTTCTCGACTTTGCCTTCTCTTCCCTCTCCTCACTGACACTCAGCCGGACCATATCTCTCAGGTCGTTCTCCCAACTCCTGTCGCTTTCCTTCGTGCTCGTGTTGGTAAGCCCCCAGTCGACAAGCAGTGCGTGTCGCTCGCTGGCGCAGTCCTCCTCCTTGACGCCCCCGTTTCTTCCGGGCATGATGCAGTCGCCAAACTCCTTCCTAAGGCCATCGAGCTGCTCATTGCATTCTTTGGCGGCCGCCGTCCTCTCCTTGGCCTGCAGGACCATGAATTTTGCAATTGCCAATTTCTGGTGGACGTAAGTGCAGGCCGATCTAGCACACTCTTCGTAAGAGGCCGGCTTATCGAAGCAGCTTTGACCAGTACACACTTTTCGGTCTGATTCCCAGTGACGCTTGGTACGCGCATTGACTGCGTGATCTCTAAGCGATCTTTTGAATCTCCACAGATCCATGGCGTGTTCTTCTCTGAGACTGGCCTGCAGAGTATCGTGGAGTGTCTCGAGAACGCGGCGCTCGATGCTGTAGGCTGCGACTGCAATCTTGATACATTTGGATGCCATAAGATCTGATTCACTGCTGTCTCTGTCTGTCTTGGGTCCGGACAGCGTATTTTCCAATTCAGTTGATGGCATCGCTCCGTGTTGGTCGAGCGATGGGGACGCAGCACCCCTTCCAAGCCCAAAATACTTATTGAAACCCATTGCCAATCCTTAGACCTAACCTAGGATCGTAGAAGACTGCTGGTCGCCTTTAGAATAACGTGGATTTGGATTGGATTGTGGAATGAGATGGGCTTCCTCGTCAAAGATCTAGGTTGTCTCGAAAAAGGATGAGAATGGTTGACAAGCTCATGCGCAGGATGGGACACTAATACAGGTTCTGCCATCTTTCTCCGAAACATTTTATCTCCTGTGGATTGAGCCGCGGGACAGTGTTTTCCAGTCGATGGTTCTCCCAAAAGCTTGAGGTAACCATTCCATGAACCATCCAAACTGTATGTTTATCACGATCGGTAACTCTCAGCTCTCCCCGCAAATGCTTCGTTCTGAAATCCCATCAACACGAGCAGTGACTCCGATCCTTTCAATCCAAAGAGGGTGATTATTTATGTTCTGAGAGGCTTAGTCCGCAGTGGACGTCCCCTTTTGGCCGGTGAAACTTCACTTCATACGCGCGCCCATACCAAAGGAGAGTACTTTAATTATCGAATCTTTCTCTGCGTAATCCACAAACTCTTAGATTGACTTGCGTGAATGAATATTAGTCTCTTGACATTGGTTACGTAGTGGTTATAGTTGCACAAGAGAAATAATGATGAAAGATGTAGGTTACTAGACGTGGCCGAGGTCAACGAAAAGTATATATATATATATATATATATACCTGGCTGGCAATTTGGAACTCTTCTAAAGATACCCAACGGGACCAACATTGCGAGTCTGAATCGCTTACATGGGGTTTTCGTTACAGAGCCCTTATTGGCACACAGAACAATCGCTTTCAGGGGCTGGTTAAATTTACTCTTTTGTACGCCAGTTTCCAGAAGCCAGAGACCTAAGCGGTTGCGAGGGATTGCTGTTTCTACTGGAATCGTTGTTGCTGGGTTTCCTCCATGATGAACGCTCGCCTGCCGAGGACTGGTTCTTGCGCGTGGGTTTATCACTCCAGACCGTGTTGTCCCTACTGGGGGGGTCCCTCTCATTCCTGGGATGGAGGCGGTCTTTCAACTTGTCCGGCAGAGGCTTGGCTACGTTGACGCGTAATCGTTCGTCAGCCCACAGCTTCCCGTTCAACGCTTTAAGCGCGGCAGAAGCCTCGTCGACAGTTGCAAAGTCGACAAAGCAGTAGTGATGGTTCCCCGGCATCGACCTCGTCGACTCGTGAGGAGTGATCCGTTTGCTGATGGCCACCCTGTTTCATCAAAATCGAGTCAGCGGCTATACGAACGGTGCCATACTGTGAGTTCTGCGGTGGTTTGGGTAAGGAATCTCACGGATCGAAACCGGTCAAAATTTCACGCATCTCATCTTGACTTTGCTGCTGATCGATCATTTTGGGCAAGCCGCCAATGTAAAGCCGCCTTCCATCGGTATCTGTGGCAACGACCTCGTCAAAGTGTTCGATGGCTCCGTAAGGGCCGTTCTCGATGCGGCGCTTATCGCCCTTGCCATTCTGCACTCCTCCCTCTTCCGAGTTATCTCCAGCCTGGCCTCTCTGCCCGGACCAGTTGCCCCATCGGTTGAAATTGGAATCCTTGTAGCTTGTCCAACGGTTTGCCTGCTGTCTCTTGGGCTCACAAGGGCCGACCTTGAGAGGCCTGCTGCGGATGCTTGTGTCAAGGGATGAAAGGGCCCGCTCGGCATCAGCGCGGGTCTTGAAGTCGACAAAGCAATACCCCGGGTTGCGAGCGGTGACGGGGTCCATCGAGATGTGAATCTTGTCGTACTCCGAGAAGCCGTTGTCCTTGAGCATCTCCTCGATTTCGACCGGCTGGACGATGTAGAGGAGGTTGCCAAGGTAGATGCGCCGGCCCTCGGCCAGAGCGATGGGCTGATCCGATGATCCTGATGTGGCCATAGTGCCAGTCCCGTAACCCGATGGAAGCAGAATTGACTTGAGCCGTCGGCCACGATCCCGAGTTGTGCGAGTAAAAATATGCGGGATGAGTGAGTCGAGAGGGAAAATCTGCCAAGTAGGTTGCATTGGACCCTGGAAACAGGGATCATGGCGGGGCGTTCCAGCGAAGCGATGGTGGGTAAGCCACCAGGGTGCAAATGCGCCAAGGTTCGCCTGTGCACGAGTCTCAAGGCATATAATATGGTGAAACTAGGTATGTACTCTGTAGTTTTCGGAGCACGTGCATAACTAACAATTACAAAGGTCTTTCCGAAACCCTATACTGATATATACTTAATATAAACCCATTCCCTCCTCAAGAGGGAAAGGGACAAAGACGCTAACAAGTACCACTCAGACTCACAAGCCTCGCTCCGGATCGTGGCTTACAGCACCGTGAAAGAGTCTTCAAATAACAAAAGATTGTTATCTGACATAGGCTTGTATCTGCAGCATCAAACAGCCGGCTTAGGTATATTTCAGTCTTGGATAGGTTGCGACGGTGGCCGTCCTCGCCTGCTGCTATTGGAGTTTGTCCTTGGCGTCATACACCTGCTCGATGAAGACTGTCTCCAGTATTTGGCGAGACAACTTCTTCAAGTTGGATTTGAAGTCTTGAATTAGGCTCTTAAACTTATGTTGCACTGGGTCCTCATAATGACGTGTTGGGGTCATCTTTGGTTTGGGAAGAATGATGTGAAAGACGGTTTATATTGAGGCAGCCTGCAGCCTTATAGGAGCCTGGCAAGTCTGCCTATGAAAACGTCCAACAGTACGGCAGGGGATGTGCATTATTCTGCTGTCATTGCGTGCCTAAGTCTATCTGAAAGTCCTTTAGGAACACAACTTCAAAACAACCCCCTATTTGTTCACACAATGAAGACTGTTTGTCTGTTCCCAATCAACTCGCTCTTCGGCAACTGCACGTCTTTCTTGTCAAAGTCGTGCAACATCAACCAGCAAATCATCCGAAAAACCAGTGTATACCACACAGCTACGCGTTGCATTTCAACATGTTTGGACGCAATCGTTGTCCAGCCGCGTTGTTTGGAAATGTGTTTCACCTTGGAGGTCCCTGATCTTTCGTGCTCTTCGGTCTCAGCTCGGTGAGGCCATGATTCTCTTTTGCTTATGCCGGGCGTAGGCGGCATTGGTTCGGTCTGGGATCCACCGATAATAGGGCTCGTTCCTAACATTGGTGCAAAAGCAGCGTTAGCGGAAAGTGGTTGATCATTTTCATTGTGAAGCTGACGTATTTCGGTGTCTTCGTGTATGGCCTGTGAAACGACTTCATCGTCCCTCTTGCTATTCTTGGCAGAACTTGTAGCTCGCCAGAGGATACTATTGAAGTACGTTTCCATGAACCTCCACTCCCTCATCTCCAGCGGTATGTCGAGTAGATGGTCGAAAGACACCCGAACCTCATCTCCAGAGACTGGGTTGTTGATGGCCGCCAACACTTCTTGGAGGTGACGGCGCATGACGTCCAAGACAATATCCTCTTCTACGAGCATGCCGTCTGCCATCACTATGGCTTGGTGGAGAGCAGTCATTCGGTCGCAACTTAGTCTCGGATCGTTCTTAACGGCATTGTGCAAAGCTTCGGCCGAGTCTGAAAGGACCTGAATATTTGTGATTGCAGTCAAAATCCCGCTTTCCATGGAATCGTCCGGAAGAATCTTCATCTCTTTGATTGCTTTGAGATCGTCGATGATGAAACTGCTAAATGCGGCAAGTAGCCGTGGAAGCGAAAACGATTCCCTGTCCCAAGGGAAGATGGTCGGATTGGGCAAAAAGCGGAAACACCGCTTGTCAATATGCAGAACTCTCGCGAGCATTCCGAGGACTTCAAAGGTGACTATCAACGATAGTGAGCGAACATCCAACCCAATTATGCAGAAGTTTACGAACCTGGGAAAAGATGACGGTGCTTCTTCCCCTCCGTGTAGTACAGCGTAGTGCTGCCGTTGCATCCAATCTGTGTGAGTGTCTCTGCAATCTCTTTGGTGCTGCCCATTTGCAGGATCTCAAGTTTGATCCCTGTCCCAGAAGAGGTCATGAGAGGTCTCTGCCACTCAACGTCCTCATCTTTATTGATCTTCTTTCGGAACAGTGTAGGAACTCTACCAAAACAAAGTTCCTTTACCTCTGACGTGGGTATGACTCGTCTCGCCTCGAATGCCGTGTGACCAGTCTTTTCGAAGACAAATTGGATGCCGAGATCGGGTATGCGAGAGCCTGTGAGGCTGTATCCGTTTCCTTCTGCGCGGTATTGATTGTTGTCTCGGTCAAACACTTTCCAGTAGACCCCCAGTATGGCCGCGAGTTCAACCATGTGAGATATTGTTGTTGTGGCGAACGGCTTCTTCATCGCCGGAACTGTGTCGAAACTTCGCTCTTTCGCTTGGATCATGACTGCCAAGGTTGGTTCTTGCGGGGAACTTTGCTCTTTGCCTCGGATCATTGCCGCAAAGGTTGGTTCCGGTAGATAAGTCTTGACGGTCTTTTGACGACTCTCATCCTTAATCTTCAGACTTTCCCAATCCTTCGAAACTTTTTCCATCGTCTCAATGGCGATCAATAGATAGACCCACGTCGCAAGCTCCATATCAACTGTGTGCACGGAGGAGTCCATACCTTCGGAACCTGAGCTTTTGGACAGGTCGGCGTAATCCAGGCGGTTCTTCTTACAACTCTCCATGGTGCCTTCGGCGGACCACATCTCACTATCTTCCGGCTTTTTCGTGTTTTTCGGAGGAGCAAGAAAAATGACAGGCGCTTCAAACCTGACCTCCAGACGCAGATGCTTGAATTTGGGCCTGATTTTTGTACCTCTGGACCATTTTCCCATCACAACTTCGTTGCAGTTCGGAAGTCCTCGAGCTGATGCGAAAATTGCCTGCAAGATTTGCAGTTCGGCTGCGAAGAGTGCTGCAATTGCAATCACAAGAGCTGCGATGGCAACGGGCTGCTGGCTGTCATCTTCGGCCATTTTGAACCAGAGTACGGCAAGGCACCTGCTGCCTTGGAGATTACGGTCGATCAGGAGTAGAATAGATCAGATGGAATAGAGTCATGCCTCAGCCGAGGAACACGGAACTCCGGGATTCGCCAGTCGTTGGTTTATGTCCCGATGCAGATCAGAGACGGACGCTTTGGTAACAATGGTGTTGAATGCCGGCTGCGGCCATCGAACGTATCATTCACTAAGTTCGTATCTCTTGGATATCCGGCTACTTCAAAGAAATCAGGGTTTGCGGAAAGAAACTAAAGATAATGGGAGGAGCAGCAGGAGAGACGAGGCCATGATAAACTAATACCTAGGTTTATCAACTCCCGCTGATTTTCTCACTTGCCCGAAAGGAACTGTGACTGCAGCTGAGTATCGCTTACGCGGCATCCCTGGTGAGTTCACGTCATGCAGCCCAAATCAACTGATGGCGCACCTGGAAAGAGAGACTGCAGCTTTCCACTCTTTGCCCTTCGCAGCCTGCTTCTACGGATGCTCGCCCGTGAGGGCAGCCATTGGCCGCCTTCTCCTACCGTTTCCTGCAGTGTAACCAATACACTGACAGGCTGACGCACCAGCGTCATCATGTCTCAGCCATTGAGCAGGGCAGACTTTGAAGAAATCGCTCGTCACAAATCCGCCTCGTAATTTTCAATCAGGCTGCGCTGACCCTCCCTTGCATGAGGTTTTGCTTAAGACACAGATTGGCCAACTAGCTAGAACAAAAGGGTTTACAATCAAAGCCACCCTGTATTCTTGCGAGATTGGAATCGTTCCCCCCGTTGCTGAGAGCTTTTTTGTGCTGGTTTAATTCGCCTAAGCAAAACTAGAATGTAATACAAGTCTATCAGAGAGAGTACCCGAGCAGAAAATCTGTGCATGCTAACCTTAAAACCTGGGATGACAGGGTCTTTATTTGAGACGAACATATGGAGTAACTAATCAAGGTAATTATGTAACTGGAACCTTGTCAAGAGTTACCACGATGAGTTACGTCTTACATTCAATGCAAAACAGCACTCAGTCAAGCAATCCATTCAATTCATGTGCTAGTCATTCTTCGCGATGAAAACAAGCATACGTTACCTCTTGAGCATACCATGTTCACTTGAATGGCTTGATGAATTCTCCATCTCATCAGGCAGATGTATGTAATTCCTGCCTTTACGATCTGCCTCCTGCCTGAACTCTGAGACGATCACCTCCTTCGTTTGTATGATTCCATCCATATGTCCCATCTTGTGCCGCGAGTTCATAAGAAAAGATTCATCCTGGTTGGTGCGTATAACCGTAGACCGGTGACTCGTCAATACGTTGCTTTCTCGACCGTAATGATTAAGCCCTGATGGATACCCGTAGGTCTTCACTGTTGACTTCGCTTTCCTTGTCTTGTTCCACAATCCATATAGGGTTGGGGCATTTACGACGATAGCGGCGGTCAGCAATTCAGTACTGGCCCAGGTCGTTCGGTTGACCTGGCTATCCTTATTCGTGACATTGATCGGAAGACGAATGACGGTTATGGCGATGATGAAAATGCCCAGCGTGAAAAGAGTGTAAAGCTGGAGCTTACGTTGCCAAGGAGTCTTCAGTGAGAAGACCAAAGGTAGTGGCAGCATAAGGAGCATAAAGTCGGTGACGATATTAAGAACGCCGACAACTACAAGTTGCATCTGTGCCTTGGCACATGAGCCTGCAAAAACTGAGATTTAGCAATGCCTCAAGCCACACATCGGAGAATCAGCTGGTCACATACCTGGGTCAGGAATAACCTGCCAGTATAAGTGGAAGGGATCGCATTCACTGAATGTCGTCACCTGACAGGCGGCATAGGTGCCGAAAAAGATGACACCGTAGGACCACATAACAAATGTTTCTTGACGGATGGTCGATATCAGCCGACGATAGACGTCCAGCAGTACAAGCTTCTGCAGCCACAGACTTGAGACAACATGTTAGTAAAGCCAATTCCAAGGCTGGGAACATCTCCACGACATAGTTGGTATGCACTCGTGGGGATGTAAGCACCTGTTGAGTTCAGGGTGGTTGTAGCGCACAGCGACGACGTCGGAGGAGGGGAACTGACTAAGAGTTGTAAAAGACCCGGTTGACAATGGACAGCTTGCTGCCAATCTCCCGCCTGTAAACCTCTTCGTCGGTAAAGGTGTGAGTTTTACGATACGACGCAGACACGTTGTTTGTGCCCCAGGTCAAGACGACATGAATGAGGCCCAGCCGAGTCATAACGCAGACGATGGCCGCGAGGGTGAACCAGTCACCAATGTTGAACTCTTGCTTAGCAATCTTCTTCCACACCAATCTGACCATCATGACTGAGAAGGCCAGGCAGCTAAAGAACCAATGAATGAAAAGCGTCGGGTCGTCCATGACCGGCAGGGTTTCGAAGCGCCTGGACGCATGTATGCCAGCGTCGGGGATAACGGGAAAGGGGATAAAACAATATAAAAAAGAGAACTAGAGGAGCCGTTTAGGAGGAGCACGGAAGGGGGCGGATCACGATCATTATTACCTCCTGCTTCTTTCCATCCACAAGAGCTAGACTGAGAAAACAGGGAGCTGGGGTTCAGATTCGTACATGGTACAGCACATGATCTTCAAGATCCTAGTCGTCCGAATAGATGGCCAATATGGTCTTCGCATCGGCACCACCCTGAGCAATGTTCTCGGCTTGACTATCCTCCACACAACACACATGGAAAAAGCGACGACTCCAAATGAATAGATCAGGGCTTTAATTCTCGCCTCTTGGATCCTACCATATCCTGTCTTCAGGTGCGTGCTGTCCTGTGTTCAATAGGCCGATGACCTTATAGAAGCCGAAGAGGGTGCCGATTTACTGGAGCGACAACCAAGATTCCGGTTACTGTCTGTAGTGCTGCAGATTACCGAAGGACTTGGAACGCACCGAGTGCGGTATGCACTTCCACTCCCCCAGATACCGGAACGGTGGTGATAGTTGGCAGCTACAACTCCGAAGGGTTGCATGTCTTTTGCTGTTGGCTGACCAAACCCCACTGGACGAACTAAATGCTGTGCTGAACCCCCCTGACAGCATCTGCGAACTTGAAAGTCGGGAAACAACATTGGGGCAAAGCCTCTAGGAAGAAATGGGATAGGGTGACCGTTAGTCCATCACTGACTAAGTCAGCCCCCCCCCATTTCGCGCTCCCCTACATTTCGCGCACTTTTCTACCTAAACCCTAGTGCTTTACACCTTTATATAAATCTTATCTCTTTATAGAATAACTTATAACTTTCTATATAAATAGATATTTAGTATAAGTATAAGTATAAAGTTTTTAAGTTTTAAGTTTATAGTTAAACACTATTATATAATACTATTTACTTACCTTTATAGTATTTACTAGGAAACTATACTTATTTTTTCTTAAATATATACTGATAAAACTTAAAATCTACTTAATTTTAAAATGTGTTTAAGAAATAATAAGCTTAAAGTAGTTAAAACTAGCTTTATATCTATATAAATAAGTCTAAAAATCTAAAATTACTTAAAATAAATCTTTAGAAAATAAAATTTCTTAGGACTTTTTTAGTACTTTTATATTAAATAAGTACTATAAAGTAAAAAACTATAAAACTTTATATTTAGTATTTAAAAACTATTTAAAAAATACTAGCTTTAATAGTATAATCTTACTTATAGTATATTTTACTATATTAGTAAAACTTATATATTTATATAATCTCTAATAACTTATTAAGTATATATAGTATAAGTATATAAACTTTATTATAAAATAGTTTATTATTTTCTTTACTTTATACTTCTTTATTTGCTCTTCTAGGGCTACTCCCTAATTTATAAAAGATTTAAAACAGAATGCGCGAAATGGGGGGGAGCGTGAAATGGGGGGGGGCTGACTTAGCAAGGTCTAATCAGTACAGCCGCAGCCAGCCGACTTGCGCTACTTCAGAGAACAGGCTTGGCGAACGAAACTCTCGGCGGAAGCCCGATGATCTGAAATGGAGCATGGTTGTACCAAGATTATCGTAATCAACACTCCGCCCCGCTGGTCGATCAAAAGCCCTGGAGCCATGTTGGAACTCACTTGCCTTCAGACATGCTGCCTGGCACATGGCAACTATCCACAGTACGACATCAGTTTGGCCCCCAAGATGCGCCCCAGTGTGGCGCTGGAGGGCATTTCAGAGACATGCATAGTACGTGCAGACAGAATCGAACTCCCTTGCCTGTCATCAGACGTGCTTCTCTTCTTCTCGCTTGACCGCGGATATTAAGTCTCGATCCTTGGCATTGCTTTAGTGAAAGGTCAATATCCACGTCTGCTCCATTCTAGTTGACCCTTACTCTATCCCGATGTGCGAGTGCCTCGTCCTTGATGAGGAACTAGCTTGTGTAGCAGCACATATATCAATCCACCTCTTTGGTATACGCAGTTCAACTTCTTTTTGATGGAGAAATGTTCGAACAGGAAAGCTATGCGGCACCCTTGTTATTATTATCCCCCCCCGGCAGTTTTACCCTTCTTTGACCATGAGTATGTCCCGTTAGAGGGACTATCATCTCGGTACTGTTATGGTAAGTAAACCCACCACGCTTTTTTTGCAAAACCGGATATTAGCCGTATGACGTTCCTGAATCGCCTTCTGTGGAGGACTGCTAATCCGACAAACAACACGGACTGAAGCGGGTGGATGCCGCTCATTAGCGTTCAGGACGGGCTTGATGTCGTATCTTACTATCTTACAAAGCACCGATGACCTGCTTCAGTCAGCCTTATCCTTGAAACTACCCGAGGATGGACTCTGTGTGCGCTGCTAGGCCTAGCGGTGGACGTACGTAACAAGGGTTCTTTTATTCGTTAAAGAAGCCCAAATACCAGCTTCACCCCGATGTCGTTGGTGGAAGTTGAGTCTCCCCCCTGTTCACCAACCGCCGTCGCTCTTTTTCCTATCGTTCCCAATTCCAACACGCTCCTTTTTACTTTGCATTTTGATGCTTGTCTTGGGATCCTGTCCGTGCCTCACTTTCTTAATATCGTGAATCGCTGACGCAGCGCAAGCATGCATTTCCTTAAGCTTACTGCCACCGCTGCCCTCTTAGGTCAGGCTGTTGCGTCCATCCCCGTCCTTGACTTCGTCTTCAACCTCATCCACCAAAATGCGGGTGACTCTGTCGACTCCGAGGCCCCGTACGTCCGCTCGTATTTCTACGTCGGAGGGGGCTACGTCGGCGATGGCTCCGGAGGTCACATCTTCCGTGATCAGATGTACGTTGAGAAGCTACTCCCCGTGCTCGGGGTTACCCAAAGCACTCCGATCGTCCTCATCCATGGACAGGCTCAGACGGGAAGCGTAAGTGTCCTGCAGATCCTCTTCGGTGGGACCCTGCCACGATAGCGGCGAATGACCGAGTTTGCTGACCCATTCACAAACAGAACTTTCTCAACAAGCCTGATGGCGGCAGAGGGTGGGCTTCTCGCTTTGTGGAGCAGGGCTACGAGGTCTACATCGTTGACCAGACATTCCGCGGCCGCTCCGCCTGGATGCCCGGCTACGGCGCCTCCGAGCCCTCCACCTACTCTGCCGAGATCATTCAGCAGCGCTTCACCGCCGTCCAAAAGTACAACATTTGGCCCCAGGCAGTGAGTCACACCCAATGGCCTGGCACAGGCATGATGGGCGACGAGGTCTTTGATGCCTTTTACAGCTCCAACCTTCAGTTCGTCAACAACGGCACCTACCAGCAGAAGACCGTCCAGGATGCCGGCGCCCTTCTTCTAGACAAGATCGGCAAGCCCGTCGTCCTTGTTGGTCACAGCCAAGGTGGACTCATGCCCATCATTATTGCCGACGCCCGCCCCGAGCTCACCAAGGCTCTGGTTCTTCTTGAGCCCACTGGCCCTCCCTTTCAGGAGGCCATCTTCAGCAACAAGTCGTCCCGCGCCTACGGACTCACCGACATCCCTGTCGCCTACTCTCCCGAGGTCACCGACCCCACCACCGACCTCGTACAGCAGGTATACCCTGCCAAGGGCGAACACTTCGTCCAGTGTGTCCTCCAGGCCGAGGAGCCTGTCCCACGCCAGCTTATCAACCTCGTCGATAAGCCCATCATCCTCGTCACGTCTGAGGCGTCCTACCACGCGCCCTACGATCACTGCACCGTCCAGTTTCTACAGCAGGCCGGTTGCAGCAAGGCCGAGCACCTCGAGCTCGCCGAGATTGGGATCCACGGCAATGGCCACATGTTTTTCATGGAGAAGAACAGCGACCAGATCCAGAAAGTGCTGCGAGATTGGATCCAGGCCCTGTAAGCCGACCTGGTGGTGGAGGACAGTCGAGTGATGTGGATATAAGTGCGATTTAGAAGCGGATACCCCATGTTCATGAACATCGTAATCTAGTAACGCCATGGCCCTAATCACGGAAGCCTTGTAGCCGGTCGATGCTAAGCACCTCATCCATGCCTCAATCGACGAATCCCACCCTCCGCGAATCGCAATTGAATTACGTTACTGAAAGTATTCGTAAGCCGGCAAGCCGAAATTCTCTTGTGGAACCCCGCCAGACTCAAGTGCTTTCAACCGTGCACTCCAGACGCTCGTCTCTTGGTGAACTGTCACTCCAAGCACGAGCCCCGAGATCTGGGATGGAAACGGCCACGGTCGCCGCCATGGCGGCGCTGGCTGCTGCCTTCTCCTCCTGCTCACAGACGTTGCGCTTGGCTTCAACCGAGACGCTCTGGCATCTCGACACAATATGTGCATGTACCAGCAGCGTTTCGACTTATGCGGCCACTGCCAGTCGCGAGCGTCTTCACAGCCACCAAATAAATGTAGGCTTCTACTTAAAAGTAGCCAGGCACCGGGCGGTTGGTTGCCCTGCGAGGGCTCACTGAGTACGACGGGCACGTTAATATCATGACTACCACAACGAGTGTAATCAGAACGGAGCAAGGGAAAGATGGCGCCGCTGGCCAGAGCCACTACACGATCGTCCGTAAAACGAGTAGGTCAAGCCAATGCCTGCACCGGTGATATCTCTCTTACAATGACCCCTCCCAGCAAACCTCGACCGCATGTTCTACATCTACCACCGGTTAGGGATTTCGTCCAACGTTGTGGTTTCGGCTCGTTATGTTGCTGCCCAGCCAGGCAACCAGCGTCTCGTCCTTTCCGAAGAAGCGGTCTTCTCCGCTTTGCACGCCGTTGTCTCCAAGTACCCGGAACTGGCCCTAGTCGGAGTGGTAGAGTCGGTCGAAGACAAGAAGCATCTTCTCTCTCTGGCGTCACTGAACACCATAGACCTCGACTCCTGTGTCGAGTTCATCGGCGAGGAGCAGGCGGTGGACGCGGAGTTCCTCGAAGCCATTCACGGACAGTGGCATTGGGCAGATGGAGAAGTCAAACCTGGCAAGCCGTGGTGGAAGGTCGTTGTGGTCGGGCATCGGGACGTCGTTTTCGTGTTCCATCACCTCGTCTGTGACGGCGCATTCGGGATGACGTTCCACCGCGAGTTCCTCGCGGCACTCAACTCCGCGGCGACTTCGAAAGCCAACCCGACGCCCTCGCATGCGGTTCAACTGGACGCCGAACGCGTGAGACTGAGCAAGAGGCTCGAAGACACGGTTCACAAGAAGCCGTCGATACTCGGCGTCATGTATAACCTGTTTTTGTTTCTCTTCTACCGTTTCTTTTACGCCAAGAAGCTCTTCTTCCTCGACTTCCCGAAGCCAAAGGCTGTTCTCACAGATCCGATGACCATCGCCCAGCCCACAGAGCGAACCGCCACCAAGGTAGTCACATGCCGCATCCCCGCTGAAAAGACAAAGGCCATCATCGCTGCCTGCCGCGCGCATGGCACGACATTTACACCGTTCCTGGCTGTCATGATCGCGGGCACGCTGGCGACGGACTTCTACCCAGACGCCGAGGTCGGGTTCACCCGGTACGCCGTGGATATGAGGGCTACAGGATGCTTCAAGACTCAGTCCGAAGACGAGGGGAAACTGCTCAACCTGGCCGCAAGCCTCCCGGAGATCGAACGGTTGAAGAAATACCGCCAGGCGTTCACCAAGTCGGCATTACAGGGCGAGAAGCAGCAAGCACTTACAGCGGCCGTCGACGCCAAGGCCGTGTGGGCGCTCGTCCAAGATTACGGGAGACGGATGAAGGAGTCGTGTACCGGCGGCGAGGAGTCCCATCTCTACAAGGCCTGGATCAGCGGCAACGCGCTGGGCCCATCGCTCGAGGATTTTGCGGCCAAGCTCCCGACCATGGGCATGTTCATGCAGAACAGCTTCTCCATCTCGAACATCGGAGCTCTCCAAGCCGCACCGCAGGGATCGAACCTCGAGGAGCCGGTTGTGAAGATTGAAGACGTTCAGTTCTCGGCCGGACCCGTCCAGGGGGCGGTCGGTTATCATGGGATCGTGTTCAACGTAGCTGGAGCTGCGGGCGGCGAGACTGTCATCAATGCTTGCACTGAAAAGGATATGCCACCAAATGGAATGTCTCAGGCTGTCCTGGATGGCCTTATGGCTCGAATCGATACGTTGCTATCGTAGCGTGGCTTCCTTGAAAAGTCATACGTGTCCTGCCAGTCTTTCCTTCTCCTATTTTCCCCCTCGCTTGGTAGCGGCTGGCTCACCCTCCGCTTTGAAGCCACACCGATGAGGCGAACAGAGTGGACAACGTTGGCAGCTTGCTTGCATAGTAAGCAGATAGGTAGTAGATGAGAAAAGCTATTAGTGGTCGAGTCTCAAATGTCATCGATCGAAGTTGTTTATGATTAATAACGTCAGCCTATGTCGCCGCTGGGACGATGCCACCTATTCTAACCTACACATCGCGACGCACAATGTCACTGCGTAGGATGCGGATAACATTAGCAATGGAGCTCGAAGCTGACATGCTAACTTCTCAAGAGGAGGTGGCAAATTGAGAGACATACAAGAAGTGTTATGGTACATGCTTTGGCTGTATTGTACGTTGAATACTCGGCTAAAATGGTCTGAAAATAAGAGTCAGGGTAGACTGGAGCTTACTTGATGTAAGTCGGATAAGCCGAACAAATGAAACTGGACTTATCGGTGGTTGTACCAGCACCTTGGTACGTTTGTTCCTCTATCAAATCTGTTACGTTTGTCTTAATCGAACCAGTCCTTGTCCAAAAAGCGTCGGGACCGGTACGGGTGAAGTCAACGAAGGACAAGGTTAGCGAAAGACCGCGAGCACTCGCTGGCTATGAGAAAGTGCGTGGCCAGGAACACGAATCAACACTCTCAACACCACACTCTCTAGCATATGCTATCTTGACATGAAGCTGGAACGATACCACAGCGCGGAGGACATGTAACGTAATGACTTCAAGGCCGTGGGAACAGACATGGACCTGGCCATGCTTCAGCAACCGCGTACTCAACAGCTGAGATTTCTTCACAGGAAACAACGTCAGTTTAGATAAATAGAGCTTAGAGGACGGACATATTGATACGAGGGGTCCAAGTAGATTAGTGAATGGTATACGACGCTGACAATTGGAGACACGAAATCGCACATGTCAGGCAAGAAACATATTACATAGCCTAGAAACCGAACCGGGGAATCTAGGTCCTTGGTTTCTAGCACTATACTCCATTAAACAAGCGAGTTATATGAAGGACAACGTTTGGTCTGCAGTATGGGACCCGATAACGGTTGTTTCTAGCCACCAGATCCAATGCAATGGCTCTGGGTGGTTCTCGCGAAAACCGCCCGGAGGCAACAATTGATCCGTTGTCCAGTGGCTTACTATGAAGCTCATGATGGGTTTCCCAGATTAGGAACAACAGGAAACAGAGGACCCCCGGGTGTTGTCAAGTAATAAGGAAAGAAAGGTACAGAACGTTCCAAAAAGATCACGATGGTGTTTTGGGAAACCGAACACAAGGTCTGGTGAACACATAATCTGCTAGCAGTACCTCGTGCCTCGACGAGGACAGGCAACAGTTTCCTGGGCTCAATTTGGCGGATTCGGTCAACGTTGACCGTTGGCGAGTCAAAGTCCATCTCCCTCCATCTCACTAGGGACACGAACCCCTGAGCTCCGTTAAACGCCTATAGTCATGATGCCTGGCGGGATCTACACGATACTTGTATACAGAAAACTTCGTGACCGGTGCGTACGGTCTGCTAAACGGGGGTTTTGCCCTGCAGTGTGCTTTTTGTTCATGATTCTGTAGTACACCGGTTTGGGAGCCTGATAACAAGAGCGAGCCCGCGAGAAACGACACAGATACGTGCGTTAGGCCAAGTCTCAATCCTCACGTCAACGTCTCCGCCGAGAGAGCCCGATCGAGTCGACCTGTCACTCGCCTGCGGTGCACGCTGGAGTTTCAACAACGCACAGAAACCCACTCAAAGATGTTTGTAGTCAACCCCCCGACCAATATCCACCATCAATGCCTAGGCCCTATCAAAACCAGCAGGAATTGCCATGTCTGGCAGGTCGAAATAAGCACTGATAACAGTCAGACGGGGGTGCGGCGCATTAGCGAGCTTCCAGGTTCTATGATTGCTAGGCTTCTTGGCGTAATGACTGGTTCGCCTGGTATGTTGCACTTCTACTTCCAACGGTTCAACTACAATGTTTGCTTCCCCCCCCCTGCACCCGCCCTGCCCCAGAACCCGGTCCATACCCGTCGAATCAGACCCTGTCAGCGCGACGGCCCTTCCTGATCTGCATCGTAAACTGTTTGTTTGTGCCTTCAGTGGAGACTGAGACAATGTGCTACTGGCCTCCATTCGCAATGTGCCTCACGACTGCATGTTTGCTACTGCTATCTTTTGATTGTAGGAACGCCTCTACAAGGGGCCCAAAGATTCCAGTCAACAGGCCTGTCGTGAATTCCTAAAAACCTCGCTTGTCTTGGTGGGCATGTCAGCTCTCGGGATATGAAAAGAGGCCCGTCACCTCTCCCGTCCGAGCCTTCAGCACTCTCACTCTAGGGTCCTCCCGCACATCACGCCCACGTACACCACCGCCATGGCCACCGCGGACGCGTTGATAGCGAGTCTCCAAGACATCCAAGGCGACGCCTTCACGGACAAGGCGGAGCGGATACGCGCGCGGGACGCCCTCTACGACGCCCTGCGCAGGGTCCAGACGCCGTGGGACATTGCATGGGACCACGTCATTGTCAAGGGCGCCGGCAACGCCGCCATCAAGACGCTCATTGACGCCGGTGCCTTCAAGAAGTGGCACGAGGCTGGCGGCGAGCCAATCACCTGTGATAAGCTCGCAGCGCTCACCGGCGCCGACACTCTCCTCATACGTACGTCCCAGCCACTCCTTTATCATCCCCCCCCAGGAGCCAACGGTTGATTTTGCTCCGTGACCAGGACGGTTAATGCGCGCCATAGCGGGCCAGCGGCTCGTCATCGAGACCGATGCCGACACTTACGCGCGCACGCCCTGGGCGCAGGCCCTCGGCGAGGACGCCCCGTTGCCAGCCATGTACGGCGGTTTCTACGGCGAGCTTACGAACCCCCTATTCCGCAGCTTGCCGTACTTCCTGAAGGAGACGGGGTACCGGAACCCGACAGACCGGAACAACTGCAACTTCCAGCGCTGGCGGGGCGACCCAAACGCCGTCTTCTTCCGGTACGTCGGCACGAACCCGCTGTTGACGTCCGACTTCAATGACGCCATGGAGTGCCACTCACGCGACAACCTCACGGCCTGGCCCGAAGTGTACCCCACAGAGCGGCTCGTCGAGGGCGCGCGCCCCTGCCGGGCGCTGGTGGTGGACATCGGCGGCGGCAAAGGCCATGACCTGAAGAAGTTCCATCTCCGCCACCCGCAGGTCCCCGCGCGGGACCTGATTCTTCAGGACCTCCCCGACATCCTGAAGGAAGTCGAGCCTGACCCGGCTTTCACGGTGCAGCAGTACGACTTCTTCACGCCGCAGCCCGTCCGCGGGGCGCGGGCATACTTCTTCCACAACGTCCTGCACGACTGGCCGGACCCGACGGCCGTGGAGATTCTGAAGACCGTCGCCGAGGCAATGGAGAGGGGGTACTCGAGGCTGCTGATCCACGAGAGCCTCATCAACGAGAAGGAGCCGCTGTGCAAGGTGACGGCGACGGATATCATCATGATGGCGGCGCTGGCGTCTGCGGAGAGGACGGAAAAGCAGTGGTGCGACCTGGTTGCGAGCGCGGGCTTGCGGGTGGTGAAGATTTGGAGGCCGGTGCAGGCGGTCGAGAGCGTCATTGAGGCGGAACTGGCGTAAATGGCACGGCGGCGATGGAGTTGGGCGGCTATGAATGTCATCGGATTCCCTCTGGCACTTGACTTGTATGTTAGAAGTACCCTTGATATTAGTGATGAGCTGCAAAACGTGGGGTGTTTGTTCACCATCGCATCAATTTATTGCTGTCTCCTCCCATGGGCCATGTCCCTTGCTGTTAGCGGATTACGTGATGATGTCAGTATATCGGCCGTAGGCTTGCGTGTACGCCGGCCGATTTTGCAAGACGATGAGGTGGTCGGTAGGACTGAAGAGTCCCGAGGCGCACCCGAAGCCTGGCTGAGTGTAAGGCTGACCTGGTGAGTTGGATTGCAGGAACGGTGCCGCGTGACCACGGTGCCCGGAAAAGAAACAGTATTGGGCCTGTTAGGCCCAGACGTGAGCAACTGAAATATCATTGGTAATGTGTATGCGGGCGGGCAAGCTCGACGGCATGCCCGTCCTGGTATCCCTTTTTATACGCCCTGGCTGGCTTCTTTTCGCCCAAGCCTCCATCCTCATCTAAAATCCACGCTCCTTCTTTGGTGTCGTCTCTCTGTGTTCCTCACATTGTTTCGTGTCACTGGTATACGTTTGTATTTCTCCATCCATTTCTTTACTTTCTCTGCTCAGCGGCGTTACGGTCGTGCTCGTCAATGTCGATGGCCTCCCAGGGGTAGTTGATCCAGATGTCGTCGACGGTACGGGCGGCGAGGTAGTGACCAGAGTTCATCATGTCCTCGGGCAGGGTACCCTTCTTCTGCTTGTCCTTGTTCTGCGGAGATGTCAGTACCAGTCACACCAAGGGCAGACGAGGTGCATGAGAGGGGAGGAGAGCGGAGCGGGTGTGACTCACGTGCAAGACGAAGATGCCAAACTCGGTCTTCTCGCCCTTGCCGAGGCGCTGGCTGGCGGCCTCGACGTCCTTCTGGAGCTCCTTGACGGCGTACTCGAGAGTGGTGCGGGTGTCGTCGACCTCGTCAACGATGAGGATGCGCTTGCCGACGAGGTTCTCCATGTCGCCGATGGCGTTGAGGTCAAGCCATTGAGTGCGGGTGACCTTTGTGCCAGGGACCTCGGGAGCGCCGGGGGTGGCGTTGCCGCCAAAGGTCTCGGGCAGGCTCTCGTAGAGGGAGAGGCCGATGGCCTGGATAGGGATGTTGGGGTTGCCGGGCTTCTTCAAGAAGGAGCGCAGGATGCGGGCGGGGACGTAGCCGCCGCCGCCGATGGCGATGATGAGCTGGGGCTGGAAGGTCTCGAGGATCTTGACGGCGGACTCCTGGCAGAGCTTGTGTACCTGAAGAGAGGGGAGAGGCATGTCAGTCGGGGCATGTTCTTCACGGCGTACGGAGAGTCACTGAGAACAAAGGCGCGGCGGGCCGGACGGGACGGAAAAGAGGAGAGACATACATCGTTGTACGTGACGTAGAGCTTCTCGACCATCTTTGCGGTGTTTGGCGGGTTGCTTTCTTTTACTCGACTGCGGCCGACGAGGGGTGAGATGTACTGCGGGGTAGAATGAACTGCGAATTTGTGCAGATTTGGAGATGTTTCTCCTTTTTGCGACGCAGATGGGTTAGATGTCCAGTCAAGTGAAGAGAGGGGGGAAGAACGGGAAGGAAAAATAAAAAAGATGGGATCGTATATTTTGGAAAAGAGGGGAGGAGGGGAATATACAGGCCCAGGCTTAAGTAGGAATATGGGACCAATATTCCGCCCAGAGTGTCGCTATTCACAGGAGAGCGGAATAAAAGAATAAAAAATAGAGGCTGCCACAGCGACCCCTCGTCAAACGCACCGAGGGAGAAACAACACAACCCCGCCATGCGCCTTGGGTACGTACCTACACTACCTTGCATCACCTGTTGGTGGAAGGTACGAAGTACCACTACGTAGATAGCGTACTCAGTGTGTACATGAACCTACCTTCCATCTGTCACCGGGCAAAATGGTGCAGGGCAGGCGCGGGAGAGAAATTTCTGCTCTGTCTGGCGAGCCCCGACAGCATCGTCACCACGCCGAACCTGCCTACCCCACCAGTGCATGGCGTACATGCATCTTGATCCTACGCCCCGCGTGCTAGTCACTCAAGAATGACACGTGAGTGGCTGCCGACCGAGACTGCTTGACGCATGCTTGACCGAAGGCATCGGAATCCGCCGTGTCATCGGTGAACGGTATCCACATCCAATCATTTTGGCCAATGAGGAAGAGGTGTGATGCGGAGGGGAGAGTGAATCGCTCGCTCAATACCTCCGCCATCTTTTTCCCTCCGGATCCCTGAGAAGGGGCGTTGTTACGTAGACTGTCACTGAATTTTCTGCTTTTTTATTTTATTTTTTACCCTTGTCGCCCGGCAGTTCCACGATAATTTCCAGGCACTCTGACATGCAGTGCAGGTCATTTTTCCGTGCTTGGCCGCCCCTTGGGGCAGTCCCCGAACACGGAAACCGACTACTGGTGGGGAAGTCTTGTTCCGGAGTAGCACGACTCGCCGCCGCCTGCAGCCTTCGCCGACCAAGAGGACACCGCGCTGCCAGCCGCCGCACTTGGGATTTCGCAACATGTAAGTGAGACGTTGCCGGCCTCGATGACATGCAGACTCAAGATCCACCCAATGCTTTCTGCCGACAGCGAGCTGACAAGAGCGGTCAGTCGAACTGTGCTGTACTGCTACTAGCTCTCGAATCTCAAACGACTCCCAGGGCTGCCAGTCGGCTTGAGAAATGGTCACCTGAGTTTCATGCATACAAAACAGTCGTGTTTCAATCTGAGTAGTGATCAATCACACCGGTCCAGCGCTCTCTTGCGGAAGCCCTGGACGTAGGTCTCACTATGACACGGTGCCGAGCTCGGAGTCTCAGATGGCTTTCGTTATGAGCTACTGTTGTCGTGTAGCACGATTGAATCTCCAGGCCCTGATTTTGTCACGGTCTGGATGCCTCGCTCAAAGGGTATCAGCCAGTCTTCACGGCGACGTTTCGGGCATCGAGTGGTCTAGGGCAAACCAAAGTCCTATTCCCCGTTGCTGACCTCTTCGTGAAAGTGCCAAACGCATCCCCAAGATCACCGACTCTCGTCCACTACGTGACAGACTTCAGAGACTATCCAGACGCTCAAGCAGCACCTTGATCATCAAACTCCGCAATCCTGCGTCCTTGCCCGAACCCTTGACCGCCTTCTCCATCCGCCACTGCAGTATCCCCTCGCTCGCCAGGACGTACGCCGCCCAAAACGCGTCAAACACGCCGTGGCCGACGCCGGGGCGGGGATAGAAGCGCTCGTTCTCCTAGACGTAGCCGCCTGCGTCTCCCACGAACCCGTCGCCCCCCTCGTTGACCTTCAAGTCCCCCATGCGCCCGAGCCCGCACACCCAGAGCTTGGCCTTGTCGAGGACGGGGTTGTAGCCGATCCGGAACTTGACACCGTGCGCGTCCTTGTGCAGGTCGTAGTGGATCACCGCCAGCGCCGTGCCCATCTCCCGCGCGAGCTCGAGGACGCCGCGGCGGCCGATGAACCGCACAAGCTCGTTGAGGTACGCCGGGCGCGTCGAGAGGTTGGGGTGGTTCCGAAGCATGTCCCTGACGGCGGGGGGCTGCTCGAAGCCGAGCCAGGCCTTTGGGTGGAGGTTGTAGTTCTCGGGGGCCGTGTTGGCCCTGCGATGGAGCGCCGGGCTGATGACCTTGTCGACGAGGACCCGGATCACGGCCGGCTTGACCGGCCGCACGCGCTCCATGACGAGCCGGCCCTTCATCTCGGGAAAGGGCTCGACGAGCTGGTCGGGGAGGTGGTCCGAGTTTCCGCTGCCTCTCATGAGCATGTACTGGCGAGGCGCCATGGCGATGGCGACGCGGGAGAGGTAGGGGTGTCCGCTGCCGAGGATCTCCTCGAGCTGCTCGGGGAGCACGCGAAACCAGTGTAGAAGCTTTTGGTTCATTTCGACGGCGCCAAAGTAGCCCCGGCTGAGGTTGGGAAAGGACGCGCGCTCCTTGAGGACCTTGCCGTCTTTGAGCATGTAGACCTGGGTGTCCCAGGTTTGCGAGTGGTAAAGAAGGCGGAGGCGCGGCGCGTGGATGGGCGGAGACGGAGGCCTAGCCATTTCGTGGGGAAAGAGAAGCCCCGGAGGGGGAGAGAGCCGTTCACTGTCTTGGCTGTTTTCGTTATTTTCGTTGCAGGTATCATCCGAGGAAGAGGAAGCGTCCCCCCAGTCCTCCTCTTCTTCGGGGATGACTGGTAGCGGAATATTAGGGGCCATCTCAACGGTGATGCGGTTACCAGTGGATGTTGGTGGAAGAAAGGGAACAACCAAGTCGAGGTCAGCGTATTTAAAGGCGGCCAGTCACTCGTGGGTGCTTAGTCGTCAGGTTCCGTCGTCCATAATAGAACTGGGCATTGTTGAATGCCTCTGTTGTGTCGTGGTGTAGGTACGTGCGGTAGGGCAGTGCGCAAAGGGCGGCCGGCAGATGGCGTCTGTTGCAGATACTGTGACTGACCAGTTGGGGGTTACCTATGCTTGGCCAGCATTGCAAAATCAAAGAAAGTCTCGTTCTCAGCTTCCTTGTCTTGGAACATCACCTGCCGTTCCATCCATTACTGAATTACGTAGATTCACAGGCAATACACTCAGGATACATGGCGAGTGAGGTAATTGCAAAGACAGGATTAGAGCACCCACTTCAGCTGACAAAGGCTTAACAATAAAGATATCGGAAATGATAATAATACCAATAACAATAGCCCAGCTGACCATCAATGCGAGAAGAAGCGAGAAGGGGAGGGGTTGGGCAGTAGGGGCCGAAAGCTAGATGACAGGAAAGCACAAGTTGAGAGTTGAGGCTATTTCGCGAAGCCGGGGGGAGGGATGGGGGGGGGGGGGGGGGAGTCAGGTGCCCCGACGATGCCTAGCATATTCGAGAATAAACACGAACCAGATCGAACATACTCCTAATCTCCTGGACATGTGTAGAAAGGCAGCAGCTCAGACGCGAATGAGCCGAATAAAAGCATATACGTAGAATGGGACTGTACACCTTTACCCAACATAACTGTAATTGTTCGCAAAGGGTTTACAGCAGCGGGGTGGCAGGACGCATACATGGCTGACGACAAATCTAATGTTGTTCTTCGGCGATGAACTTACCCACCGTGGAGCATTGATTCATCGAGTGTATGGGTGCCGACCCTGGCCAAAATTAGCAGAAAGCGCCATTCCCATACACCACCACCCTGGCTGATCGCTGAGCCATGCTTGCTCGAGCTTCGATGTCTGGCTATGTATTGTAAATAAGATGTATGATATTCATGAATTTGACACGTCTTTGAACGACCTCAACAGTGGGGTGCTCTATAACTGGTGACTCCGGCGCCGGCTACGAAACGAAAGGACAAGAAAACGGGAGGGCAAACCGAGTTCCGTATTCCTCAACCGCTCTGGGTTCCCTCTTTTTTGTGTATCGCTTTCAGCTTCTTCTCCGTCTTCATAAATTCGCGAATGCCGACGGGGACATCGTTATACAGTTTATCGTCCCACATGTTTTTGGCGATCTTAGGGTCCTTGGGCACCCAGTTGGTCTCGGAACCGCCGCCGTCGTCGTCCATGCTCACCGAATCGCTCGCACCCCTTTGGTGGCGCAACTTGAGTTGCGCTTCTGCGTTGGCCGCCGACCAATCTTCCATCTCCTCCCTGTACCGTTCCCACACGCAGTCAACACATCCGCTCATGCAGCAGTTATCCGGCTCCTCGGGCCGCGGGGGCACGAGCACGCCGGCTATCATGGTGCTTTTATTGCGCAGCTCCTCGAGACGCTGCTTGCGCGCGGCGGCGGGGCCGGCAAGAGCGGGGCCAAAAATGATGGTAGCCTTTTCAGCCGCGCTTTTCGGCGGCGGCGTCGGCACCGGCTGTGCGGATTGGGCTTCAGCAACGGGGTCGGGGGTTGGGTCTGGGGAGGGAGGCGACGTCTTACGGCCTTGCTCCTGCTTGTGAACGGAGGAAGAGGGGGGCTCCTCCGGCTTCACCTCGGGGATCGGCTGGGGGTCGTTGAGGATCGCCTCATAATACGCGCCCAGGGGGTGGGCTTGGGTCTTGGAGGGCTCAATCGGCACAGGGCCAGTTTGCGACTGGCTGGTGATGAAGGCACCGTGAGGCACGCGGCCAATGCGTGGCACGAAAGGCCGGAGGCGAGGGAGCAATCTGGCGGGAGCGGACATCTTGTATGGTGTTTCGTAGGCGGCGGTCCGATTTCAGGTAGTTGAGGTTGGGTATTGAACCTTTGTTGGGGTTGAGTGAGGCAAGCCTGCGATCACTGAAGAGAGAAAGAGGAAGCCAGGCAATTGGAATGCGGTCATAGCCACGGACGTCATCGGTCCAAAATTCTCGATTATGTAACCATGAACGGTGTAGTATCACGTGCCTTCGTGTTGTTGCTACTGCGCAGGCCTAGGAAGGAAGGCAAAAGGGTCAAACAGTGTGGGGAAGGAAGAACGCAGTGAAGCGTTAAGTCAGAAGGCTTATTCAATTATTATTAATAATCATTTTATCACACAGATGTCAAAATAGGTAAATTTTGGAGTTTTATTAGAAGTTTTATTGAAGCTTTGACTGTGCCTTCCCTGTTTACTTTAACCGTTCCGCATCCGTATTGGGAAGGCGGTCGAATCGCATGTACACAAACGCGCTCCATGCGCATCCCACCACACGCTGTAAGTTCACACCTGCAATCTGCCTTCGGTTTCCAACACGCCCGCCCCAGAATGTTTTAATCGAGGTCACGACCACGAGAGAATATGGACGAATCCGCGCCCAAGCGCCGGAGGGTTTCGCCACGCCACAGCAGCCAGCGGGACGGCGACAATGATAATAACGATTCAACCACGCCGCCCGGCCCTCCCCCACCACGGAGCAGGATCCCGAGAAGGCCTTCTTTCGCGTCGCCAACGAGGGCAAGCTTGGCACGATCAAATCCTGATCTTCTGCGGCAAAGAAGCAGAAGCCTGAGTCCCACCAAAGCTGGCAGTAGCAATCTGTCAACACAAGCTATACAAGATGCTGTGGGAGAGGAGCCAGCCGCCCAAGCTGGGGGCCAGGCCGAACGTTTCCTAGAGAGGGGGCCTACGCGTCCGAAAAGTGACATTTCTGGCTCGACAGCTGTCGAATCCCAAAAATTGGGCTCTCCTGCACGAAGAATTCCGGCATCGAGGCTCAGCGGTGCGCTGGCGACGAGACCGCGTCGGTCTGGGGGCCTGCCGAACCCCAGGCCACTCCCCGACCCTGATCCAGAAGACGAAGAAATAAACCCATTTGCTGGTCGCGTCCTCAACCGCACGCCACCGACCGATGCCATTCCTGCGCAAGCACCGCCTCCCCAACCAGAGCTCGAGGAAGAGCCCGAACTCCCGCCCACACCGACCCAAAAGGGACAGGACGATCCTGTGGTCACAACACCACCCTTGGGTATCCACGATACACCTTCGAGACGGAGACGACGGATTTCTTCACCGTCAAAAAGTTCTCCATTGAAGCAGCCGCCTCTTCGTCCGCCCGAGTTCACGCAGACGACAAAAGACCCTTCCAAGAAGGCAATGCAGCGCCCTGTACGGGAAAGGAGTCCAAGCAGGGTCATGCGGAAGACGCAGTCCACCAAAGGCCCTTCAGGGACGCACGAAGCCCGCGGGATCCCCGTACCAGACCCGAACTCGGATCTCAAGCAGACGCGAGACGCGCTACAGGCAGAGATTGTGAAGCTCGAGGCGGATTTGGAGTTCGTGACTGTGGAGAACGAACGGGTGCAGAAGGCGCATTCCTTGAGACCGGATTTTCAACCTCTCTCAACGTCCCGCCGAGAGCAACTAGTCGACTTACTGCGACGGCATCTTGTACGCCCAGAAAAGGAGGCCAAACCAGATGCAGCGCAAGAGTGGTTAGACCTCGCGATGAACCCAACAAGTTGGCTATCATTCGGGTCTCTCGGCCAGACTTCCGTCTTCTCTTCCACGGAGGAAGAGGAGGATCTTCCTCCCCCGACATCGCATCACCCAATCGCGCTGTCGGCTACCGATGAGCTCCCGTACCTGCAGGCATTTACCCCATTTGAGTTCTCAGGGACAACGACCATGTTGCCGAGAGAAAGCGACTCGGAACCTCTGCTGCGAAAACACAGCATCGTCATCAGATCAGCACATCCCGCAGGGCTCTTCATGGCCAAGGTTGAGATGACTGTCGATACCGAAAAGCTGCAGATCACGGAGCTCAGTGTGCCCCGCCTAGACCCCTCGGCCGAGGCAGAAGTCGGCCCCTTTGTCCAAAAGGTCACTCAAGGAGGCTCTAATACCCACATGAACCGAAACGTCACGATTGTCACTTGGGCGATGGCCGAGTGGTATCGCATTGCGATAGAGCGTGCCAACGTCTGGCACACACTGGAGAGCGAGCTCGGCGACAAGGAGAAACTGGTACAGAGCGTGGCCAAAATACGTACAAGGCGAAAGAAGCGCAGGAGAAAGGACGATGACGATGACGATGGTCAAGATGCCGCCGCCGAAAGTACCCACGCCGAAAACCTTTCGCGGTCGGCGTTACTACGTCATCTTGGGAGGACCGCCTACGAGATCCCTATCCCCGATGCTGTCAAGGGGGAAGCATCATGTCTTAGGGTACATTGGAAGATCCACTTCGATTGGACTGGTGAGGCGCAGAGTATGATTGGATTGATGATTGGTATGCCTGGCAAGTGTAGGTTTCCCCAAGGACAATCTCAAGACAGTGCAAAATGACTAACAGTACGCAGGGCATCGCGGCGATGAGCGCGGGTCACTGGCCGCGGCGTCCAAGGTTTTTGGGAAACTTGTTCAGGGTAACGAAGGGCCGATGACGGCTGTACGGACTATTGTTGCCTTGTTGGCTGGCGATGCGTTGTCTTGAAGGATACCACCACGACGTAATACTGCTTTCGCGCTGTTTTTCACGAAGGTCTGTATATATCTCTATCGGGTATCAGTAACGAAAGAGTTGGCTCTTGGTCTCCTCGCGAGATCCTTCATGCACCCCGTCCTTGACTATGCGCACCATCAATGATCGCGCTTTTTGTGGCTTCCCTCGGCGATGTCATACCAGACGGCCTACCACAGCAACTTACAGCCTCTTAGAACCCAGGGTTTTGGCCATTGCCACTGCCGCCATGGCCCCAGGCGTTACCGTTGAATCCCCCATGGCCCCATGCATTGCTGTTTCCGTGCTCGTTGTCGTCCCCATGCCCATCCGCCATGTTGTCTCCTTTTACGTCACGAGATGGACCGTAAGACGTGCCGGGCTTGGTGCCGGGCCAGCCCGAGCCCGCCATGCCCATCGGGACGGGACCGTTGGGGCCTCCCCAGCCGCCCCCGAACCCACTGCTCGGGCCGCTGCCGCTGCCGCCGCCGCCGGGGATATACCCATTCGGGTTTCGTGCCCGCCGCGCCGCCGTGGCAGCCATGTCCGCCGCGCCGCGCAGGGCGTCCGTGCTGGGGGAGCCGGATGGGTAGTACGGGCCGTCGGCCCAGGTCGTCCTGCCAGCATCGTAAGTGTTGGTGGGAGGGCGACTGCCGTAGCCGAAGCCCATCGCGGTGGCTGAGTTTGGGCCGTAGGTGTCTCCGTAGGTCGGGCCGCGGTTGACGCCGTGACCGTAGGCGGAGCGGTTGGCGGCGGCGCGGGCGGCCATGTAAGCCATTGCGTCGGCTGGAGAGTAGGAGCGGCCGGAAGAGCCGTTCGTGTCACTGTATGGGTTTTTGCCGTAGCCGTAGCCGTTCGGGTTGTTTCCTTTTCCAGGCATCATGTTTGATCGCGATGCGTATAGCAGTTTGTGTGATATAGTCTGGTGGTTTTTTTTTTTTTTTTTTGTATCTGTTGTT
The DNA here is from genome assembly GCF_030913465.1 of Colletotrichum navitas. Classification (NCBI taxonomy): domain Eukaryota; kingdom Fungi; phylum Ascomycota; class Sordariomycetes; order Glomerellales; family Glomerellaceae; genus Colletotrichum; species Colletotrichum navitas. Next base: position 336,181 of record NW_026850577.1, read on the forward strand.
GTTGGTCTCTTGCTTGTTTGATTGGCGGCTGCTTGGTGTTCTCGAGAGTTTGGTTCTTCAGTAGCCCAGGGGGGAAGAGATTTATATAAATGAAGCGAAAGTACTGCAGTGAATACTCGTATTCACTGTGGTTGAGAGTTGACGTGATGGCTGCAAGTGGTGATTGTCTGACGGGAAGCGGCAACCCGAGTTTATTCACTGTCACACCATGTTCAACAGTAGTTCACAGTGCTGCTGCCGTCTGGGCACTAGGTATAGCAACTAGGGGAGTCATCTCCGAATGCTCTGGCAGCCTTAGTTGATAGGGAGGTTTGGTTTCGAGGCTCCATGGTACTGTGTTTTTATCTAGAAACCTACTTCTATTGTACTGAGCATTGGCCACGACACTTTTACTGTGTTTCTCCGACTATGCTAGACCATCATTGTGTACCTGTGCGACCTCAAGGGGGACCGCCTTGGCAACGTACATAAGCCCTGATGAAGTCGCTGTATTATCCTGGCTTGCTCAAATGAATTAGGAGTTGGTAGCTGCGACTTATGCCGTGTGTGATGCATCAATGTGACAGTAATGATTCCAACTCTACGGCCATGATATCCTCCACAACAGGGACTGTCATAAAGCCTATTTCATAGGACTTCTTTCCTTGGAGCGTTAGCATGAAGCGTTATACTCCGGCGACATAATTCGCTCAATGCACAAGGAACTCATGCATACTTCGATATATTCCTGCGTATAATGGCCATGAGAAATCAAACCAACATCGGGTTACAGCGGTCTTGCTTTCGGGTCTCAATTAACCCATCAGAATACATACATTCATGTCAAAGCTGAGCAAGTTGAAGGCTTGGCCTTCCTTCCCTTCCTGGTGATCCCACACTGCTTCTCGCTTCTGATGGCACACTTGGTTTCAAAGTCTCAAGAAGGTGTTTTCCATTACACATAATATCGTTACGACTTGAAGAAGCTTAAAGGGATTAAAGGAACCAACGGAATTCGGGACTCTTCGGGCCATCACCCAACTTAGAGGTCGACACTTGGCTGGCAGTAAGGTTTACGCCCTGTGCACGGTTCCTTCTTCTATTATCCCAAACCATAAAGAACCCCAAGCAGAGTGCACACAGGGCGCCGACTACCCCAAAGGCAGCCGTCGTGATAAGAGCAGGTGCGTACTTTGGGGCATCTGGTTTACGGAAGATGTTGCTGCTGACGAGTCCCATGATATTCGCCAGTGGGACACCGATCGATGTCAGAAGCACACCTGAAGTGCAAGAATCAGTAGACATTCATCAGGAAGGCTTTCCCGGGACGGGAGACGTACGTTGGTTTTCGTTCACGACGTTGTTATTATACCACGTCGACAAGAGCACGCTCGGCGCGGACGTGCCCCAGGTCATCATGAAGCATGCATAGTACGCAAGGTTGATCTGCTTCTCGACGTCATCGATGGCTGCGTAAATGATGAATCCGGTGAAGCTCAGCATGAAGCCGAGCGCAATGAATGGGAACCGGAGCCGGCGCCAGTCGGAAAGAAAGGCGAGGATGAGAAGCATTACAGCGCCGCTGACATTGGGGGCCACGGTGTAGAGGTTTGTCTTGATAGTGCTGTATCCCAGGCGCTGAACGATTTGAGGCATGAAGAGGCCGACGCTCTGGAGGGGGACTCCCAGACATATCTCAATAGCCAGAAAGCCGTACTATAAATTCGATCAGCTGTCGGGTTCCAATTCGGTGGCTCATAGTTTCAGGTCCCGCTGTATCCGAACCCAAAATCAGCGCACGGAGTATGCTTACCGTCGTCGGATGCTTGAAAACCTTGGCCGCCTCTCGAATCTTCATCTTCTCTCCGACCACGGAGGAACTATCAACTCGGATGCGATGGAGGGCCAACTCTTTCTCTTCAGCCGTGAGAAACTTTGCCTCGGCAGCACTCCTAGGGAGATACCAGAATGCAAATACAGCAAAGAGAACAGTAGCAGTCGCTTCCTTGGCGGAGGGTTGGGTTCGTCAGTCAACAAGCTACCATATACGGTCATATGGAGGTACTCATACTATGATAAAAAGCCAACGCCAAGGACGTATGCTGGTATTGGTGATATGGAACACCGCAAACGCCAACAGGCCCGAGAAGGCGTTGGCCTGTCAAAAGTCAGCGTCAACTCAACAACCTTCAAGCGCAGAAAAACAGCGGCCTTACAATATTTGACGCTGCGTAGAAGATGGCCAGGCGGCGTGCCAGCTCACCGCGGCGGTAAAAGGTGGTCAGGTAGTAGATGACGAGCGGGAAAAACGCCGACTCCGCCATGCCCAAGAACCACCGCAGGGCAAAGACGCCACCAAAGTTCTGGGCCGCGGCCATGAGCATGGTCATGGTGCCGAAGCCGAACATGAGGATGGGGAGCACGATCGCTGGTCCGAACTTCTTGCCGATGAGGGCCACGAAGGGCGCCGCCGCCACAAAAGGCACGAAGAAGATGCTGACGATGAGGTTGTATTGTCCATCCTTGAAGTTGAGATCGGTGCTCAGGCCCTCCGTCTCGGCATTGCCTAGGTTTCCCTTATCGAGCGCGTTGAACAGGTCTGAGAGAGTGCGTCAGCGACCCGACTTCTGCTGGGTGAAGGCGCTGGGTGAGCTAGTCGGAAGGCTGGAAGGCTTACACATCACAGCCAGGACAGGCAAGATACGAAAGTCCAACTTCTTGCAAAGCCGTCGTTCGGCGGCTTTATCAATGACCTGGACTACGTCATCGTCGTAGTTATGGCTCTTCGTGCTTCCTCCCTCGACAGATCCATCTCGAATTGATCCCGCCGGTTGGGATATTGGCGAGATCTTGTTGTCTTTCGTGGCATCGTCCATAACGAGCTTCGAACTGCTTCCGACCGGGATTTAGCCGAGTCGAAGATGGAATATACAAATCCGCAACTCGTGCTAGATGCTATAGACTGTACGAACGTGGGATCTCTTTATCGCGGCTGGGAACAGTCGGATACATAAACTTTTTCCAGCGTCGCAGTTGCTGATCGGGATATCGCTTCCTAATCAACGCATCTCTTATCCTGGTCACACCGAATCCATGTGACTGGTTCGCGGTTCTGCTCTCGATGGATGCTCGCCGGTGGTCAGAGATAAGGGTGATACTAGTAGTGGGGTCAGTGACGCAGATAATCGCAGGTACATTGAACATCCTGCTTCCCAGACATATGCAGAATCGCGATGGTCGGGACGCTAGCCGGTTAGGCAGAGAGGTCTTCCTGGCTGGGGTTCGTCGTTATTCTCTTCCAGTATGAAGCTGGGACCGATGGCCACAGGCCACAACTCCAATTCGAGGGCATATCACAGGGCAGGTTTCAAAACTATTGGTCAATGCATCCAGTTCCCCTTTCTGACCTGATCCAATGCACTAGTCGTGACCCCTGTGAGTTTCTTCGACTAGCTATCAACTGACATCAGAGCACCATAGCGTACAGTGTCAATGCTCAGGCCTTGTTCGCCTGCAAGTGATTCAATCTGGCAATGAAGTGGAGTGACGACTAAGATATGTTTCCAATGCGGTCCCTCGTAAGGTCGCACAGGTACACAATGATAGTCTGGCACAGTTGGAGAGAGGAGTAGCTACGCGCTGGTGATATGAATCCTTTGAGTCCTGGACTATGGCTGGCTAATGAGCCAGCCGTTGATTGAAATTGCACTCCGCATATCTCGGCGACCCCATGTTGGTGGGGGGTTGGTATTCGGGGGTCCTACCGGTATTCCACCCGCAAGAAGGAAGTATATCAGAGAAGATGCCGGCGGAAGCTGTTCCGTGGGGGTCAGATTATACAAAGCGAGGTACTCCGTGTAGACTGTTTGGCAGCCGACCTCGGCCCAGTACGTTGGGGATTATTGAAGATAACGATGGGCCTGCTAGGTATTATTGAAACGCCGCGATAGCTGTCCCACCGAGGGTGCGGGGTTGATAGGACGATCCCACAACTCTCCGCGGACAGTGAAATCATCCGAGAACGGAGAGCTGGGCAGCACCCAAGCTTCCGTTGCTTCAACGGACTTTATAGCTTTTCTATCTGATCTCAGTTTCTCGTGAAGCAGAGTCTAAAATACATCTTATCCAAAAACATCACACGCATTCCTTTCACACACCACAAGCGCCAACGTCCACTACAGTCGTCACCATGTCCTCCAAGACCCCCGTCCTTACCGATAAGGCCCCTAAGCCCCTGCCTGGTATCTACAGCCAAGCTATCATTGCTAATGACATGGTCTTCTGCTCCGGCGCTGTTCCCATGGACCCAGTTACCATGAAAATCATTGACGGCGACATCCAAGCTCACACGGTATGTGCATACAGTTCTGCGCCGCCAGCGCGAGGCTCGCTATGTGACCCTGTAGAACCCAGCTGACAAAGGTTGTAGCACCAATGCATCAAGAATCTGACCGCAATACTTGAAGGGGCAGGCACCACTATTGACAAGGTTGTCAAGGTGAACGTCTTCCTCGCCAACATGGATGATTTCGCCGCCATGAACGAGATTTACTGCCAATACTGGGGCGATGTCAAGCCCTCTCGAACGTAGGTTTAACCCGATCACGAGTGCATTTCATTTACATGTGCTGATAACGAGACTGACCAATTTAGTTGCGTCGCGGTCAAAACTCTGCCTCTCAATGTAGACGTCGAGATTGAATGTATAGCAGTGTTGTAAAATAAAATAAAATAAACATAGCGTGCCAAGCCTGATAATACTGAACCAAACACATGAAGTAATAAATTGCACGGGCTGTGACACCTGATATCGGCTATAAAACCGTTGTCTTCGAAATAAACTATTGCGCTACCGTCTACCAACGCGACAATCCCCAACCTAGGCCCCTTCGGAGCATCGGGTCTAACTCCTAAGCCGATTGGATTGGCCAGGTGTATCCTCTGCGGTCGCCGTCTAGAGTAATTCTAACAGTTTATTGCAAAACAGAGTAATGGCTCGTCTCCCATCTTCAAGTGCCTCATCCATTGCAATAAAAGGATGAGGTTGTCCCTTCATGACATGTAGATCAACCTGGACCCCGGCATCTTGGAGCTTCTTCCTAAGAGCTTCTCCTTCGCTGCGCAAAACATCGAGCTCACCCACAACGACCACTGCGGGAGGAAGCTTCGACCAATCACCTTCCCATAGTAGTGGGCTCGCCTCAGGATGTTGCCATGTTTCTTTAACAGGCAGATAATGGAGGCGATACCACATCATTTTCTCCGCCGGAAGGGCGGGCGTAAACTCGTTCTCCTTCCATGATGCGTGGTCTGGGTTCTGCGAGTCAGTTGTTGCGGTGTTGTCTGCAACAGGAACTGAGAGCAGCTGAACGGCGATTGGTGGAATGTCTGATCGCTGGGTTGCCCTCTGACACATCACGGCCGTGAGGTTTCCGCCGGCGGAAGAGCCGCCGATGGCGATCCGGGACGCATCGAGTTTAAATCTGCCAATGCCTGCGGAGACGGCCCAGAGCAAAGATTCCCAGCAGTCATCGACTGCGGCAGGGAAAGGGTCTTCTGGTGCAAGGCTTGGAGCTGTTAGTGAGGATTCATTTTCTCTATAGACAACAACCTTACCGATAATCAACGCAAATCACAGCGCACTTGGCTCGGTTGCAAAGATGCGTTGCAATCACATTCTCCGTGTCAATATTTCCCAGAACCCATCCGCCACCATGAAACCAGAAGGCCAACGGCCATCCTTTAGTAGGCCGCTCACCCAGAGGTGTAAAGGCTCGAATCAAGATATCTGGTCCGGTCGTTTCTTTTCTCGGGATGGTGATGTCCTCGACGCTTGCAACCTCCACTTTGGGGCCAGCCCCCGGAATCAGTGTGCCGCTGGCTCGAGATGCCGAGATGGGTTGGCGATGGACGACTTGCTTGTCAAAGACGTGTTTGTTGTAGAAGTCCCTGTATTCTGGGTTGATGCGGTTGATGACTGACGGATGCAGGGGGTACGGCGGCTCGGACATTTTGAAAGTCTTGAAGGCTGCAGTAATAGTTCTAGGTGTCCGATCGGTTGGGACGTGCAGTGCTGGTGGTGTGTAGCGGCTCGGTTGGATACGTTGAACAATCTCTCTGCTCCGCGGCGTCAGGTTTGCCACAAGTGCTTTAATCCAGGGCCGATCAGCTTGTATTCGATCCGGGAAACAGTCCGGATCACCGAAGAACGGAGGCCGGCAGTGAGGTCTGCGACTCGCATGTACAGGTACAGCGACCCCCACCTAGGACCCTCATTCCCAACACTTCGGCATTGCATCAAGGATAAGAAGGTCGGGTGGTTATCTGGTGTGTGGAGCTGTAGGAATTAGCAACTGTGCAGAATCGGCATGTGCCGGTCTTGCGTCACAGAGTTACCAACCCCGCAGTGCTGTGCCGTCTGATAATGTACGTTCATCAACTCTAATACGTTGTGCAATGCTGTTTTATCAACCAGTGCAGCCGGCAAACTAGTCTGGATATTAATCTCCTACTTACAATATATATTTTATAGTATTTCCATTTAGGTAAGTCTGTGTTTTTACCCTTTTTTGCAAGTTTTTGTTACCAAATGTCTTACACGGGCAAATTCAGGACAACGATGCATGACAAATAATTGAAGAAGAAGAAAAAAAGGGAAAAAACTTAATCATGCTCTTCCGCAAGAAGGCCGCTGATGCTTCGACACCACAAGGCTGGTTACCTTGTATGGAATGGAAGCTCTATCGTGCGAGTTGAGACAATGAAGAAGGAAAAAAGTACTATCGAGTTCGGACACATCTGCAGATAACTTTGATAAGGCCAAAAGGGTCTATGTAGCGAGCTGGTTCGCATAAAGAAAAAACATTTCCCTGTTGTTTAGACGATCGAGAGCATTTAGAAGTGTTGGTAATTGGACGTGCTCACGACTTTTATCATAGGCTTTACGATCGGAATATATCAATGCAAACATCTTCAATTGGATATCTTCAGGCTTCGGGCTTTGGGGCGGAGTCCCCAAGGGCAATATTTTCAAAATACACAACAGGATGTAGGAGAAATCGTGAGTGTATATCTAACATATAGACCCGACTCAGAGTCTTAACAAATGGAGATAGCATTAGTAAGGGTAATATCAAGAATGGACTGAAGTGGTAGTTGTGGCGGAGACCTGCTATCCATATAGGTCAGCTGGGCCGGCCTAGACGTGTTGCTTAGCGGTTACTACATTTTCTGATATTGATCTCGCAGTTAAATTCCCGGCCGTACAATCCTATGTATCAAGGGCATTAGAGTGTTGTTGCTGAAACTTGGTATTTGTTCCAATCAAGAGGTTTCGGTTTCGGTTCCGATCTCCAATGAAGACAGTTTTGAACGATAGGAGTGTCGTCTCCAATGCACGAGATACACCGCCGAGCTGAGCTTTTGTAATGATTCATATACGGCTATTGCCTTCAAGGTGTATTTTCTTATGAAAAATAGTCAAAAAAAAAAAACCCCCCCAGGCCAAATATTCTACATTTTCTTTTATCTCGTGGAGGAAGAAGCGTTGTGTACATGAGGGGCTGGAGTTCTTAAGAGCCGTTCTATCGATGGAGATCGGCCGTTTCTACAGAACTTCAGCGCTGTCCTCAAGGCACACCCTGTAAGATGGTAGATCATAACATTGTCTCCAATTTCTCCCTGCTGCGCCATAGGCTTTAACGACAGGCTCGTAGCTCGGCTAGTTACAGAACTGGAGAAGCGGTGTTAGTGATACAAATAACTCGAAAAGGAATCACATCACAAGTTCCATATATATAGCATGTCTTCTTCTAGTGCTGACAAGGCGGGGGCTGGAAGCAATGACACGCATCGTCCCGCGTTTGGGGGTCCGGAGCAAGTGCACCCTAATAGGTTTTTCGAACACTTACAAAAGGACGAGAGCAGAGACTTCAGACTTGTATACAGATAACCCGACGGGCGACTGGGGACGTATTACAGTAGAAACGCCTTATCTATCGCGGAGCTTTATCGTAAGTAAGGTCGTGTGGGAAATGCAACATGGGTCCTCTTGCTGTATTAAACAAGGGAAAATCTGTGCACAGCACTGCGGTGACAACAAACCCACAGCTGATGTTGCCCCTACAGGGTCTGTGCGACTCAGTTGAAAGCTTGTCTGGGTCGTTACGAGATTGAAGCCCCTGTGCCGTGGACTGGGATTGCCTGATCGTGGAATACCAGGATGCTGATTCGACCTCTCTAGCTCACCCATGCAGGTCCATCCCGTCCAGGTAGGTTCTGGCGTACCCATCTGCGGGACGAAGCTGAAATGTCTATCCCACGTGTCGCCATACAGACTTGCTAACTGGCCAGGAGTTCAGTCCGAATACCGCGTGTGGTCCAACAAATGGGGAATCTACTGATTGTGCTAAACAAGCAGATGGTGGATCGGATTTGCTGTGTTGCTGCAGCTGTCCTTGAACATTGATAGATGCTCCGGTTCCGCACCCTCACTCCCTTGCTTTTCGATTCGAGATATTACTCGAATTTTGTCGGCGCTCGCTGACTGGCTCCTTGCAAAATGGAACGTTTTCTATTGATCATGGAACGCTGGCGTCATGTTCCAAATGAAGAGAAGATTCAAGTCTTTACTTCTAACCTACCACCTCTCAATACGCCAAACGTCGTAAAAAGTCTTGGTCTTGCGGCAAGTCTAGTGTCGGTGCAGTTCAAGACAGGAAACTGACTTCCGCTTGACCAGATCCTTGGATACATATTCTTTGTCAGAATCGTCTACAACCTCTATTTCCATCCCCTGCGCAACTTCCCGGGCCCGAAACTGTGGGCGATCTCGCGAGTCCCGTGGCATTACACCAATCTCAAAGGACGAATCACTTGGCGGATTCGAGAGCTCCACGATCAATACGGTCCGGTTGTGCGCATCGCGCCTGATGAACTGTCTTACACCACTTCGACGGCGTGGAAGAAAATCTACGGCCAGCGCAAACCCGAGTTCCCGAAAGCCCTGGATGGGCGCGGCATCGCGCCGCCCAGCATTGGTGGGCGTAGGAGTTTGATGACGGAAACACAGGAACAACATTTGCGACTGCGGCGAGCGATCAATCCGGCGTTTTCGGAAAAGGCATTGAGGGAACAGGAGCATTATCTCCAAACTCACTCGAGCAAGCTCGTCGAGATTCTGAAAGAAAAGTCCACGCAAGGTCCCGTTGATATGACGACTTGGTACAATCTCGTCGCCTTTGACATTGTTTCCGGTACATGCGATCTCTTCATCTCCCCGATCAATGCAAATCCCGGCATATGCTGACGAAGACAATGCAGACTTGGCATTTGGCGAGCCGGCTGGCTTCTTGGATAATTCAGATCAGCCCTGGATCCAAGTGATCCTTCAGAGAGCGAAAGCCATTGTGTGGTTCCAGCTTGCTGTCTGGTACGGCTTCTTTCCGCTATTGAACTTTCTCACCCCTAGATACGTCACGGAGTCGCGCAAGAACCATATTGCCTTGACCGAAGCCAAGCTCGAGAGGCGTATAAAGGCCGAGAATCCGGGCAAAGACTTTATGTCGTTCATCCTCGGGAACGAGAACGAAGCAGTCGAGAAGCTATCAAAGGTTGAGCTGGTCATGCTGGCGAGCAACTTCATCGTCGCCGGAAGCGGCACGTCGGCGGGCGGTATGTCGGGTCTCACATACCTCCTGCTCCGGAACCCGGACAAGCTTGAAAAGCTCAAGAAGGAGATCAGGGAGACGTTCCAGACGAGCGAGGAGATATCGATGCAAGGGATGGCTCAATGCAAGTACCTCAACGCCTGTCTTGACGAGGGTATGCGCATGTACCCGCCTACTCCCGGCTCCCTGCCTCGGTTTGTGCCGGGCAAAGGAGAGATGATCGACGGCAAGTGGGTGAAGGGTGGCATGGCCGTTGCCGTAAACCAACTCTCTGCCGGCACGTCGGAGCTGAACTTTAAGCGCGCTCGAGAGTTCCATCCCGAGCGATGGCTCGATCTGCCTCCGGACTCCGAGTTCGCCAACGATGACAAGGCAGCCACCCAGCCCTTTTCTATGGGCCAAAGAGTCTGCATTGGAAGAGCGTATGTTTGCGGCTTACGAATCCGCCACTCATACGGAGTTCACTGACGCTTGAGACATACAGTATGGCATACGCAGAGATGCGTTTGACAATGGCCAAGATCATGTGGCATTTCGATCTCGAACTCTCCGAGCCCGAGCTTGATTGGTGGAACAAGCAAGGGACCTACTTGGTATGGGAGAAGATACCGCTAATGATTCAACTGCGACCACGGTCTACGTAGTCAAATCATGCAGGCAAGGTTATTAGTGGGATTTTAACGTACGAGAAGGCGGGTAATTCTACGCAGCTCATATCTGCGGCAGGTCTTAAAGCTAGGAGTCGGTTGACGAAGCTGCCGACCGACTCTCTTCAATAGTTGGAGATTGAATAACTCACCAGAAGCATAGGAGATACAAAATGACACCCAGAGGAGCCTCTGTCAGTCTGTATCCTACGTCCTACCTCGGCAGATTAGCTAGCTGTTGTAGCGAAGCTATCACTATTTACTGTCATCTAGCAACCATTTCGGTATTAGAGGCTGCCATAATTACAGTCACCCCCCGCTACGTTGTTTGCATTCTCCTGGTGACAAAGAAGCGGACCAATCTGGGTCTAATTCGGCTGCTTGTGCCGAGTCAAAGGCTCACTCAACAGCAACCAGCGTCTGCACGTGGGCGGGCTGCTTATCAACTACTGACCTGCACATGCCTGCACGTTACCCCTGACTATGCTGCCCAGAACGCGGTAGTTAGTGTCTGCAGACATGGGGTCAGAAGCTTGTCTGGCCGTCAGGGGTCGGGTTGGACAAGCAAGCTGCCGCGATTCATTCCATCGTAGCATTGCTGGGTATCACAAGTGGAACCCGCAATAAGAGACCGCTCGGCTGGGAACCGTTCGCACGTGCTCACGAGATACATTGCGAGTGGTCGTTGCCAACAGTGAAGTACATCCTCAGCGCTTCTCGCTCTTATCACTGATACTGGGCTTAAAGCATGGCCAGTATTTGGTGTATTTGTGGCAGAGGCTGGGCCGCATAATGCCTATTACATCCTCCCACTCGACGTTCTTTGACGGCTCGAGCTTGCAGAATACCTAACCATGGCGGAAACTACAGAATCAGGACGGCAAGTTGGGGATCTTTCCCCGAAGGTCCTATCCCTTGGGATGACGAGAACGGGTAAGTCGGCATTTCGCACATCTCTCTCCATTTACCGGTACCAACACATGCCTACTCAGGGTCCGCCTCCATCACGCAGGCTCTCACAATTCTTGGGTACAAGAACGTACACCACGGCATCCAGGCCATCGGCAACCCCAAAGACTGGGAGGTTTTCTCGCGCGCATGCGATGCGTTCTTCCCCGCCCTCCCGACATATAACGGACAGCCGTTTGGGCGGTCGGATTGGGACCAGGTCTTTGGGCAGTGCGAAGGCGTCACTGACATGGCCTCGTTCTTCGCGGTTCCGCTGGCGCACGCCTACCCCGACGCCAAGGTGATCCTGGTGGAGAGGGACATCGAAAGCTGGTACGCCAGTATGGAGGAGGCTATCTTCGGCACGACGTGGGGCTGGCGCGCGGACCTGATCATCGACGTCTTCGGCCGCCTGATGGGCCTGACGGGCGGCCTGACGATCCGCAAGATCATGCTGGGATACTACGAGGCGCGCAACGCGGGCGAGATGCGCGCCAAGGCGAGGGACAGGTACCGGCGCCACTACGCCGAGGTGCGGGCCGCGGTCGCCGGGGACCGGCTGCTGAACTACGACGTCAGGGAGGGCTGGGAGCCGCTGTGCGCGTTCCTCGGGAAGCCCGTGCCCGACGTGCCATTCCCGCAGGCCAACAAGAGAAAGGAGCACGTCGCGCGGGTCAGGGCCAAACAGAACATGTTCTTCAAGGCGATGGGAAAGAAGATGCTACGGATGGCCATACCCTGGCTCGTGGGCTCAGGCGCCGTAGCTGTCGGGATATGGGTGTTGCGCAGGCAGGAACATGCGGCTGCTCTTCGTGCAGATGCGGAAGCCTGGCTCGGTGTGCTCAAGTCGACCTGGAAAGATGCCCAGACTTCATTGTTGATGTATACTAGGTTCAAGTGACCACCGTCGCCCCGTCATAACACTCTCAGAGAGCAATTGCATGAGACTGCCAGTTCCAGATGGGCTGCGTCGAAATCGAAGGTTTTTACATGGCAGAAAGCGACCCGGAACAGAACGTCAAAGAGGTGCATCGACATCTGAGTTGCGCAAGAGGTTAAGAGCGACCGTTTGCTGGGGACGCGATAATCCGAAGCCACAATTCTGTCATGCCCGATCTTGCAAACTGAAGCAATGATGCCCAAGTCTCGATTGTGACGATGTATAGACGGCAGGATGTCCCTGGTGCATCTATGTCAACACAAAAGGGTCCCGAAAGCTTCAAGTCCCGGCCTGGAAGGATGCCAGGCGTCAAGCCCACTAAGCCAGACATTGTGCCCGGAATCCCCCCCCTAAACTCCCCAAACCCTGGCCCTTTAATCGTCATTATACCGGTTCGCAATTCACGTTCCCTCCCTGTTTAGTCAACGTCGACGCCAAGCTTCCGCAGGTCGACGACGGCCTCGTCAATTTCCGCCATCAGCTCCTTGTGGGCCTCGGGGACGTCGTTGAAGGTCATGACGTTGTATCCGAGACGGGCGAGGAGGTAGGATCCGAAAGAGATGAGAACCCAGAAGGGCAGCTGCAAAGGCACACAAGGGTCAGTAAAGGTGGCCGCAAGGGTTGGCGAAGCCTGTTGGAGGCAAGAGGAAGGACGTACGACGGGGACGATTTCGGTCTGGATTACGGCGGGAATAGGAATGAGCTGGAGATAAAGCGCGAGGTAGAGCTGTAGGCGCTGGTCAGCATAGATTCGTGGACCGGTGGGATCGGTAGGATGTCGCTGGCTAGAGAGGGAGGAGGGGCCGTACCGAGCTCACGAGGAGCGCGAGAGAGATGGTCTGCTGGGCGCGGGTCATGGTTGCTGTTGGTTGAGATTGCCGAGATTGTCTGGGAGATTATGGACGGGTTGGGTTGTTGTGTGGGAGCGATCGTGGCGGAAAAGGAGTGACTGAAAAAGCTGACGATGGTCGCGATGCTGCCCCCTTGGTTGGAGCCAGATAGATGCTGAAAAGGAGTCGCAGCTGTCCAGAAATTGAGATGGAGCTTGAATGACTAAGCCGTGCCCGGAACCCCTACGGCCCCACGTTTCCGCAGTTTATGCGTGGGACCCACCCGGAGCTTCTTACCGGACGCGCCCCGCGTTCCTGTTCATCCCAGGCTCCCACTCGGATCATGTCAAGCTTCCAGTCGTTCAGATATATCCATTCGTGATGACTCTCGTTGCAGTGAAGTAAGTAAGAGTTCTCCGTAGATCTTTGGTACGATTGATGTTCCACTTCCAGGTCGGCTTGGCTTTCCTCTCACTTTCTCTCGGTTCCGTGTACGGCCCCACGCCAGCCTGCTGTGTCCTTGTTGGCCCAGCTTCATGGCGGCCTTCGGTAAGCGTTCACGTAGGGCCCTGTTCACTGCATTTTTAAACCCTCATGTACACCCCGCACAACCCTTTTATTGTACATTTTCCCGGTCGACTTGATCAAAAATGCATGAATACGGTTTAGGAAATAAAGAGCTGCAATTGTGGTTGGCCCGGCCATCTACCCACCTCAGCTGGAAGATCCGTTTAATACCAAGAAACTAGTCAATCAACCAGACTTGAAACCATATCGTACAGCTCGCACAATGAGTCCGACCGGGATGAAATTTTGCAACGCTATCAATCATTTTCTCGAGGTTTCGATCTGCTATAGAGTCAGGTTGCTGCCAAGTGCGCTTTGCAACATAAAGAAGAGGCCGGTCTCAAAGACTGCCCAATTACGCGCTGCTCCTCGGGCTACCGGCTCCCGCTCGGCCCTGCAGCTCAACAGCGTCAATGATATAATTTGCGCTCAGGAAGTCCTGGTCGCCAGAACCGAAAACTCCTAGAGTGAGAGTGTTGGTGCCATTTCTCAACTCAGCTGCCGGTACGCCCCACTCGTACACTTCGCCGAATCCACGGTAGGCGCCTCGAGTTACACCGCGAGAGTCGATCAGAGTCTGCAGAAGCTGCTGAGTGATTGCCAACGGCCTTCAGATCGTTTACGCTTACCGGAGCACCGGGGTCAGGCGCCTGCCAGTTGTTGATTTGCGCCTTAGGACGTCCGCCTTTGAAGGACAGCGTGGTGCCCACGCGCAGAGTTACCCCCTCCAACTGGTTGGCCGCAAGATCAAAGGTGACGCTCGCGTTGCCTCCAATCTTGGAGAATAACGCCATCGGAAAGTCCTTCGCCTGTGACTTGCCCACCGCAAACGCGCCTCCCCAACTCGCCATACGAACATCCGACGGGTGCATCCGAGTAATCTTGTCACCATTTTTGAGTTCAAACGGCTGTCCATCAAACTCACCGATTTGCCAGAGAACTGGCGGGCTTGATTCTGCTGACTGGATGTCGTGAGTGACTTTGCCGCCTGCAGTAATGGTGACGGTGTCGTTGCCAACGGGAAATTCGGCTCGATACATCTTCATCGTGTATGTCCCTGGCTTCATGAGCGGAGATTCGAACTTCCCAGCAGACGCCTTGGTCCAGTACTGGGCATCTTTGTTGAACCAGTGGATAACGGTCTCGAAGTTGCTCGGAACGCCACTTGCAGCACCAGAAACACTCCCTCGTCCGTTGTTCGGTACATATCCCTCTATATCCAAAGAGTCGAAAAAGGTCGTGTCAAGGTCGCTTGACGGCTGTTGGCCGGTCCTTTGCTACCTATCAGCAAAATCTGTGAGATTTCCTTTGGGGTTCCTTACGTGAATCGCATAGCGTATGGGCCTAAGAGGCCGAACCTCCAAGGCTCCGTTCTGACATGCCCGCTGTTCATATACCAGTACAGTTCCTGTTCCACCGTGCTTTGAGAGTTAATATCCCTCATAAACGGACCTCCGGCGGAGTGTTCGTATGCGTTGCCAGGCATAATCATCCAGACGCCAACGCCCTATAGAGCCTGGTGTTAGTCAAACGTCAGCTCAAGGAACCATGATCACTACTCACGTTACCCGTCACGCCATGGACCTTATCCTCGATGAACCGATCAGACGTGTACATCTTGCACCTCGTCGTGCCATCCGGGCACTTGAACGTATCTTTACCCTCGAATGCCACGCAACCATCGAGGTCCGCAACATCTCCGTGCACTCCAGTCGGTACATGCGAGCGCTGAAGCCGTGCAAGCCATCGAAGCTCGCCCGGATCAATCTCGCCCGTGATGTGAGTCGCCATATAGACGGTCGGATCATCTGGTTTTGCCACGTAGTAATGCGTGAGAGGCTGTGATCCGGCCTTCACGGTGATTTTGACAATTCCGTTCAGGGTTTCGGCCGTGACAGTGGAAGTCCCTAAGCCGGAGTTGATCTGCGACATCTTTGTCGGTTCCTGGTACTGGACACCATTATAAAGAAGGCTGATGACGTCGCCATTCGATCTTCGTCCGTCATCAGCATTGCTGCCATTTGCATTGTGCACGCAGAGTGTAATGGCCTTCCAGTGGAGGAAATCACTTACCGATCCACTTCAAAGACGAGACCACCATCAGTATCGACTCTGTACGACGAGTTCGTCTCGACGATCCCAAAAGCAGCATACGCTGTTTTCCACAGAAGGCTTAGGCCGACTGCGAGACCACAGCGATGCATTTCGTTGATGGCCGTAGGTAGGTTTCAGACGACATAGATGAGCAAAACGTCTTGCATCTGATGAACTCTGCCGACAGATATAACCTTTAACCCATTGGATGATAAAATAGTTTCTAGGAGTGACTGCCCCGGGGTGTTAGTCATCCTCCCATCTTCCTTCCACCATCCATATCTTGGAGAGGGGTCAGTGCAGCAGCTAGCTGCTCGTGTTGGATCAGCCTAAAAGCTTGTTTGGACTGAGTGCCGAAGCCCCCCTGATTAACCTGCCTCTTCTGGTAGAATCTAGACAGTCGGTTTGTGATGCGATTGGTGGAAGCTTTCAACCCATGATTTTGCTATTAATCCGCGACGACATTAGGTAGCGAACATTCGGTAGACTTGACGAAGCCGGCCGGATTGTACCAAGTCATTTCCTGATGAGCACAAAAGATGGAGTGATTTCCCATATGTCATTTCTGGCTGGCAAGCAAATTTGACGAGATATAGGACATTAGTGTAACATTGTGCAGTAAGTCATGAGTTGTTTTAATTTCTGTGAAGCATCTCTGCTGGCTCATCTGGGGGAACAGAAAATAGGAAACATCTTTGTGGTGAGAGTAGCAAGTTTATCATCTAGCCCGTGAATCGGATAAGACGGCAATTTAATGCCATATATATATATATGAAAAATGACCAGCCTAAACCTATCTATCATCACATCTCACCCACGGCCATGATGCAAATACAGGCCAGCCATATAACCCAGCAAAATGAGGGTTACAGACCACGATCATGCAAAAAGCAATTGGACACTGGGGGATTTGAACCCCCGGCCTTTCACAGTCGCGATTCATCAATTCCGAAGTTCTCCAGAAAGAGATGAGTGGAAAATGCGAAGCGAAAATCATACCCCTAGACCAAGCGCCCTATGATTGGATATTGACCTTGCCCACATTACACAATAGGAAAGCTCCTCAGCGTGTGCGCTCTATCTTCGTGTTCGACCCACCTTTGACCAAATCTTAGTCGGCAGTCAGAACCGAACGCAGCTGAATAATACGCTGGAGCTGGAGTACTCAACTTGTCCCCTAACAAGCCTAGGCTATGGAAATCTTGAGACCAATCCTAATCTTTCAAGCACTTTGTTTTCAGAGACCACAGGCAGAAGTCCGGAATTGGGAGCTCTGGGGCGCGGTGGGCCGGCTGACGAGTCAAGTAGGCAGGGACCCCGATAAGTCTCTTACCAACCTAGGCTCCAGGTTTAACACATCATCACTTGCCGGATATTTGATATCGGTGCAATAAGAGGGTCATTAGCTAATTAGATCGAGAAAGTGCCGTCTTCAAATTGCGCTAGGGGGGGTCCACATGCCAAATCACGCAAACTGAGACGTGCTCATTTTGTTCCCGAAGACCCTTGGAGGTGTCCTTCTTCTATACCTTGTCAGAGCCTCAAAGCCTGTATTGTTTCGAAGAACTTTAATAGTGTCTTAGTCAGTAATACCTTTGCAGGGTAAGTGCACTAATCCAGAAGGCCCTTTCACAATCTGTTGACTCCATTTTAAGCAATATATTAGTTAGCCGTCTTGACGTCCAGGACATCAAGGACGAATGCGTAGACGCATATGAACAACTCGAGAGAAAGAAATATGAATGTTTGGGACGTCCAAATGTGCTTACACTAAGTACTCGATCGGTAGCCGGAATGATAAACAACTGCGGTATCGTCAAACCGGTATACCAGTCGAACGGTAACGTTGACGAGAAATGAACCCCCCCCACACCAGCTCTGTCAAGACATCTACCGCATCTATCCATGTCCTTCCGAGCCCAACGCGCTGAAAAGAGAAAACCCCAGGGACTTCAGGAGAATTCATACCTGGGCACTCATTGCCGATGGCGATGTCACTGATCCGCCCGTCCGCTTCATGGGAATCTTCGACACAGTGGGCAAGGGCGGAATTCCAGAGTTTGCCGGTTCGCTCAGCGTCGATTGGCTCAAGCCCCATTACCAGCACGTCTCGAGCGTCGTCTCCGAGGCTTACCATGCCTTATTGCTACATGAGCGCTTATATGCACTTCAGCCATGCTTCGTCTCCCGCAACACGAGTATGGGCCGTCCTACGTCATCACGAAACGCTGGTTTTCCGGTACGCATTACGACATTGGCAGGTATTAGCACTTCAACATTTTAAGGGGTATCCTCTCATAAACTCTCGAGAACATACTTCCTCCGACTTGGGCCTGGACGAGCAAAGCAATCAAGTCAAACGAGGTTCTGGTTCATCTGGTCTTCAAGTGGATGTTGGTGTGCGTTGATGCACACGACCCTTCTGGCTTTATCATCCCAAAGGGAAACATCAACCGTGAGCTAGACAGACTAAATAGCAGCATCCTAAGAGACCAGAATACCGGCGATGGCGATATTTAAAACCACATACTGCACTTTGTGCCCCTGAGGGGGTACCTTGGCATCACGCTACCGACAGTCTTCAGAAAGTGGCCGAACACTCGGCTATATCGGTTGTTCTTTGTCTGTATACCAAGGTATGTTCCCAAGTTCAACGAATAACTACACAGGACCTGATCCCGATATAGACGAGGATATCATCCAGAAGCTAGCCAACTTATCAAGCTCGACGCCCGTCGAGAGGCTGGCTGACACACGATACCCTTCAGTATCATAAGGTAGATGATTGCTTAGACGTTAGTGCGCGCATTAATTTTGGTCATTACTGGTGTGTACAGGATCAAGGGCTGAGAGGCTCTCTTGTATGATGTGCGGTTCACCATACTGAGTGACATTGGTGTGACAGTAGCTTATCTTGAAGAAATGAAGGGTAGTTTGCCTTTTCCATAACCGTCCAAACGCCTCTAGAATGCTATGAATATGAAAAGGTTATCGCAAATGAAGTAAAAGTTAAAAGGAAACGATTATCAGGACCGCCACGCGCTCTCCATTGTAAAGTATCGCTTTAGGAAATGGTCGCCAAAGTGGCAACCATTACTCGGAAAGGCGGATGCGGTCGTTTGTACGTCGCCAACAAAATATGCTCTTGACCCATTCCCACGTGTGAATGGCCATGCTCATCGTCCCGAATATAAAAAAGGGTATCACGCTGTTCGAAAACAAGTACATCAGACCACCAGACTGCTTGACAACATCAAACAGTTCGCCTCGCATAATACGCAGCGATTCTTCCTCATTTTTCCATGGACCCACCAAGCGGAATTTCGTGTTGAAGTTGCTACCCATGGCCCATGTGTATACGGCCTTGAAGCCCTTGGAAAGGACGTAAGTGAAGCGGGGGGCAGAGCCGATGTCGAGAGCCAGCTGGTATACGTAACTCTCATGATCAACGCCGCGCTTCTCGGCCCAGGGATCACGGCCGCAGCGAGGATGTAACTTCCAGTCCATGTCGTATCCAGGCAGGGCATTCGGGTCGAGAGGATCGGAGTTTGGCGAATATGTGAGGCCAGGGACGTTGGGATATTGGGACTGGAGGAGGCGGAGGACCCAGAATTGGGTTTGCATCTCAGCCAATGTTGGGATGGCCCCTTCATATGATGTTAGTAATCGGTAAAGTAAGAATTTGATGGAGGGACGTTACCCAAATTCGGCCTCACAAAGCCGATGAAGCCCACAGAAACGTCATTAGAGTGGTATATGGCCCGGACATCCGCCGTATCTGGTGTGCCATAACTCTCGTCCAGAAAAGGGAAGCGGCGGGTGTATCCTGTCGCAAACAGAACCACGTCCGGTTTCACAACCATCTGCTTCATCTTCTCGGATTCCGGCCTTCCAGTGTCACGGAAGTGCATGACCCCGTCGTCGTCGACATACTCGGGCCAGGGCGCGACATCAATGTACCGTCCCTTGGTGTCGATGTCGTACTCCTTGATGTAGAAGAAGAATCGACGAATTCGCTCCATGATGGAAAGCGGACGGCGCCAAGGTGCGGATATGTAAGGGACTGCTCGGCTAGATTTCGCAGGGAAGACTATGGTCATTGGTCAGTTGGTTTCTGCATGTATTGATCCAGGGATGCATACAGTGGTCGATGTGCATCCTCTCCCGAGGCATCCATCCAATAAGTTGGTCCCAACCACCAGCCGCCCCGCCCATCAGCGAAAAAGTAACGTCGATCTGTTGGTTGTAGAAATCCCAAAGCAATTGACTAGTCTGCAGCTTCGGAGGCACATATGCTGTGTCGAACAAACTTGCAATTGAACAGTCAACAGGTTTCTCCTTGAAGTTGAATCCCTTTCCCCAGAACCCGAACATGGCAGGAGCCGGCGCAGTCTGCGTCAATTAGTGCTTGAGTGGTGATATCTGGTAGGAAGCAAACGTACCTTTGGTGCCACCACAAAGCCGTCCCTGTGACACATGACAACGTGCTTCACGCTCTCGGTTGTGGCAGCGAGCTGGCCGAGGTCTTGTGCGGTTTCTCCGGTGCCGACAATCACGACCGTCGGGTTTGCACTCTTGATATCCCGCAGCTGGTCGCGGGACTTGAATTCCGATGAATGGAGCACCTTGGGAATCTTCTCGAGGCCCTTGAAAGGTGGAATCCTTGGTTCGACGTTCAGCCCGGAGCAAACGGCGACGGCATCGCATGCGTAGTCCAAGGTAGTGCCATTGGAACGAGTAACGGTGACGATATGGCCTCTATCTTCACCCCGACGAACGCGAGTGACTTTGGATGAACATTCGATGTGAGGCCGCAGCTCGAAGCGGTCACAGTACTCGTTGAGGTACTGGACATAAATCTCAGGGGTGACGTAATCAGGGGCGTCCCGGGGCAGACGGTGATCGGAGAAGGCAGTGAGATATTTTGACGATACAAGCTATGGCCGTATGGTAAGCTTCACCCATCCAACAAGGGGAGCGATCCGTTCGAATGATGCTACGTTGCCTGACTGCAAAAACTTACCTCCGCATCTTCGTAGACGCGATATTTGAATGTCCCTCCAATATCTTCTTCGGCCTCAAAGACACGAATCTCGATGGGCTCAATTGCAAAGTACAGGTGCGCCCACTTGAGATACCTCGCCGTCGACAGACCGGCCGGTCCGGCACCGACCACGGCGACCTTAAGCGGCATGGTAGTTAGCCAGCGCGCGGCGCCCGTAACTTTTTAAGTTGCTTTCTTTCCAAGGTCCTCCGATGTTGCAGTGCACAGAAAAGAGAGAGAGAAACAGCCCGGGGAGACTGGGAGCACACACCCTCGGGCGCCACGAGGAGCTTGAAAATAAGTGTCAAAATGCTGGCGCAGGGAATAGTGGCGGAGGGATGGATGAGACGACGGGGAAAACGTTTCGGTCTTATGGCTTACCTCCCACTTTCACTAGCATCTGCACAGACAAACTCAATCACACACCTACGCTAGGGACAACGGCAATACTCGGTGGGCGAAGGGGGCTTCTCGTGGTTTCTCGTTTCCATCCAAGAATATGCCTGCTGAACCCTACTCCCAAACAGGCATCAACGAGGAAACATCCGGAGATAGCCTTGAGTTGGTGGTACGATTCTAGCGTACCTACCTACGTGCGTAGGACTGGTCTTTTAGGGGGTCCCGACGGAGAGGTTCGGTAACTGTGGATAGACCTTGCCAAATGTGCAGTAGTGCGACTTGTTGTTCTGCTAGTTCCGTCTAATAACAAGGGCTGTCCTTGTTCCTGTCATGACACTCCAAGACCTAAGCGGGGCCAGTAATATCTCCAGCGGGGCAGTCGTGTCGTGCGGGGATATCGATTCTTGACTATTAATTGCCTCGGATTGGATCGGGATGTCCTCGTCTTCCGTCCCGTAAGATGATCTGGGAACTCGTCGACCGCTGGACCCTATAACCGGTACTTGAATAGGCTGTGGAGTCGCGTGTTTATGGTGCCGGTCTCAGATATGGAGCAGGGTATGAATAACTGCACCATCACAATGAGCCGTCTGCCTCATTTGCAATTCGGGCTTGGTGGCATTCGGTCTGGGTCCGTGTGGACGCCGGACCAGGTCAAGCACGAAGGAAATCACCAAGCGGCGTCGCGCCGTAGTGTTCGAGAGCCAAGACTAAGAACAACGGCGCCCCTGCCTAGTGCTTTCGTCCGTCCAGTCAAGCCAGGAAGCAATTGGTCGAAATAGGTTGGGAGCGGTTAACAGGCAGACACATTGTGGGGCAGCACTTGAGTCATCAAAGTACTTCTTGAAGTCTCTCGCTTAATCCTGCACAGACCTACGCACAGACCAGCTCACCCTTTTCCTAGAGAAAAAAGAAGAAAACAGAGATATCTCTATTAGCTTAAGGTGCATCTAGAATATAGTAGCATAAATCAACTTTTTAGAGGAATTTACTCTTAGAGACTCCCCTTTAAGTTTGAGATAATTAGGCTATAGTATATACTATTATAGAAGCTCTATTTTTCTCTTTTTGTTAACTTAGAAGTTAAGGATTTGAAGTTGGTGGTGTGGGGACAGAGAAGTTGGTGGTGTAGGGACATAAGTGACTTAAGAGGAGGTGGGTTAGTACTTTGAGATAGTCTGAGATGCTAAGGTTTGACCCGCAATCTGTCTGCCTGTTAACTGCTACCAATAGGTTGCCACCCTCACCGGCCCAGAAGCTCATTAGCTGACTGATGGCTGTCAACTCGAGTGTGGGATGGCGTTGCGGACGTACACACCAATACAGAATAACCAATCCGTCTGTCACATTTTAGTGTCATGTCAGCTTGATGTTAGAGCAAGCTTACTCCGGATTTATAATCAGCACCTGACAGCCACTTCAGCTCTGTGAAACCTGCACTATTAATAGGTCCTTTTTGTTTTTTTGTTTTGTTTTGCAATTGCCGCTACGGTGGAGAATGGGTCTAATTGTTTCCAAGCATGGGAGGTCTCGGTGTCGAAGCATGAGTCGCTTTCGCCTATGTAGTTACGCTAGCTACGTCACAGCCACTCCCGATTTCGCTTGCTGCATTCGTCTGTTTATTCGATGCCACAAAAAGGTTAATTGTTATTGAACCAACGATGAAGTTTCTCACGATTTCATCAACTTCTTACCGAAACTTTCGTTTCTATCGGTTATTTCCCGTCTTGTGCACCCATATTCGTGGATGATGGCGAAATCCAGCGAATTGCGTGCTTGCAGACATTTCCTTTCCAGTCAGCCCATATTGAATAGTGACGTGGCTAAATTCTATGGGTTACTCTGCTCAAGAGCTAAAAAGACTCAGTTCTCACATACTGCAATTGCACGCCATGGCCTTGGCTTGTAAACCCATGCTTTTGGCCCGGGAGCAAGACCAAACATCTCACCAAACGTATTACGGATCTTAATGGCTGCAATACAAGTTGCCATTGTGGATTTTCCGGGGAATTAAAGTATTGTAGCAGTGGCAAGAGCCAATACAAGCGCGACACATTACCAAAAGAGGGGATTCCTGCACGTGGGTGTCAAGGAGGGCGGACGGACGGGCGGGCGGGTGTGTTCTCGGTCAAAGATCCAACAAAGCCCACTGTCACCTCGATACCATAGTCAGCCCCTATAGCAACGGCGGATTCTACCAATGTCAAGCAATGGGACTGGGCTGTTGCGGCCTTAACATTAGCCTGAATGATCTAGGATGGGTAAAGACTGAGCTGAGTTTCGGTCAACCACCATGGGCCTTGTCTTTGCATTGTTGGGTCCGTACCGCTCTTGTATAATCGTATCATGGCTGAATAATATGGCTATCTATTTGTCGTGATATAAGCCGTAATTGCGCAGTGGCAATTACGGATCCGCTTTTGTCATCACACTATTTTTATGTTGAATTTTCAAGCGTCGTAGCCAACGCAAATCCAGCTTGACGCATCATTCAAATCTCCCTTGCCGTCCCATGATGCATGGCCTGGGTACTTGCAGATCGGACGCTGCCTCAAGATGCCATGGCTAACAGTATCGTTGGCGTACTTTGTTGCCACGAGCTCGTTGATCTCTTTCCCCCCTTCTACCCAAGAAACCAGCGCAAGCAGAGCATCATGCTGTGGGTCATCGAGACCAGGCACGGGAAACACGTGCTGCCCATTTGCCTCCAACTTGGACGAGTGCTCGCTGGCTCCAAAATACCACGGGGCGTCGTACACGCTCCCCGAGCAATGCTGCATGCCCGGCACAAAGAAAAGACGATAAAATTCGTCCAGATTAATGCCTTGTTCTGCCATCGCCATCCACGTCTCGTCGTAGAGGACACGGCTGACGTCCGTGGGGATAAGACCATCAGCATACCCGTGGTATTGGACCAGCTTACCGCCTCGTCCATGGAAGGCTGATAGGTTGAAGTTGTTCGCGTTGACATTCCCGGGATTGCGCTTTGCCGCCTCGACAAAGGTGGAGTAATTGAAATCGACTTTCCAGTTCCAGTCCAGATCGTCGAACAAATAGTTCTTTGCGTAGTCTGTGCCATACAAACTCGGCTCATTGTTGGAACCGAACGAAGACGGCATCTGCACCTCGGATCCAAGGCCGAAGTTGGGGTAAATGTATGTCAGACTATTGACATTTGCATCCAGCTGGATCAGGGGCAGATACAACTGTTTCAGCGTCGACACTTGCGGCGCTGTGAGACATGCCGACCGATTGACTGGGCTGGACGTGCAGAGAAGCTTCTCCGGTCGAAAGTTGCAATGCTTAGGATCCATAATGACACCGTCGTTAACGCCATCGGAACTGTCGCACTGCCGCAAGACCTCCTGACCAATCACTTCGAACATGCCATTGGGGAGGTACCCGGGCCCGTCCACCGGAAGGTTGATGGCGCCGACTTTGAGCTGCCACAACTGCTGGCTCGTAGACATCCACGCTGGAGCACCAGCAAGAATACCGTCAAAGTCCTCCGGATGATCCTGCGCTGATTTGACACCTTGACGCCCTCCTGTCGAGCAGCCAGAATAGTAGGACTTTTTTGCCGCGTTTCCGTAGTACCCCGCCACAATTGACTTGGCCAGAATAGTCGAGCCGTGGAGACTGCGGCCAGCCCAGTCAGCTTTTGTTTCTGGATTATTAAGCGCCCAGCTCATGTCCTGAGATGTTGAGTTGTGGCCAGTCGATGTCGAGATGGTTGCAAAGCCGTACTTGGCGCCTGTGCCCATTGCGTACCAGTTGATGCCCCCCGAGAAGCCACCGTTGCCAACAGCAAGAAAGCGCTTGTTCCACTCATCTGGAAGGAATATGCCAAACGTGTACGATGAGGTTGACGAAGATGTGATGTTGATAGTGGCTGCACAGAGCGAGGGCAGATGAGTTGCGTTCTGGGGATATGCTACATTTCCTGCCTCGCCGAAACTGCCATTGCTGCTGATTGAATAAGCCATCAAGACCTCTGCCTTATCATCTTCCGCAAGGAGACTATTGATACCCTCGACTGAGCAGCGAGTAGAAAGTCCATGAGAGAGGCCCTGCACAGCATGGATTGCCACCCAGAGCACAAGGCCGAGGAGGCTTGGCGCAAACGGCATGTTGTCCGACAGAAACGTTAATAGACTTAGGTTGATTTGGTGTTGCCTCTACGGCGCATTGCAGCCCTTCCTCCACCTTGTTCTTAAATTGAGAAGGTTGTGACTCTCTCCGAGTGCCACTCTAGCGTCAACCAGGATCACCCAATCGTGCCTTCGCTTGATTCCTTAAGCTCCATCTAGATTCTGCTCGAGACCCACAGGGAATGCTGCCAACCCCGCATTCTCGGTGTTCTAACCTACCGCGGATGAACATAGCCGTATTAGTTGACTTGAATGCGAGGCAAAGCTTGATTTAGAGGTGGCCTGAGTGAAACTCAGGAAAAACATAACTCCATGCTGACCGACATCGGGCTCCTGTGCAGCGCATGATGTCATTGCCTTTAATTCCAATCTCGACGCTTCTGTTGCAGATGCCAAAAACACGACGGCAGAGGATGCCACTAATGAGAAGAAGTCCTCTGTAATCGAGTAGCCGGAGCCTGCAACTGTGGACGCGCCTGCTACTGAGGAGCCCGCGGCTGAGGGGAACACTACCCTTCCGGTAAGACTGCTCAGCACTGAAGCCAATGCGGAGGCAGCAACTGGGGTCGGTACCTCTTGTGTAAGCTCTGCACTGATGACGCTGGGCAAAGCATAAACAAATCCGATCGGGCAATTGGTTGTTCCCTGGTTCGTTTGCAGGCTTTCAGAAGCGTTGTTTTGTGCAGCAGAACAGCTGGGCTAGTCCTATGTCACTTTGAGCCTCCAGCCCAATATACATGGTTCCTCAGATATACTCGCAGACATGCTCGTATGCCTGCAGCCTGCAGCTATGACGGCAGGTGACATGGGGGGAGACAATACGAGGAGGATTCGGTCGAGCCCCACAAAGCGTCAATGATTGTGATTCCTTGCAGCACTCGTTTAGAAGGGTGGTAAGTCGATTTCCTGTCTAGCATCTCACACTAGCAGCAATAGTCGAATACAGAACTAAGATACTTCCAAAGGTTTTTGAAGTATAATAGCAGCTGCTTGGCAGAACAGAAACAAGTTCTGATGTATGCTGTGTTGAAGGCTAGGTCAGTTATGGACTTCGTAGAGCTAGGAACGTAGTTCTTAGCGCTAGGTGTTTGATCAAATTACCTGATGCCTGGACAAAGACGTGAGGTGCAAATTCGTGTCGAAGTACATAAATACATTGTTGCCCTATGTACTTCTATTAGCTCCTATAAACCCTGGCACTTTGACAAGTCAGCGCGCCAACACAGGGCGATTTGATGGCAGCTGAGCGGCTATCCCTGTTTCTGTAGGCTACGCAACAAATCGGAGGTGGGTGATTGGATGGCCTGAAATTCCCTAAGACCTCTCAAGTCTTAGATATTATTAGACGTTCTCGTATACGAGAAGCATGTTGTCATGGAAGACACCATGCTGACATCTCTCGACGCGCGGCAGGTTCTAGTACGTGTAATACGGGCAAGCGGCATAAGGGTCAGATTTGGACGCAAAAAAACATGCAATAATCATGCGCCTGAAGAGCTGCAGCGGTATCGATCGGCGTCCTGTACCCTGCATAGGATCGCTCTAGGAGGTAGCCCATTACAAGGACAAAAAAGCAATTATCTGCAAGTCGGAGTATTTAGGAACTGGATGGACTCGTATCATTCACATTTCGGCCAGGCGCCGCTAACCTCCACTATCAACATTTTGTCGAGCCTCTAGAGCCGTCCTTAAAGTCTATTTTCACGCCGAAATGCATTTCTCTAGTCTTCTCGCCACCGCCTTCGTGGCCACTGCCTCGGCCAAGACTACGGCCTACCCACCGATCAATCTGGGTCGGTTCTATTATCCCCACGGAAATCAATTCGTTGCGTGGTCACCATTCACTCCTACGACCACACAAGAAGTCGCCGAGGTGTGCGATGCCCGCGGTGCGATAAGAGGAACAGCGACTTGGACCGCCGTCAGAGTCTGGAACACCTACGTCTTCGATCCCATCTGCCGCAACCCCTTCAACATCACCGACGATGTTACCAACACCACTTACTACAACTTAGAGCTTGCATGTGTGGATGACGACATCCCTATCACGGCAGAGCCCGAGGTGACCGCCGTCGTGGACAGGAACACCAACAAGACCATCGAAACTTGCATCCCGGTCCCGACAGACAACGGGCTTGGCGGCGGAGTGAGCTGCAGCAACCCAACTAATGGAGGTGTCGCGTTTCAATTTGCCTGCACTCCTCCTCGTGCCTGAAAGATCTGTGGCGACAGAGATATGGGCGAAGCAACTCTTGCTAGACACTCGTTGGACCATTTTATGTCAACTCAAGGACGTGGAATCTGGCTTGACACACTTTTAATAGAATCGCATTTCATAGCATGCATATGAGAACGACATAAAGATGCACCCGAACCCAACCTGTCGCTGTTGAAAAGTTTCTAGGTACTCACGGCGCACTTTGTTTTGCCGGTGAGCTGAAAGTCGACAGTCCACGACCAGCATTGTATCGGCAAGCTATTGCGAAGCACATGATATGTCAGTCACTGTGCCTATTTAACGGCTTCGTCTTTTGCGACATAAGGCTTCTTGTAACTCAGAAGAGCTGAAAAAAGAGCCTTGTACCAGATGGATCTTTGTGTTTACCTTTTTCTCACTGCATGGTAATTTTGCTAGTGCTGCTTACCAATAATCAACTCGCGGAGCTCCCCAGCCAAATAACTAAACCCATATTTCAGTCAATGACATCACAAGCTGAACGAATTGGGATGCTGGCGAGTTCCAGCTTGGGATTAGCGCCGGCCTCTCCACGCTCCGTCTCCTGAGTCGTGATCGTGAGTGAAGGGCCCCTAGTCCCGTTTGGGATACATTCTGCGCCAGTTGAGAAATAAAGCGATGTACCCACCGTTCAGACTGGTATGAACTGCGAGGCGCAACCGATCATTGCAGCTCAGATGCGATCTCAGTAGGAGAGTATGATGCACTTATCTGAGTACGGTCAAGGATTGTATTTTCAAATGAAGCTGCTCAGGCGCGCGACGGGACTATTTAACGTGCCTATATCCCCGTTACATGGTGATGATAGCTATATTCCCAACGACATACTCTCAGATGTGGGGCATCACTGTTCCTTATATCATTCCAACTTGACTTGAAAGGTTTCGCCTGGTCTCTCTCGATCCTATCGGACTATCAAAAACAATGCCTGAAAACCAAGCTGCCTGGCTCACCGGCAAGAAGGTCAAGCCTCTGGAGGTTCGATCCGCAGCTTACACGCCGCCTGGTGAGAATGAGATCGTCATCCACAACCGAGCCGTGGCCGTCAACCCCGTCGACTGGATCAAACAGGACATTGGCGACTTCATGTACGAATGGGTCAAGTACCCGATGATCCTAGGCAACGATGTTGCAGGTGACGTGGTCGAAGTTGGCTCCGGCATCAGTGCAGCCCGATTCAAGGTCGGAGACCGCGTCCTTGGGCACGCAGTCGGCCTCGACAAGCGAAGCAACAGGACTTCGGAAGCTGCTTTCCAACACTACGTCGTCCTGAGGGCTAATCTCACTTCAACGATCCCCGACTTCATCAGCTTCGAGCAGGCCTGTGTGGTGCCCCTCGGTGCATCGACTGCCGCTTCTGGCCTCTTCGACAAAGACTTTCTCAACTTGCAGCTACCGAGGCTCGACGCAAAGCCAAAAGGCGAGACGCTCTTGGTCTGGGGTGGATCGACAAGCGTGGGCTGCAATGCGATCCAGCTCGCTGTTGGTGCAGGGTACGAAGTCATTGCAACGGCGTCGCCCAAGAACTTCGGATACCTCAAGACCCTCGGCGCAAAAGAGGTATTCGATTACCGCAGCGCCACCGTCGTCCAAGATATCATCGCGGCATTCCGGGGACGAATCTCCGCCGGCGCCATCGCCATCGGGGCCAACTCCCTCGTTCCCTGTGTCGACATCATCGCGGCATCAAAGGGACGGAAGTTTGTTGCACAGGCTAGCGCTGCCGGGACCGGGAAACCGCCTACCAGCACGACTGCGCTGGTGTCCATGCTGTGGGCGCTGGCTTCTGAAAGTGTTACAGTCTCTGTCAAGGGCAAGCTTTCTGGGGTTCGAAGCAAGTTTATCTGGGGAAGCGACGTGATGGCGACCGAGGTTGGCGCGGCCATTTATCAAGACTACTTACCTGACGCCATGGCTCAGGGCAAGTTCACTCCGGCACCAAAGGCGGAGGTCGTTGGAAATGGCCTCGGATCAATCCAAGAGGCGTTTGGAATAAGTTACAAGGGGGTGTCTGCGAAAAAAGTGGTTGTTTCTCTCTGAATACCCACAGCCAATTTCGGTTTTCTGTCTGTGCTGCATTGTTCATGTTCTTATCCGGTTGGTGACCCATCGTACCAAGCAAATGTTTTTAGTTTAGAGGCTGTTTCGGTCATTGCTCAGTGAAACAGTGGGATCTCTGAATGTTTTGTCCATTGATAGATCTACTGCTGAAGCCTGTGTTTCTGCAGTTTCTGATTCGGTTGAAATCTAATTCTTTGTAACTCCCATCGACAGCCCCTACCGTTACTTTGATCCCTGGCGCCGAGCAAAGCCTAGCCAAGATCCGCCCAATAGGAAGAAGAAGAATACGTACCAAGCTTTTCTTAGCGATCAGATGCCAATACCTACTGGTAGGTTCGTCGCATTTACCCCAACGGGAGCTTCGCTCGACACTGATCATCTGCCGGCGTACCTAGTTTACCAACTACCGTAGTACCTGCACCCCGAGGCCGGCCCGAGCGCGGGGTAATCTTCCATGTATGGTGTACCTATGCTTATGCACGTGGAACTGGTTGGGTTCCAGGATTGAGTCGCAGCGTTCACGCGGCCCCCTTCGGTGTGTCAGACCTTGACTGGGCGACGGCGTTGTACTCCCATGGGTCGTCGCACGCGTGGCAAGTAAATGCTTGCAACCTGATGAGCAGTTCTTGAAGGACGGATCCGCCAATCTCTTGCATGGTTAAAGAATGAATGTACCACGGCGCCCACAGCCAAACCCCCTAATGCCTATCCTGCTGCTAGCAACAGGGGAGATGCACCTAATGAACAGATACCCTGACTGGCGGTCGCCAGATGTGGGTTTGACATTGGAATTCCACTCATGCAGCTCATGCAGCTCGTGTTCCCCTGAACCGGACGTCGCTAGACGTGGGTAATTAGTACCTTGGGAAGCCACTTGCACGGCTTGTGTTCACCCGGGCACTGTGGTTTGATTGGGCCGCATCGGGCTGTGTCGAGAATAACGACACTCGGCACTGGCTTCCGTTCCAATCTTCGGTTCCCGTGACCTGGACATGTCTGGTCACGTCGGCGTGAGGTTCCTCTCAAATGGCACCCTGGCATTAATAGTTCGGTCAGGCTTGCAGTGCCAACCTGGAAGGTGACAGTGGAAATACACCATGTCCATCCTGATTGGAGGGAATATCTGACGGTTCAGTCTCCATCGCATACCACTGCTCTTTGATCCGTGTCTCGGACTTGTCATCTTAATTGGGAGTTCGGATGATATTACGGACACAAACGAGGCCTCGGACGCCCGACAGTTTAAAAGCTCACGATGTGCCGGTACTCCTTTTCTATCGAGCGGTTTAGAATGCCGCTCACAGGCGTTCTCATATCTCCTTTGCTGCCGTAGCCCCTATTGCAAGCGATTGGACATGACAATGTCTTCACGATCCAGCTTTGAACGCGCCTGCGTACTCGCCCTGGGCCTTGCTGCTACAAGGTCCCTTGTCGCTGCCGGGCCCTGCGACATCTACGCCTCTGGTGGCACGCCGTGCATCGCCGCACATAGCACCACCCGCGCTCTGTACAGCGCCTACAGCGGCTCTCTTTACCAGGTCAAGCGCGGCTCCGATGGTGCTACGACTAACATCGCGCCGCTGTCCGCCGGCGGTGTCGCAAATGCTGCCGCCCAAGACACCTTCTGTGCGAAGACGACCTGTCTCATCAGTGTCATCTACGACCAGTCCGGCCGCGGCAATCACCTCACCCAGGCACCGGGCGGCGCTTTTACCGGCCCGGATGTCAACGGCAACGACAACCTCGCCAGCGCGATCGGCGCACCCGTCACGCTGAACGGCCAGAAGGCGTACGGCGTCTTCATCTCGCCCGGCACAGGCTACCGGAACAACGCCGCCCAGGGCACAGCTAGAGGCAACGAGCCGGAGGGCATGTACGCCGTCCTCGACGGCACCCACTACAATGGCGGTTGCTGCTTCGACTATGGCAACGCCGAGACCAGTAGCACCGACACGGGCAACGGCCACATGGAGGCCATCTACTTTGGTGACAGCACGGGTTGGGGCACCGGCGCCGGCAGCGGCCCTTGGATCATGGCTGATCTCGAGAACGGCCTGTTCTCCGGAGTCAGCCCCGCCAACAACCCTGGCGACCCGTCCATCACAGACCGCTTCGTCACGGCAGTCGTCAAGGGAGGTCCGAATCAGTGGGCGATCCGCGGTGCCAATGCCGCGTCCGGGGCGTTGACGACGTTCTATAACGGTGTGCGCCCGAACAAGTCTGGGTACAATCCGATGAGCTTGGAGGGAGCCATCATTCTTGGCATCGGCGGTGACAACAGCATCAGCGCCCAAGGCACCTTTTATGAGGGCGTCATGACCACTGGCTTTCCATCCGACGCCACCGAGAACGCGGTGCAGGCCAACATTGTCGCAGCCAAGTACGCCACAACCTCCCTGAACAGCGGTTCGGCCCTTACCGTCGGCTCCTCGATCTCGCTGAGAGCCACTACCGCCTGCTGCACGGCCCGGTACCTCGCACACACTGGCTCAACGGTCAACACCCAAATAGTCACGTCCTCGAGCAGCACCGCCCTTAAGCAGCAGGCCAGCTGGACCGTCCGCACCGGTCTTGCAAACAGCGCCTGCTTCTCGTTCGAGTCCAAGGACACCCCCGGCAGTTTCATACGGCATTACAATTTCCAGCTCGCGCTTAACGCCAATGACGGCAGCAAACAGTTCGGTGAAGATGCCACGTTCTGCACGCAGGCCGGTCTCAACGGCCAGGGCGACTCGATCCGGTCCTGGAGCTATCCCACGCGGTACTTCCGCCACTACACCAATGTCACCTACATCGCCAACAATGGCGGCGTTCACGTCTTCGATGCCGCCACTCTCTTCAATGACGACGTGAGCTGGGTCATCAACAGCAGCTTTGCGTGAAAGATTTGGGTTCTATGGGAACACTATTGAGTAATACTAGGGACCGTTTTTATAAACCTGATAAACCAAATTACAAATCCATTCAATACTTGGCTTGCTTCTTCAGTATGTATATATCATGATAATACCAAGGGCAAATATATTTCACCTTACATTTCCAGCATATTGGATCGTCCTGACGACTTGAAAAGTGAAGAAGAAAATAAACATAAACCAAACCCGCAGGTGGATTATGCTTGTTGGTGCCTGGAGACCGAAGTGACCATGTTTCACCAACGTCTTGTGATGGAAGGTCTGGTGTAACATGCGCTACGGGAAGAATACAGAACGAGGGTAACCTGGCCGAACGTGTCAGGGCCAGGTTACCGGCAGCAGCATCACCCAGCGTCTAGCGTGCGAGAACCAGGAGCCAGAGAGCTCAGTGGACGGTTTGCGTTGCATATGTAGTAAGTCATCTGGTCAGTTAATGGCAAACGGTATTAAGTCAAACCATACTGGGTGTACCACACCATATCACTCTTCGGGAGAGACCTAGGTTACAGCGCATATCATCGGATGAACCCCACGCAAATACAAATTATACAATATTGAATATTAATGGATAATAACAAGCTTGGCCATTCGAGTGGCTCATCCAGCTACCAAGAGCCTGCAAACCTTCACGATTCATGCACACCTTCCGCATCAGGCTAGAGTAGCCAAGGGGCAACGGCCCGCATAGCATGCATGATTCGTTCCTTCGTTGATTTTTGCAACATTCAAGCTTTGGACGAAGAAACAAGTGGATTTCTTATCTTGGCACAGATCAACGCTTATTGCGGAGTATATGTACTACAATATGCTTAAAAATGGGCATTCGTTAACCCGGGTATGCTACTACGTAGAGATTTCCCAATGGCTTATCTCGTGAGCGGCAATTAACACTGCACCCCACTCTAAATCATTGGGTCAGGCTCATTCTATGACATTGATATGGGGTTAATGCACTCTCTACCCCCATCAACCAGAGTTATCATGTTATCGCCCGTACCTATTCTCCCTAACCCTGACTCGCGATGCCGACGGAAGATAAACAGGCATGATCATTGCCGGTACCTGACCACTCTAGAAAAATTAGAGCGAATCCTTTTCCCCACGATATTTCCCTTGCAAAGTACCTCACGCCATTGATTGAAAACGCCGAGACAACTTACAACAGTGGTCACGATGGGAGAACCAGGACGGCAAGTTAAGACGAAGATCAAGTACTTTGATGACCCTGGAGTACCATTGGTGCCCATGGTGATTGGGGGGTGAGACGCCAATAACATGACAAAATATTCCCACGCTGACAGGGGTTGATAATTAGCCCGGAGCCTGGCAAGCCGCAACCTAAAATCGAGATTCCGACGACGATTACAGATATCACCGGCAGAGAAGATGAATTCACGCTCGACGTCCAAGGATTCCACTACGTGAAGCATGAGAGCCAGGTGACGAACTGGGACGATGATGAAGAGATCAAGCGAGTGAACTATCCTGAAATGGAGAAGCTGTGTTGGAAGGTTTTGGCGGAAACCGAGAACATGTAAGCGAACTCCGTTTCACGATAGTTCTGTTGCCCCAACTCACAACCTATCACAGGCCTAAACCCTGCTTGGTGCACATCATGACGCACATCATCCGCCGTGGACCTAAGGATGGCGAAGGCCCCCAAGGTCCGGCGCCGTTGTACGGTGTCCACGTCGACCAGTCTTTTGCAGCTGCGGAGGGTGTTGCCCAGAGATGGCTGGGAGATAGGGCAGAGGAGCTGCTCAAGAAGCCACGATATCAAATCATCAACGCAAGTGTGCGGCGGCGCCGATTGTAGCTCCAAAACTAATCGTATATCTAGATGTGGCGGCCGATTCGCCCCATTACGCGAGATCCCTTTGCCGTTTCCGACGCCAGAACCATCCCGGACTCAGACCTGGTGTTCGTGCCGGTACGATTCCCGGACCATGACACCGAGGCGGTGGAAGTGCGCCCGCCGACGAACTCGTCTCACAAATGGTACTTCAAGGACCAACAGCAGCCAGATGATGTGTTGTTCTTCAAACAGGTGGACTCGAGCACCAAGCCGGGAGTTCCTAGAAGAGTTCCCCACTGTGCTTTCAAGGACACAGATCTGCCCGAGGGAGCCGGAGAGCCGAGGGTCAGTATCGAGGTCAGAGCATTTGTCTTCTACGATGAGGATTAGATGGATACTAGGACATGATATGAAGTCCAGACACATCAATGAACAAAGCCAGGAAGGCAAGTTGGTTTCCCATCTGAATCAGCTAATATATGTCGTGTATATGCCGAACTCACAATTGGCAGTGTGGTTGGCAAAGAAAACATGCATCGCTGGAGGCCGCAGAGAGGCTATTTCTCTGCTTATACTTGCTCATGTATGCCAACTTGGTGCAAGATTGGATGTTGTGCATGGCCTAGTTCTCGTGCGTCTAAAAGTAGGACGGTCTTCGAGGTCTCAAGTTGGTGTCTCTGGGAATCTGTTTGAATATCTATGTTCCGAGCAGAAGTGTGATGAAATTTCTAGTGCTATATGTGACATTGCAGGCGGGTGGAGTTTGCCCGGTGTATTAGTGTAATTATATTTTTGAAATGAGAAAAACGTGTGATGCCCCAGTAGTTCTTTTGCCTTTCTCTATTACCAGGCTCGCAATCAGTGAATCATTCATTCAATGGGCTCAATCCTTGAGCGACGTCAGATAGTCAAATGCCTGTTATCGTGATTAGACATAGAAATAAGTGCTTCAAAAGTCAAGACATCATATTTCGCTAGCTTGTGACGAAGTTAACACAAGATCGTTAATATCGAACAAAGCTCCGAACACATATAGTGTCAATGATGCCCCTCTATTAAACAGCAGAGCGTCTCTTTAGACTCATAAAAACTTGGATTCAGTTTTACTGGTCAGCTGTTCATTCTTTAACAGATGTGTCTTCTCTATGGTGGCTTTATGATTATGATCATATATTAGCCTAATTGCAGAGGCAGAATACAGTAATGCGGCCAATGAAGGCTAATCACAGCAGCTTCCTGTAGGCTCTACTCGCACTTTCATCCCGGCTCAAGCCAGTGCTGGCTGAAAATATAGTTACTGTAACAATCACCTCATCATTTGTCACCAGATTTTTGAACCGAACTACGAGTACTCAAGTCTGAATCGACCTTGAAGTCGGAAATCTCAGATTAAATAACCTCAAGTGCGGTCCACAAGCAGTGCGGAAGCCTCTTTGCAAAGTACCCTTCGTGACCCGTTCTTTGATAGAGCAGCTGACCCACGGAGAGCTTCCGGCGGTGACGTCCTTGATTCTGCGGGGTTTATAGCAGTATTGTAGTTGGGTCGGCGATTGTCTTTGTATAACCTTATAGCTTTTCAACACGTTTTTCGGTCGGTTAACACAAGCTTCATCCCAAAAGCTTGGATCCGGGGCTACACACCATGAAGGTCAAGCGGGGACCAGCGACGGGGTACTCAAAGTACCAGGGAAGCCCTTGCTTCCCCATGCTCACTCGACCTCGAAAGTTGCCAGTAGTCGTGAGCTTTTTGGGTACCCAAACCGGGATTTTCGTACTTCAGTAGCATGATATAGTACACTCGAAAATTCACGCCGCTTTGGCTGTAGAGAGACGGTCTTGGCTTCGTTTTTTTTATCAATGTTTCTTCGTTCTATGATCGTCTGTTCTAGAGAATTATGATGGTAGTAGGAGTGAAGGGATGGTACAGTTATACAATGAGCTGTGTCTACGTGGTATTCAAAGTCCAAACATGCCAGATGCTCTTCACAAAATAACTCCGAATGATGGCAAATTCAGTATGCAGGCTCCAGGTTCTCTGAATGAACACTCAAAACGCCGTCATCAACTTCCAACCTGTCCGATGAACTCTTGCTGCGAGGATGGACGTTGTACCCGCCAAGCAGAAAACTCCTGAAAAAATCTTGATCCCGACCCAGCCACCAGATCCAGACAGAATAGCGCCGTTGATAGGGTTCGTCGTCAAGCCGGCAATAGCGTTGGCAAAGAGCACGATACCCGTCCGGAAGCCAATTTCCTGTATTGGCGAGATCTGCGCGATCAGTGGCGCGACGAGGGATACATAGGCGCCGGAGCAGAAGCCGAAGAGCACGGCAAACGCGATGATCGCGCCGTCCGTCTTGGCAGGGATCCAGAGCGCGAGCATCCAAATAGGGGTGAGGAAGCCCACCAAGACAAAGATGTTGTACTTCCCGATCTTGTCGCCCAGGATACCCGAGGCAATACGCCCGAATAAACTTCCCGCGTTGAGCATGGAGATGAGGTATTGAGCCAAGTCGGGGTCCATGCCGGCCGCGAGCGCCTGCACCTGGATGTAGTTTATGGGAACAAAGATGCCGTAGGTGAAGAGGAAGAAGCCGATGACAACGCACGCGAACTCAAACTCCTTCAAGGGGCTAAGAAGTTGCCCCCGACTGAACTTCTGCGGGCGGGGCGGATGGAATGCTTTGATGGTCAGGTTGGCGATGATGAGCAGGGCAAGGATGATGAAGGCACAGATGCGCATCGCCCATGGGAAGCCGAGGGATTTGATTACTCGTGTAACCATGATGGGAAAGAGGATGCCGCCAAGGCTGGACCCTGTAGAGAGCACGCCAAAGGCGGCGCCACGCTTGCGGTTAAACCAGCCATGAACAACGCTCATCCCGGGCGACACAATTGCCGCAACTCCAATAGCAGAGCAGATTCCCTGGGCAAGAAGTATCTGCCAGTACTTCGTCGCAAGGGATGTCATCATGAGGCCGAAGACGTGTAGGATCGTGCCGCCAAAGATCAGCCAGCGAGGGCCATAGTGGTCATATATCTGGCCGACGAGGGGCCCCTGGAGATCATCAGCACCTCCAGCTCAGAAAAACATGGAGAAATAAAATAAGCGTTCGATTACTTACCAGGCCCATCATGAAGAAGATCTGAAGGGAAGGGATCCATGAAATGGTGCTCGGCGAGTAGTTGGGGAGCAGGTCGTTCTGGTAGTACTCCTGGAAAGCCCCCACGCCTAAACCGCGTTAGCTTTATTGTTACCAAACAAGCTTCAAGCTCGGATCATACTGTTCACCCAGCCGAAGCTGCAGAACGACGTCGCCCACGCCCCCAGCACAACTAGCCACGCTACCAGACCGCCGTCCGGCGCATCGCTTCCTGGGGGCAGCGGTTGCGTAGCATCGGTGCCTTTTTCGGGGTCGAGTTGCTGAATCGTCGACTGGCGATCAGATGAGTAATCTGTTGTGTCCTGGTCCATTTTGGCCGCGGGTCCTTGAGGCACTGCGATTGTCCCTTGCGAGTACGCCAGGGAAGAAGGATAATCTTCCTTGGACATTTGGAATACGAGTATCTCGATAGTATCCTCTGGTTGGCCAGTTGTATATGGACAGGAGTCACAAACTTTGGGGTAATACTATCGGAGCGTTGGCAATGGGAGTGAAAGTTGTCGCTTGCTATATTCGTGCAGGGAATGGTGGCGAAGAAAGTACAAGCTACCGGGGTGATGAAGGACTAAGTACTCGAGATTCTTAAGCTGGAATGAAAATTCTGGAAGCAATAATGGACTATCATCACGACGGCTCTTGTCCGGCGCCGACGCCGTACACTTGGAGATGGTATTGCATAGTTGAATTGGGGTTAATCCACCTGGCTAGGTAGTAGTGGTTTCCGATATGACCGAATGGTTCCGATATGGCCGATCTAAGCACTAATTTCAAGACTATTCCAATATCCAGAGGCTCCGGGACAGGAACGTGTATTGATGTCGGGCTCCATTCCTTTCGGCGGATGGCCCTTCTATAAACACCGAGGCCGAGCACCTCACAGCCAATCGGCCATAAGGGTGTATCCCCACCGGCGGCAGATGCCGAGACGCGGGCCTAGAGCGAGTAACACAACCCAAAGGACATCGGTGGAGTAATCTCTCATTGACAAGCTTGTTCGCTTCCGAACGTCTCATAACTAATACTATGAACTACCTAGGCGGCGAGCTTGTATGACCACTTCCGTCTCTCAAGTTGGTATTACCCGGCTAATCGGTATTGTAGAATCACATTCCCTTGTGACGACACCACCATCTGAAAGATGCCAGGCCAAAGCGATTGCGTTATGCCCTTAACCCAAAACGGGATGGATTATACCATCAAAAGAATTCAGAGTGCTCGGGCATATCGTACGCCCGAACGACAGGAAACACTAGCCGGAGACCGATTTGGGCCCGGTCTATGTTGTGCGACACCAGAGCCGCCTTCCAGTACCTTCTTTCTTACAAGGCTGTAGCGAAATCGCCGACAACCAGTCGAATATGGACAATGTCCGAATAGCTCGGCACATGTCAAACCAAAGGGTATCATCCGGAACAAGGTAACGCCGTCGCTGCCTTCAATCCTACACCATTTCCGTAGCATCGACAGGTTTTGCACCATGTACTGACTTCTGGTAGTCTGGCACCCGATCTTGCAGATATTCGACATGATCAAACGGCTCGTTATTTGATAGAGGCCATTCTGGTTTCGTCGGCCGCATGTCGGGGTCCGGGGCGTCGTGGACGGGCTGCCGCCCTAGACTCTTGCGCCAGGTGGACTTGGGCATCTCCGGCATGCTCTGCAGCGCCGCGGCGCGCTCGAAGACAGTGGGTGACGGCGGCTCGTCTGGTGCATAGAAACACTTGGCGATGTTTGGCGCCACGTGTTTGATGAAGGGTTTGAGGAATGGGAGGCAGGTGCAGATGATACCCACATTGGCTTCCACCACGCTGCGGCAGGTCAGTTTCTATGAGCAAGAGGAGGCGCAACAGGCTGCTTACCACCAGATGATGCTGATGGAGGCGGTCCAGGTAAAGTCGGTGTTGCCGAAGCCGAGGGGGATCATGACCATACGCACGATGCTTGGCCCAAGGACACTGGCCACACTGTCAGTGACAGCTCGGAACGTTGGAAGATGACACGGGGAAATGGACTTACAATCCGCCCGCCATGAGGAAGATGGTCATCTCGATCTTTTTGACGAGCCTCATTGACAAGGGCGCCAGAATCCATATAGGAAGCAACAAGATGGCGATGTCGGTGGCGACGTTGGAGACGGATAGCATCAGCCACCACATGGGTTCATTGACGCAGGTTCCTGGCACGTTATCGTTCCAGATCCTCTCCATCGGCGTGCAGAGGTAAGCCCAGCTGAGAGCGCCGGCGCACGAGTACGCCACGGTGGCGGCCATGACCGCGTACACCACCATCCTGATCGGTCGCCTCAGGGGGAAGCGCAGGTAGAAGACGAGGATCGAGGCCTTGGTGAAGAGCACGGACAAGCTGTAAGCGGCGAGGTCGACCATGCTCAGCTTGTGGAACGCAACGACTGCGGCCTTGCTGACTTCCCAGATGTGATGGCCTGCGCCATTGCGGGTCTCGTAGACCTGGATGACCGAGTACGTTGTCGCGAAGACGAGGGCGATGAAGATCAGGCAGTCGTCAAGCTGAGCCCGGCGTATCACGACCTTGGCGGTGTACAGCCGGATGGCGCAGAAGGAGATGGCGATCAGGTTCAGGAGAATGGCGACGACGAGGACCTGCGGGACCATTGACTCGGACTGGTCCTCGAAGTTGGATTCAATGCCTGGCAGCTCCACGGCCATTAGATGGGTTTCGCTGATTGTCGACATCGCATGATGGGGCTGGTGTTCGAAGGCAGATCTGAACGACACAGGTTTGTCTAGTGTTTTGCGGTATGGCAGATCAGCGGGAGGGGAGGGGGGAAAGCTCCCCATGGGACTATTTAGCGACAACATGAATCACGTCACCCTACCCACGAATCATTCCTAGCCTTCCAACAGGGAGGTTTGTTCATGATGGAAGGAAACTATGTCGGCAAATCCTTGGTGCACTCAGTGGCCTGCTTCGATTGATTGCGAGTAATGCACGCTAGTCATCGGCATACAAGTAGACTATCAGCCAACCGCTTCATCAGACAAAGCTTATTCTGTTTTTTGCGAAGACTGGGGGGACGGGCTTCCTCTCCGGTACGCATACCCGGCAACCATGATCTACACGCACACTGCTCCAGAAGAAGCAGAAGTGTGTCCCAACAGCCGCTAACCCAAATACCAAGTCAGTCCCAAGGTCCGATTTTGGCCATCTTATCTTGTTCCGAGATCGTCGAGTGGCCTCGATGAAGCCAAGCTCCAGGTTGGGGCCAAGGTTGTTTCTTGAGCCCGGAAGAAAAGCAATCGTATTCATTCCATCTTACTGGATGCCTCTAAGTCGCTTGTGGTCGGCTAAGCGGCTATGCGGGGAGGGGAAGCTTCGTCGGAAAGCTTAACTGGTCAGTCCCCTCTGTCAATCTCTCGGAACCAAGCAGAGGCGCTCGATAGGGCCCTCGCGCGGGTTGACGA
The DNA here is from genome assembly GCF_030913465.1 of Colletotrichum navitas. Lineage (NCBI taxonomy): Eukaryota > Fungi > Ascomycota > Sordariomycetes > Glomerellales > Glomerellaceae > Colletotrichum > Colletotrichum navitas. The sequence continues at coordinate 377,059 of NW_026850577.1, forward strand.
CCACCACCAACGACCAACTGGGCCGCCGATCGTGCTGCTACCGTGGGTCGAAGACCCCTGCGCCGGGACGGGCAAGCGGTATCGACACGCTTCCAGACTTGGCCGTCGGGAGACTATAGAAACTTTGTCTGTCCCCCAGGGCTGACAGGGATATGGACTGCGAGTCTTCGGACACGGAGGCTAGGCCGATTATTCTTTTCGGCTGGGTTAAAGCGAATCTTACCCCTCCAAGCCAGCCAAGCTCGACTCGTGAAATCGCGGTGATACAGTTTCCCGAGCTAAATCCCGAGCTAACATCCTGGATCTGACGCATTGCGTGCGGAAATCTTAACCTAGCGCTGGGCGTCTTGGCCAACACGCGTACTTATCGTCTGCTCCTAACAAGGTACGGCCTTACTCCTTGTGTCGATCAACCGCCTCAATGTATTATTGTACTTCAACAACTCAACCGTAGGTACTACATTGTACATTGCCCGGGGTAGGTAGAGTTTAGGTGAGCTGTTGCGGCGCCCACGCCAGTCTCTTGGAAGCGATGCTTTCGCGTTCTTGCCACTGCAGCGAGACGTTAGAATCGTCGAGTCAGTCAAGATTCAACCGTAGCAAAGCTCGAAGTCATGGCAAAGCTACTCCGTGCATGGAGATTCGAACTGGCTACAATTTGGGGAAATGGGCTGGTTCTGGTGCACATCTCTAGAAAAAGCTGCCGAACCTTCACGATACTCTCTTCAAGCTCGCTGTCGGCGGGAAGTCTGTTGTGGCTTGTCACGATGTGACGTCAGGTAAAGAGTCACCAGGAGGTGCCGTTGCTCATTCGTCGACACTTCGGGTCCCAGCTTCGGGATCGTGTCACGAGTTGCGGAGGGGGGGGAGTAATTAAGTGTGCACCCGAAAGCTTTGGCTAAGCCACGCGGTAGATCAGATACCGATGACACCCCCTCCTTCTTTTTTCTTTTCATCAAGATGAAGCGGCAATCCGTGCCGGTAATTCTTTGGCTGATATTCGGCGTATGAATTGACAGCTGTATCTTTAGGACATTCAAGATCCGATGTTTGGGCTTCCCTGGGGTTCTGACTGCAAGCCTTGACAAGATGAATTTCTCTCATTGTACCTATCCTGACATCAGTACCGACTTGGTGTGCCATTTAAGCATGTCCGCGTCACGATGTCTGTGCGAATCGACTGGATGAAATAGTCCCCTCTCTCCCCAAAGTAAACGTATCGATGGGACGATGTCAGAGACAGCAGAATACTAAAACTGTAGCTTCCTTCACCCATAATTCCTGGTTGAATCCTATCATCTTTCCCGGTTCTTGTTGGGCATTTTACCATATCAAGCCATATGTGAAGTTTCATGGAATCTCGGTATGCCAGTGTGCACGAAGCTCCTGTTACTGCAGGCCGTAGGAGGAAAGGGGAAGGTGATAGGAGAGCCTAGCTGCCTCTGTACAGTGACAAGGTCGTGATCGAGAACAGTAACGACGAGTCCCTCAGCGTGCCGTGTCTCGACCCAGTCGCCAGCCTGCACTAGAACGTCGGCATCATGTTCCAGTACCCGACCGGCTCCCCGCGGATCACGTCCAGTCACCGTAAAATCCCAATGGCGAAGAAATCCCCCTTTATTTTCGATCTAAAACCCGTGATCTAGGACTTTGCGAAACTGTACGCGCGGATCCAGTACGCCACGCGCGAGCGGCGGTGGGACATCCTCGAGGCGTCCTGGGTCTTCCCGCGTATGCTATACAGCATCAGCCCAAATATAACCGTGAATAGAAGCAAAAGCTTTGCGCTGGGTATTAGGTATCAAAATCGTGACTCGGAGGTGCCGGCTTAGTGGTGGCCCAACAGTCTACCTGTCTGGTATAGATGGCTACAAATTACTTGCATCCCGCGAAATGGTGCTTCCCCTGGTATCCTGAACCTCATCAAATCGAACGCAAATCAAATCTTCTCCGACACGTTCCGGCTGAGGGGCTGAACTCGCTCAGCCAGGAACATGTCCTCCGCGGTGAGCTCGTACTTGCTTGACTTGCGAGCCGAGACGCCCTTCTGGAACATGACATCCATTTCGCCAAAGGTGCGGTCCTTGGTCTCGAACAAGCGAAAGAAGCCCCAAATCAAGGTAATGGTGGCGAGGACGGCCCAAAAGAATGCCTGGCAGCCGGTTAGCCTTCACAGAACACCTACGAATGAAAGGGTCTAGGATCACTCACAGTCTTTCCCTTCAAGTTCCAGTCGCCGGGTGCCAGCATCTTGGGCTGGATGAGACCGCCACATATGATGTTGCCTACATAATATGTGCTGCGGCCCAGGACGACCGTCTGGGTCCGAAGACGGGTCGAGCCAACTTCGGACACAAGCGTATACACGATGGGGCCTACAGTCATGGAATAGAATCCGAGCCAGACAACGCACAGAATTGACTGTCCCCAGATGACGCCCTGCGTTTGGTTCGGGGCGACTGAGAGGAAACCGATGATCCACAAGCAAGCCACGAGCAAAGTGAAGCCGCTTAGCCAGATGGTCCGGCGGCCAAATTTGTAGATGTAGAGCCAAGAAATGCAGGTGCCGACAAAGGCAATGGCAGTGCCTCCCAAGCTTATCGCATACGAGGTAGAAGCACTGATACCGGTCTGCTGGAAGAAGAAGGAGCCAGAATAGCAGAGGGCACCGCCATTGGTGATCTGGGACATGAAAGCCATGCAGGCGATCTCGGTACGGCGGAGATTCGTGCCCTTGAAGCAGTCGAAAAAGGTGGCGCCCGCTTGCTCCTCCATCTCAAGCTTGTTGGTGTGCACCATCATGGCTACCGTGGCATCGTGGTCTACGTTGTGCTCGGGCTCCGAGAGGCGTTCAAGTGACTTCTTTGCGGCGTCGAGATTGCCTTTGCGAACGTGGTGCCAGGGAGACTCGGGGGCCATCCAAGCTGCAATGATGAGCGGAATGGGCCAGACCCACTGGATAGCAAAAGGAATCTTGTAACTCCATTGGCCCTCGACATCTACAAGCCCCTTGAGGACACCGGCCGAGATGAATTGGCCGATGCACCAGCAAAGGTTGACGTAGGAGGTCAAGTAGCCACGGATAGCCAAGGGGGTAACCTCAGCCGCGTAGGAGGGGCCAGTCGTGGCGAACACACCCCAACTCAAATTGCAGATTATTTGGCCAGCCAGTTGCATTTCAATGTTGTGGGCGAAGAAGACGACGAAGACGAAGGCGGCCAGCCAGACAAGTGAGACGATGAGGACCATGCGGTGACCGTACTTGGGAGTGAAGTATCCGTTCAAGAGGGCGCCGACAATGTTGGCCACGGCGCCAATGGCGTTGAACTTTTGCTGCCAGGAGGATGAAATCTGGTAGCCGTTCTCTTCATCAAGCCATTCGCCATACTTCTCGCGGAACGCAGGGTAGCCATAGAAGGAACTGATAAGGGTCACATCATAACCCTCCATGATGACCGTGGTCGAGATAACTGTTTGAACTTGGCGTTAGTGCAAGCTCGGCGACGACGGCCCTGGCCATGGGGGATGATACTCACGGATCGACCAGAAAGCTGCACGCTTGTAGGTCTTCAGACCCTGCCAGAGACCAAAGCTGTGCTCGATGTTGGTGCCCTCATGGGCCTCAGAGTTGAGGCCCTTGTCGTCAAGGGCGACATGGTTGAACTGGTGAATGTGAGAAGGGCCCTTCTCGACGTGGATATTGTCATGCGGCTGCGACGCCGTCTTATCAGCGATGTCGTTCGACATGGCTACAATTGTTCTCGGGCTGCTCGAAGCTGTTAATGATTGGCAAGCTCCTGTAGCAGAGTCGTATGGAAGAGAGGCAGAAGGACCAGGCACATGGAGCTGGGAGGGAGCGGCACCCGGGGTATTTTAAAGTCGCGCCAAGATGAGGTCAACGTCGTACCAGACCGTCGGCTTCTCGTGTCTCACGTCGATGGTTGCAGGATGCATATATGTGCATTGGCACTGTATGCATAGGCAAACCGCGTGGTAACATGGTTTGTTTCCCCCAGGCTTGGCCCTCGGGGTAGCGATTCTCCAATAACACTGGTTGAAGATGCTTCTTCATGCTGCACAGGGTACCGTGTCGTTTGTTGCTCATGTCAGGCCGTCCTCGTGGGACTGGCCTCTGATCCTACCAGCCTACCAGAAAAAGAGAGGCCAGGTGCAAGCTGGGACCCATGTTGTTGCAGTAGAAAGTCGATCGATGCTTACTCGAAAGCTAGCGGCGGGATTGACGGCCTTGGAGGATCTTGACTGGACGAGGGCGGGAAATCTGCCAAGGGAAACGAGGGGTTGGCAAACTCTGATAGGTCAGATTGGGAAGAAGCCAGCCGGAGAGACTAAAGTGAGCCAGCCGGAGAGCGGGATGAGATGGCAGATGAGAGAGAGTCGATGGTGTCTGAACCACTAGGGGTTCTCATGTCGAGTCCCTTCCCGGTGTTGGATGCGGGGAGAGACATGGGCGCAGCGTGGTAGGAATGTCGGACCGTAAATCGAATCTGGCGCTTCGGTGCAAGAATGGTCAAATCCTGATAAGATTGAAGAGAGTGTAAATAGCAACTTGGCTTGAACGGGCTAGAGAAATATCTGTGACCGGAGGCAAACATTGGTGGAACTTTTCCTGAGAGGAGGTTGGCCGGTCGGATGATGGAGGGAGAGAACAGCCGCCTGGGGGACCGGAAGGGATGGAGCGCCTAGCGCGGCTCAAACCGGTCTAGCGTAGCTTATTAAGCGATCGCATATCAGGACTAGTGCTATTTAAGCGAGCTGGGAGCTGGTCATCGTTGGTGTGGGGTAAGTCTGGGGATTTAGTGGCTGCAGTGGGTCGCACTCAGGCGCTGGACGGCTTCGTTCGGTCAAGGGAGGCGCTAAAACTTCCCTCATGGTTTCCCCAACCTTCAATATAGTTCTCTAGTGTACCGGTAGTATACACGAGTCTGGGGAAGCCAAAGCGTTGACGGGTGCAGATTCACCCATTCTCTCAAACTATACTTTTTCCTTGTCTTGTTTTCTTCCTCTTGAAATGGAGGCATATGTAATCAACATCTCGTCACGAAGGTTCTGTGAGCTCGAAGTGCGCAGGTTGGCTTAGGTAAGGGTTGGGGTACGTATCTCAGACTCTCACCAGACCACGCTGCCAAGTTGAACGAGACAAACATAGAGCAAACAAGCAAACCATCGTCTCCCTCCAAGCCTCTTCAGCTTTCTGCTACTCCTTTATATTCTACTCTTGCTTAAATTAAGGCACGTTGTGTCCAATTTGCTGCTTCAAAAGCCGCAGAAGAACCTAGTCTCCCCTCGCTTGACTCACATGTTCTCGACGGCGCCTCCTCCTCCTCCTTCACGAGATCATCGACCGTCGATGGCACTTCAAGCCTTGACAGGGACCACGATGCGACTTTCGGCTCTAGACCATCCTTCTGCCGGTTTCCCCAGTCAGCAAACCGCGTGTGCGTCTCGTGCGCCTTGGAGTAGCTGCTGTCGAGTTCCGCGCGAATCACCCCCCCTGCCTTCCCCAACTGCAGACCCTCGTCTCGGCCAGCTTCGGCCGAGCCAGACTGGCCGGATCTTCTTCCTTGCATCTTCTGCTTGTACAAGTCAAACTCTTGATAGGGGGGGACATGGTTCTGTGTACTAGTAAGCAGGCCATGTCTGCGATACAAGGGTCAAGCTTTATGTCCTTTAAATACCGTCATCGGTGTTGCTATGCTTCTCACGGGCGAGACCCTACGTAGTCCCAAGCTCGCACGGGTTTCCTTCACGACCCACGGGCTCGGGTCCTGGGTCGCGATTTAGGGTGCTACCGGTACGCCAGCAAGACGGTTGTAGCTATGGTTGCATGCAGCATCTTTCACATTCCGCTACAATGTTGGCCGTGCCTCCGAACCGAGAGCCCATCCGCCGGCCTATCATGTCTCGGTGGCAACTCCACGAGACACCGTTGTCACTTCTGACGCTTCAGTCGGAGTGGTGCTGGGTTGATGTATTTATACACAGCATGTGAGCTGATCACGCGCTTCACTTATGTTCAAGAACTCCTCGCCGTCTAGGGACTAAGGAGGAGGCAGGTGCCGGCGCGGCTGGCGATGAACCCAACAGTCTGAATGACTCTCAAAATCCATTCTCTATTTTTCTAGACCAAGTGATTGGTTGGTAGGTTATCTCGTACAAGTACTTGTCAATAACACTAGCCTGCGTAGCCCCCTTTGTATACTAAGCAAGGGAACTCCACTCCCCTAACATCCGCCCCAGACTTCACCCCCACACCAGCTGGCTACGAATGTAGCTATCTCGAGCTCATTGGGGGGATTTTACTCTTTTCTTGCCCATTACCGCTACTTGGTCACGTTTCTGGCCACCGAGGTGTTTGGTCTGCTGCTGGTTCGTCTCCGTGTTATAAACTTGGCTCTGAACCAGGTTCCTGTATCCACGCTGCGCACCAAATCCACGATCAGCCACTAGGAGTTCAAGTCTGATAGCATGGCCCAGACGATGGCGGACGCATCGGTAGTGTTCTTTGGGCAGTAACCCGGTAGTACGATTCTTTGACAGCATCGCATGAAGGGGGCGAGCAACCCATATCATGCACCCACGAGAAGGTAACTTCATGAGGCATTGACATAAGGACATAAGCGCACATTGTTGGAGCGGCGATTTCTTCTTCTCACGACACGTTCTCTCATTCACACACATTGGCAATCACGCAAACATCACCGTAATTGCGAGTACTCAGGTTTTGGAGTATTTAAACATTAAGTCGCCGGTCAGGTTACAAAAGTCCCAAGCTTGCGCACTTCTCCTCGATGGTAGACACCGTCCGGACGGCGGCCGTGACAGTGTCATTCTCGCCGTAGCTGCGGACTAGGCGGCTGTCTGCCGTGTAAGCGGGCCATCCGATGGCTTCCAAACCCGCTATGGGGTCCTTGATGAAGGCGGTGTATGCGTCCATCATTGTGTGGCTCAGCTCGTACTCGAAGGGAGTCGAGTTGCCGCGGAAATCGGCGTGGGTGCCGAAGATCAGGGGAAGCTCGCTGCCGTGGTAACCGCCCATCCACGGGTGGGGAGAGGTGTTGTTGAAGACAGCCTCGTGGAAGTAACGGTAAGTCGTTCTGCCCGCTACCAGGCGCTCACTAATGAATTGTTAGTCAACCGGGACGTTAGAGCGTGATGAAGGCCGCGGGGGTGCTTACTTGGTAGTCTTCGTCGTAGGGCACCAGAAGTAGTTATAAGACAGACTTTCAGAAATGGCGGGGTCGGGGCCGTTCACATTGTAAGGGGCGAGGAAGAGGCCCTCTGCAGCGTTGAAGCCAATGATGGCAGGCTTGATATTGTCAGCAATGTCACCCATCGGTCAAACGGGTCTATGTTTTGGAAACAACCCACCAGGTCAGTCATCTCTCCAAGGGCAGCCTTCTCCGTGTAATTGGCAAAGACAATCTTGTTGTCGATCTGGGGAGAGAAGCCGATAGAGGGCGTAACCTGCGAGTCCTTGTAGACGGCGTAGAAGTTCTCAAGCTCCTCGGCAGGAATCTTGCGCATACACGCCAGCTCGGCGCGGGCGTCCGTCAGGTTGCCGCAGCCGAGCTGCTGGGCGACAAAGGTGAAGTTGGAATGGCTGGTGTCGTGGTTCATCAGCTGATCCAGCTGCGCCGTGCCCGAGTCCATGATGAAGGCCTTGACGATGGGGTCCTCCGTGTACGCGAAGTTCCAGTAGTCGGCGGCAACGGCGCCGGCCGATTGGCCCCAGATGGTCATGCGCTCCGGGTCGCCGCCGAACTTGGCGACGTTGTCGCGTATCCACTCGACGGCCAAGCGCTGGTCCATCAGGCCCAAATTTTGCTCCTCGAGCGCGGCCGAGTTGGGGAAGCCGAACAGCGCCATGCGGTAGTTGAAGGTGACGAAGATGTGCGACTGTGAGCGCTGGACCCATTTCTGGGGCATCTGATAAGGCACGTCGGTGCCGCCCGTCTCGAAGCCGCCGCCGTAGAACCAGATGACGACGGGCAGGCCACCTTTTCCTCCTCCCTCGGTCTGCTCGCCGGCGGGAACAGCGTTGGAGGGGACCCAGAAGCTGGCGGTGAGGCAGTCCTCGTTCATGCCGGCGTTGCCGATCATGAACTCGGGGACGTCGACGCGCTGGATGGCCGGGATGACGGAGATATACTGCCAGCACGAAGGGGGCAGAGCGGTAGCGTTGAGCATGGTGCCGTTGGTGAAGGACCGCGGCGCGACGTAGGGCTGCGGCGGCTCCCACCGCAGGTCATCCAAAGGCGGCGCGGCGTACGGGATGCCCAGGAACTCGGCGACCTGGGGTGCATCGGGGGCGATCCGGCCCTGGACCGTGACGCCGTTGTCAAGCTGCACACTGGGGCCGGCGCTCGCCAAAGCGAGGAGGCCGGCGAAGGTCGCCATGAACTTGGTGCTGCACATCACGAAGGGTGACTCTTGATGACCGCCGGAGTTGACCGTGTGTGGCTTGAGCGAGGCCAGACTCATGGGCGTTAGGCCCAGGGGTGATGTATATAACACATTTTCAACGGAAGGCTCCCGGAACTCGGAAGCGATGGCCAACTCGCTACTCTTCTTGCCCCTCGATGGCATCAATATATTGACACTGACGGTCTGTGCTTACCGGGGAAAGAACCGGGAAAAGAGGAGGTTCCACTGCCTCCCCCATCGGAGATTGCTGAGGAGTGCCCCATGTTCATCATTGCTACTATCATGACCTTTCAGTCGAAACGCCACGTGTAATTGGCGGGCGGGAGGGTAGGCACGGCACAGTTGTGGGGTACACGAGTCAAGTTCCTGGCTAGATCCTCCTTCCAGGGCCTGTTAAGCATCAAGGTGCTATAAAAGATCTGAAATTTTACGGCGGATAACCAGAATCGACGGAACGAGGAGGGCTCCCGTTGGTTCGGAAATTCTGATTGTAGATCCCGGCAGCGCTAGTAGTACACTACTACGTAGTTCCGCTTCAATGCTGCGATTCCATCCGCGTTCAATGACGGATCCGAACGGCATCAGTACCTCCCTAGACGGCTGTATTGTCCAAGTTGATGCAAGCGCTACAGGCTTTGCAACCAAAACCAGAACCAAGCTCGGTGTCATTGCATGTATTGCCAAGAACACTGCGTAGCACTAGACACCGCCTATATATCTGATCAGTTCCCTTGGCAGATGAATGCCAGTGCCTTACAAATAGTTCTGTACTCTCAGAGCTGTTGAGACATCATTGTCAGGGCCAGTATGATCAATAAAACGCCGCTACCATGAATCCGCATGTCGCATCATGCCTCATGAGGCGGGCCCATATCATGAGTATACGCTTCATACAGTTATATAGCTGTGATGAATAGGAGTAAAAGTGAAACCACAATTAAAAGGCAGTAATTGTGACTTATATGGCTTCACGACAATAGCTCAGGTCTTGGCTTCGCGAGTTCCGACCTGGTTAGAGCTGCGGGTAAGCATGCATAATACATGTACGCATGAGCAAGCATCAGTAGAATGACTCAAACACGCCTATTAACCTACACCGGTAGCATCGAATCGAACGCATCGCCACAAGACTCAGATTATCTTGATAATAAAACTTACCATTACCAGGTTCCCCAATCATCACTGGTCAATTGACTATACCGACAACGCGGTTGGACTAGTGTGGGCTTATTGTGGAAACGACAGTTCAGTCGGCTATGCAGCACGTGGTTACGTCGCTAGAATAACCATTTCAACTCTGACTCGAATGCGTCTTTGAGCTTGTTTCAGCATCCAGGTGCGTCTAAGAGAACTCCATACGCTGGAACAATGAAGACATAGACAATGGAGATAGTACGCGAGAGGCACCTAAGATTTGTCGTTTGTCGTTATATAAGCTGCCATTACACAGTGGCAATAGCGGATCTGTTATTGTCATCATAGTTACGAGCCCAGCATCTCGAAGACCTGTGTAAATGGTATATGCATAAGCTATGTTATAGAGACTCATGATTTCAAGGGGCCCAGGTTTGAGTACTGTACAGAAGAGGTCTTGAGCCGCTTTGTTCTTAGCGGGATATACCTGAGTAGAAGGTCTTAATAGTGTACAGCCAGCCTTCTGACGAATAGCGTCGAAACCCCGGGTGGGGGGATCGTGATGTAAGCTGTAATTGCAGAGTGGCAATTACAGATTTGATTTTGTCATCACATCGTTAGAATGATATTCACATGTCTGCTTAGATATCCACGCAAGAGACAAAGGTTAGCGTGTTCATGTTGCAGAAACATCTGGTTGGCAGATCAAACATTGTTTGAGGAACAGCATGCTCTGTTGACTTACATGGTCCCTTTCGCTGCCTTCTTCTCATCGTTGCCAAGATGTTACACCCTAACTTGGCCCAGCCAATCATGGACAAGCAGCATCAGATGATATCTTGGGTCGATTCACGCTTCCCAAAACCATCACAGGCGCTATGTCCTTCGTATGTTCTACTTTTTTGGGCATCTCTCAGACTCTCAAGTTGTGGGACGAGTATCACACCTAAGTCCCGCGCGCCGATCGTGTGTCGTCGGGGTTGACCAGCCACCTGTGACTCCCATACGCTTGGCAATACTCTAGATCAACAGAATAGGACCAAATCGACGGAAATGGAGCACGGGTCGTGGATATTCACGAGGACCATGAGGGCCGTGTTACGTCAACCTTCCTGTCCTTCCACTCCAAGTGCCACCAGTAGGAGCCCCATCTGCAATTAGAAACATTGTGCTGAATATAGCAACTACGTCGACCTGACGGGACCCGTGTGCCTACATGTATTCTCCGAAACTCTATACAATCTGCGCATTGGCCCGAACGCCGTTTTGGTGACGTGTGTTCGGTGTCATAGCTATCGACAACATCCCTTGACGTCTGCAGCAACAGGGTCGAATTGGGTTCTGGCCAGCTGCCAGCAAGGCACACTGTGAAGAGCCGGGATGCTTACAAGAATGTTAGGTTCTATACATAGGCGTCCGAGTTCAGAGAAAGCGTCCGATTGGCCCGCTGAAATGAAGCCACTCGACCCAAACTACCTAGGCATGAGACCTGTTGGGGGACAATTTTTGGTCGCACTTGAAATATTCCCTGACATGACGGCATGCTTACCTTGGGAGGCTCATCTAAGACCATCGCCGCAGTTTAGAGTACTTCATGGCTTTGGATTGTTGGATAGGCGAGGCTTTCGGGCCGGTTCCGAAGCCAGCTGTCCATTGGCTTGCGTGTTAAACCCCTACCTTTTATTGAGACTTGCAGCTACCAGTACATATAGCATTGAGATGATCGACCCATATGGCCACACTAAGATGCCTTGCTGACGTTAGTAATAGAACAAGCTACTAGTAGGTCCGCATCATGACGCTGAAAACAAGGATGGACTGGTCAGCCCCCCCCCCCCCGGAAATGCATGGGATCGAGATGAGCTATTATGATTCAATGGGCAGGCGCTAATGATGGTTTTCTGTAGATTCCCGAAAACATGCCTCAGAAGCAAAAACAACCATTGAGTTACGAAGACGAGGAAACAAGGCTAAAGCACAGTAGGAAAGCGATCTATCTACCGAGGTACGCAGCCAAGGCAGGCCCTCGCAGGGTCGCGCAGGCACACAATAACAAAAAATCACAGTAGGAAAACACAGTATAAGCGGTATGCCTAATACTCATCGCAATAGAAGAGCAGATTGATCTAAAGTACGTCTACCACTTGGTCCAATAGCATTTTGTTACGTACAAGTGTCCTTGGCAGTGGATGTCCTTAACTGGGTACCTACTAGGATCAGCGTACTTTCTAAAACCCTTTGACACTATCACTGAGTCACCTGGAGTGAGCCGAGTGTTGGAAATCTAGGTTCACTAATGTGGGCTCGTGATGTATACGCAGTTAGCGCCATTATCCCATCAGGGGCAATAAGGCCCCATCTCCACAGTAGGCACCAATTATAACCCTGCAAAGGTGCAAATATATATAGTACCTCTATTTACGCCTATTTTTACCTTTACTAAAGGTACTAATAATTTCCTTGCTTATAAAAAGCTATATTATAAGTTAAGTAACTTTAATAAGACTTTCTTTAAGTAATACTATTCCTAGATATCTTAGGCTACCTTAATTTTAGGTATAGGCAACAGTAAGGTCCTCTAGGTAGACCTTAATATAGTCCTATATAGATCTAGTAGTATTAGAAATAGAAAATATTATTAAATAGTTAATAATATTAATTTTAGTAGTATTATTATATAAAATAATATTAAGATAAATATTATTATATTATATATTCTTGTTATATATGTATAGTATAGAGAAATAAGTAGAGATAAGGCCTTATTGCCCCTAATAGGATATACTAGTAAGAAGGGGAGAGGATTCTATGTTATAACCAGGGATATAGGGAGCCAAGATAATTAATATTAGATATAGATAATAGTAAGCTATATAAGTAATAAAGTAGGATGCCTAGCTTAAATATAGCTAGGACTAGAGAAAGTAGTGTTATATTAGTATAGAGTCTTTAACTTAGTATATTTAGTGTAGGAGCAGCAAGGTAAGGTAATATCTGTTAATATTAGTAATAACTGTGATATAAAACTAACCAGGAGTAGGCTGCCTATAGTAGGCAGAGGCTGGCTGAGAAGGAGGTAGAGGTAGGTCACGTGACCTATAGGCTTCTCCACCAACACTCCCCCTTAGGCTCTGCCAGCCTACTCCCGTATATTGTAACAATAGTAGCAAATAACTACCTAACCTTAAATCCCCTAAATCTAAGGAGTTTATAAAGTATATAATAACTTTAGTAAAAGGCTAATAATTTACCTATTAGTCTAGTAATAATTTATTTATATACTAATAAGCCTATATAATTTATATAATTTATTATTTATATAGTCTATTTATATACCTATATAACTTATTAATTTAACTTATCTACTATACCTAGTAGTCTAATAAAATCCTTATATTTATTTAAGGCTAGTGCTTTTATTAGGCTACTAGTAGCTATCTTAGTACTATAAATAAGTTAAAGAGTAATATTCTTATAAATATAAAACTCTTAGATTATTTATTTATATTAGATATTAATACTTTAAGTTTATACTTTATTAAGAGGATTTATAATATTAACTATTATATTAGTATTATTAGTAAAGAGAATAATTAAAGTATTTAGTAGTTAGCTAAAAAGCTATTTAGTATAGTAATAAATCTACTTTATAGTAATTACTACTAGTATAAGGTTAATAAACTTTACCTTAGTAAAGCTTAAAGTAATAAAGGTCTATTACTTAGACTTCTAGGCTACTAGTAAGCTAATAAAGTAAATAATATAACTACCTATAGATACCTATAATAGGTAATTATTAATAAAAAAAGTATTTACTATAGTATAAAGGCTAATGTTAATAGAAAGGTTAAGTCTACTAAATAAAATACTATAATAAGTAGTACTTTTAAGGTAGTAAAAAAGGTACTTAATAGCTATCTAATAAGTAAGTAATAGGCTAGTATTAGCCTAAGAGTCTAAGAGAGCTTACTAACTATAAAAGTAATATCTAGGTATATACTAGTAGCTAACTAGTTAAGGTAGCTAGTTTATTTAATATAGAGTTATTAGTTAGCTTTAGTATAGTTATTCTTGTTTTAAGTAATAAAAAGGTCCTAGTTAGTAAGTAATAAGGTTTTAACTAGCTAAAGGTTAATATAACTAAAGTAATAAAGTATACTCTTAGTATACTTATATTAATTAATATAAATCTTATTAGTAGTAGAATACTAAATTTAAAAGCTAAGAAACTAAGAGGCCTTACTAAGGTCCTTTAGTAAATAGACCTTAGTAAGTATATTATATACCTTCCTAGTTATCTTAGTAGTAGGTGTAGCTACTATATTATTATTAATATATATTAAGGTATAGGTATTAAGGTCTTTGTTATAAAAGAAGTAGATCTCTTTTTTAACTAGCTAAAAGCTAATTTTCTTTATTTTACTCTTAATAAGTATAAACTACTATAGTAGTAACTTATATAGACTATAGAGGGCCTTTTAGAGTAACTAGACCTTATTATTAGTAGTAGTATAACTAGTAGGTTATTTAATATAGACGTTAGTACTAGTAGAAACAAAGGTAGTAAAAAAAGCAGTATTAAAGTTATATATCTTATACTTTAATCTATAAAGAGTAATAATAGTAAAAAAGAGGTAAATAGTAGTAGTAGTAGCTATAGCTATATATACCTCTTATAATAACTAATTACTTTACTTAAAGTTACTATAAACTACTTATTAGGCCTTAAAGTATATAATTTTATTATAGATGTTAGTTTTAATATTAAATACTTATTTACCTAGTAGTATCTTAGCTTTAGTTAAAGGGTTAATAAAAGTATATACCTCTTTATTATTAAATTATTAGATCTTAGTATTATAGGCCTATTTCTAATAGTGCTAGTATAGGCCTTTTTTTACCTTTTTAAAGGTAGTAAGTATATTATAACTAGTAGGTAGCACTTTTAATAATATAGCTACTATAAGGGTACTAATAAAGTAACCTTAACTATCTTAGTGTACTTAAATATTAGCTAAAAGATATACTTTTTTCTTATAGTTTTAGATGCCTACTATCTTATAATAATAACTAGGTAGCTTTACTACACTAGTATAATATAGGTAACTAGTAGTAATATACTTAGTAGTAGATATAGTAGTAAAGGCCTTAATAATAAGGTCTAGCTTATTTTCCTCTATAACTAGAGAAAAGTAGTTAGCCTCTTATTAAATAACCTTATAAAACTTATTATTAGTAAAAGTATTATCTTATTTATCTAGTTATTTATTTATAGGCTATTTATTAGTAAGTAATAAGGTAAGTATAGTAGTATTTTCTAGAGGTAAAGTTATATAGGTAGTATTATTAATATACTTACTATTAATAGTACTACTATTAGTTTAGTTAGCTTACTAGTTTTATAAGGTTTTAGTAACTAGTAGGTAAAAATTAAGGACTTAACTAAGAAACTAAATCTAGAGGTTAAGCTTATTAAAAAGTATATTATAGTTAGTATCTACTAGAATATTTATATTAGTAATAAGGTAAAGAATAGTCTTTTTTTTTATAAAAATAAATATTATAGTAATAAATAACTTACTTTTAATTAAGGATATAAATATAGTAAATATAACTATATAAAAAGCTATAACTAATAAAGTAACCCTTTATTATATAAGGCTCTATTTTTATAAAATAAAGGAGGTACTTACTACTTTTCTTGTATATATATAATATAACTAAAGGTATAAAGGTGTTTAATTTAAGAAGGTTCTTAGTTAGTAGTAAGGTTAAGCTTATAGGTAATAATCTTATAAAGGCTTATTTTACCCTTAGTTAACTATAGTAGAAGGTTAAGAATCTATACTATAGTGTTAAGTGTATAGTCCTAGAGATCCTTTAGTAGGCTATTATTAATAAGTAAAGTATAAGTAGCCTTTATAAGGGTGTAGCTAGTATATTTAATTATACTGTTTATTAATAAAGTATAAGTAGTAGTTAGGTAAAGTTAAGTACCTTTAAAGAAAGGATTATAAAGTACTTTCTTAAGCTTAAGTGTATTATTATATATTTAACCTTTAATTAAGAGACTTATTATATTAGTAAATATAGTACTAAACTTTTTAATAGTATTAAGAATAACCTTATAGTAATAGGCTTTTAATAAAGTAAGCTAGTAATAACTACTATAATAGTTAAAAAAATAAAAAGTATATTATATACTAAGTTTAAAAAAAGGTTTAACCTTAATAAGGTTAAGATAGATTTCTTTATCTATAAGGGTAAAAGGTAATAAAGTATTATAGCTAATAAGCTCTATAGATTTAGCTAAGTAGTAGGCCTTATAATAAAAGTTATTTATTTTTACTTATATAAATTATATACCTACTTAATAGTAGGCCTTAATAACCTATAATAGATAAGTATAAATAAGTTAGTAATATATTATCTTAAAGATTAGTTAGCACTTACTTTTAACTATAGCTAATCTAAGGGTAATTACTATAGGTATAGTTAGGCTATTAGTTATATAAAGAATATAGATATCTAAGATCTATTTAATAGTAGCTAAATAGGCCTTAGATTAAGTATTAATAATATAAGTAGTAATATAGTTATATTTAATATCTACTTTATATAACTTACCTAGGCTAAGGAGGTTAGCTAGGCTAAGAGGACTATACTTAATATCTTTAATAGTCTAGTTAATAGTCTAAGTTAGGTTAACTAGATCCTTTGTCTAGAAGAAAACAGTGCTACTGCCCTCTAGATACACCTAATTACTATTTACTATAGTAAAAGGTTAAAGGTTACTATAGACTATATAGAATATAAAGTAAGTTAATAAGTTAAATATAAGGTTAAAGTAGCCTAAATCTAGTATAATATTAGAAGTAGTAATAACCTTATTATTAATAGCTATATATACTATATAGCTAGGCTTTATAGTTAGGCTAGTAATAGAGAAGCTACTAAGAGTACTTAAGGCTTCCTTAATAAAAATAAAGGTTAATAATAAGTTAAATAATTCTTCTTTATAATCTTTATTATAGATATACTTAGTTATATAAGTAAAAAAGGTATTATAATAAAGATAATTAGTAAAAACTAGCTCTAGGTAAGTAGTCTAGTACTTTATAGTAAAGTAGTTTTTCTTATAATAAAAGTAAAAACTACTATAGGTAATATTCTTAGTAGAAGTAGTACCTTAGTTAGCACTAGAAGAGGTTACTATTAGATTAGTAGTATTCTTATAGTATATAATAAGTCCTATTTTTTATCCTTTATCCTAGGTAAAAGTATAAATAGTCTTAATAACCTTTGCCTAAGTAAGTGTTTTATTATTATTAGTGTAGTACTTATAGGTATTTAGTAGTTATACCTTAAAGTAGTTAAGTATAAGAATAGCCTAAAAGTAGTTAAAGTTTTTACTATAAAGGCTAATAATATAGCTTTAGAGGTATTAAACCTTTATAAAGACATTATAAAAGGTTTTATAGTCTTAGGTATTACCTTTACTAAACTTATTAATAAAAGTAGTAATAGTATCTTTAGATACCTTAGGGATAAACTTTTTAAGTGTTTTTATAAGAGTATATAGGTTACTATTATTAACTTAGCCTATATTAAGAAGCTTAATAATTATATAGTTATAAGTACTAATAATAATACTATAGGTAGTATTATATTTATTCTCTTAATTTTTATACTTATTAGTATTAATTACTAGTTAAAGGACTTTATAATTAATATACTTCTTAACTTTAGTAGTATAAAGTAATATATTAACTAGGACTTACTATTATAACTAGTTTAACTTCCTCTTAAGCTTAGGGATAAACTATATAACTGTTTAGTAGTTAACCTTATTAGCTATAATAGTAGTTAATTACTTATATAAAGGAGGATAATATAATATAGATAAGAGTCTCCTCTAGACTATAGTTAGCCTAATAATATATTAAACTTTATATATTTCCCTTATAAAATAAGGGGTATATCTAAATTATTATATAAATTACTACTATTTATTAGATATTTAAGTAAGAAGGGGTATAGGTAGAAGTAAAAGTAATATTTTAAGTTTTATTATTTATTGTTATTATAAGGTAATATAACTATAGTAGATAGGTAGCTAAATAGTAATATAGGCAGTAACTATAACGTTTTATAGATTTTACTATAGACTATTAAAAAAGTAAAAAAGAAGGGGCAAAGGTAGTGTAATAGGGTTAGGTAACATAGTCCTAAGAATTATATAGTAGTTAACTTAAGGGATAGATTAATAGAAAGGCTACCCTCCTATTAAAAAAGGGATTAATAGACCTAAGAAGGGGTCAAGAGGGACATATTCCTATATACATAATTATTAATACATAGTCGTTATTATTAGCCTTAATACTTTATATAGAAATACACTGCTAGTTATTACTATACTTTTATTTATTTAGGGAAATTTACTCTTTTTATAATTACTCTGTTAATTTATACTTTTATTTTAGTATTTTTATAGATTAAGTCTAAGAATTATAAGACTTATTAATTAATATATATATTATTATTATTAGACGTTGTTATAGTGTAGGTAGTTTTCCTATGTTTTACTATTCCCTTTTTCCTTTATTAAGTAGCCTAGATGCCTTGCCTTTTCTTAATAGTGCCTAGAGGTAGATCTACTTCTTTAGTATAGGTATTCTATACTAGACTATAGACAAGCTCTTCTATATAGTTATAATAAATTTATAGTTAATAAAAACATAAATATAATATATTATTAATATTTAGTAATACTTTTACTTAATTAATAGTAGAACTAGCAAGAGATATAGTAGCTATATACTCTTATAGACTAATTTATAGGGATAAAATAGACCCTAAAAGCCTCTCTTAAAGTAGTAAGAATACACTAAGATTTATTAAGTGTATATATATTTTTTTTTATTTTTAACCTCTCTTTTTGTTTTATATTTCTTCTTCTTAATTATAGGTATATAAAATAGATTATTTAACTTATAAGATAATTATTAGTAACACTAAGGGATAGGTTAATACAGTTAACTATATATATTAGTAGTAATTAACAAATAATAGGGGTAACTATAGTTCTTTATTATATATAAAGAAAAGAAGGAAAATTATTATAGGTTAGTTAGTTAAATAACTAACTTATTGCCTATAAATCCTTAGAGAATCTATAGCTAAATATCTAAGAATTTACTAGTAATAAGTTATTAGGGTTAACCTAATAACTTTAATATTTATCTATAATAGTTAATATTATAATACTAGTAACTTTTCTATAATACTAGAAATCCCCTATTATTTATATCTAAAAGAATAGCTAAAAAATATAATAAAAACAAGAAGCTAAAAAGTATTTAATACTTTTTACTTATATAGTTTATTATATATAAAAGACCTATCTATTTATCTATATCTTTAACTACCTATTACTAACTAGCTTTTTTAATATATTATTTAGTAATAACTTTATAAATCTATTTACTAGGTTATTACTACTATAAATCTATTGTATCTTAAAAATCTTATAGTGTTTATATAACTAGTAAAGGGCTATACTATCTATTATAAGTTACTTCTCCTTTATAGTGCTAAGCTTTATAAGGCACTTATAAAGTAAGTATAAGTTAGTGTAGAGTATTATAGGTATTTATAGTAGCTTAAGGTAGTTAGTAATTATTATAAGGGTAGTGCTAATTATATAGGTAACATTAGCGCTAGTAACTATCCTATAGACCTTAGAGGTAAGTATACTATATATAACTCTTTTATACTTTATTAAGCTAAAGTAAATAATATTACTAGTTAATTTAAAGCTTTTACTGTTAGTAGTAGGTTACTTAATAATTTATTTATTAGTAAAGACTATAATAAAGCTAAGTTAGGAGGTAAGGTTATAGTTATTTATAAATAAGCTATTAATAAATATAAAAAGCTTAGTAGTTATAAGGTTAATTAGTAAGAATTATAGGCTATAGTTAAGGTTATTAATTTACTATTTAATTTAGTAGTTTAGAGCTTTAATCTCCTCTGCTATAGGTAATTAGTGTTAGGCAGTAACTAAATAGTTAAAGTAGGC
This sequence comes from Colletotrichum navitas, assembly GCF_030913465.1. NCBI lineage: Eukaryota > Fungi > Ascomycota > Sordariomycetes > Glomerellales > Glomerellaceae > Colletotrichum > Colletotrichum navitas. Next base: position 396,719 of record NW_026850577.1, read on the forward strand.
TTTAGGTTAGTAAATAAAAGTAATATATACACTATAGATATATTACTAAATATAATCTTACTAAGTAGTAGGTAATTTTTTATTAATAAGTTAAAGCTTTTTACCTTAGCCTTTTTAATAAAGGGTAAGCTTACTGTTAGTAGTAATAAATAATATACTGCTGTTAAAGGTAATAAAGTTATTAGCTATAAGTAACTACTTAGGTTTTACTATAAAAGTAGCCTTCTTAAGCTTCTTTTCTTTATAAGTAGAGAATTTACTATCTATAAGGCTAATTATATTATCTATTTATATACTAATTAATCTAAAGTTACTATTGTTAAGTAATAATATTAATAGGCAAAGGTTAAAGGTTAATAAATCTATTTAGAGATTCTCTTTATAATAGTAGTTATAAGTTACTTACTAGTAGGTTTCTACCTCTATAATACTATATAATAGCTTAGTTACTATTATTATTATATTTATTAAGTAAAAATAGTAAATTTATATAGGCAAGTAAGTAAGAATAACGTAATTTAATAGTATTACTAATTAGGTATATACCTAGGTAATATTATATAACTAGAGAAGAAATCTATATTAAAGTAGTAAAGGGGCAAAGGTAAGTATTAATTACTAGGCTATTTACTAGATAATAAGTAACTATATAAGAATTATTTTTTTACTATTATCTATATAACCTTAGATAATAAGCTATAATTTCTTATAAGGCTATTTATTTTTACCTTTTACTTTATAGACTATATATAATTTAAATATATAAGTATTACTATAGGATTTCTTATTATAAGTAATAATATAAAATACACTATAGTTAATAAAGGCTTTTACCTCTACCTTATTAGATTCTTTAAAGGGTTTACTAGGCGTAGTAATAATCTCTTTCTTATATAGCTTAATAGTAAGTGTATAGTCTTCTTCCTCTTTTATAGTTAAGAACACTATAGTTATAGTAAGGTATATCTTTATAAAGAATATAAGTATTAGGTTCTTTTATAGGTAACTATAGTATTATTATAGTAGTTTATTATTAATAATAATAGTATTATATACTTCTTCTTTAGCGTTAGGTATCTCTATAAGGTCTTCTTACGCTTATATAGTATATATAGGATTATCTTCTACTTATATAGAGTAGCTAGTAGGTTTATTTAGCGTAAGAAGGTCTAGTTAACCTTCCTCTATATAGTAAGGTTTTACTATAGTAATCCTAAAGTTATATAGGCTATAAGGTAAATTAATAGTATAAGTAGTACTATTATTAGTAATAAAGTAAAATAGGCCTTATTAGCTATATTTCTTATACTATATATAGATAAAAGATTAAAGAGGTAAGGTAATAGTATTAGTTAAATCTAGGCTATTATATATAGCTAGTGCTTCCTATAGCTATTATTTTATATAGATCTAGTGCACTATATTTATTACTTTCTTAATAGCTTTAGTACACTATATAGTAGTTATAGTAAGTAGTAACTTATTAGTTATTTAAGGGTATACACTAAAGACAAAGAGAGTTAAGACAAGGCTATCTAGGCTAATAGTATTATTAATTATTTTAATAGTAAGTTAAAGGGTAACTTTAGGTTTAGTGCTAGTTTCTTTATAAATAATCTTATAGGTATAGTAAAAAGGTATATAATAGTGTTTAACTTTACTAATACTATAATAGGCTTTAATAAGTACTTTTTTTACTTTAATAGATAACCTATAGGCAGTATATTTAAACTTACTAAAGTAAAAATTTAAGCTAGCGTTAGTTATTATTTAATTAAGTAGGCTAAGATATATATTAATTTAGTATATCTATAGTGCTTTCTATATATACTCTATAGTAATAGATTACTAGAATCTTACTATATTAAATACTATTACTATATTAACTATATAAAGTACTAGTTTATTACTATTAAGATATATTATATTAATAAGGATCTTATAGTTAAACTTATTATTATTATATAGTATAAACTTAAAGTAACTAAAGGCTTTAGAATATAGTTAGTAGTAGTAGTAGTACTTATTAATAGCTTTAATTAATAAAAGGGAGATGTTTTCTTTAGTATATTTAAGTAACTTATAAAGTTATTAAATAGATAAGTAGCTAAATTACTAGTAGATTTAGTGTAATTTACTGTCTATTAGGTGTTACCTAGTAATACTTTTCTCTAGTAGTTATAAAAGTATCTATAGGTAGCTAAATTAGTAAATAATAGGTATAATATTATTACCCTAGATTAGCTAGTTAGTAAAGTTATTATATTTTATACTATAATAGTCTATATCTTTTAAGTAAAAGAGAAATAGAGTATTAGTAGTTATTATATAAAAAATAAAGTTACTAAGTAGTATAAGTATATTAATTACCCCTAGGGATTTAAAGTAATTACTACTACTAAAGTAAATACTTACTTTACTTACTTAGGTAGTATTTATAGGTATCTTTTTACTTAAGTAGTACTAAAAGGTAAAGTATTACTTATAGCTAGTAGTTAATTTCTTAGCTACACTAGTATTAGGTATAATACTATAAAAAGTTACTACTAAATAGCGTTTATTAAGTATAAATATTTTATTAGTTTTTATAGTCTTACTAAGTAATAGCTCCTCTAGTAGGTTCTTATAAGTAAGTGTATAAGTAGTTACCTAGTTATATAACTTAGAGAATATAGTTAAGCTATTAATTAATAGTTATATAAAGAAAGTAGTAAATATAAAGAATACTATATTTATATAGTTATTATTATTACTAGTAGGTTATTCTTTACTATTACTTGCTTCTTAGAGATAATTTATATTATAACCTTTATAATTAAGAAGAAAGTAGTTAAAGGTAGCTAGTAAAGCTTATATAAAGTAAGTACTTTTATACTAGTTAAACAAGGATTACTACTCCTCTTTAGTGTATTTAGTTAACTAATAACTAGGCTTACTATAAATAAAGCACTTCTTAGTTAATTTATTACTATACTAGTTTTTACTATAGTAGTTACTTTATAAAGAACCTTATATTTACTATAGATTAGTGTAATTATTATAGCTACTATTATACTTATAGTTAACCTAAAACTACTTATCCTCTGCAGTAGATTTATCTATAGAGTATTATATAAGTAGCTTATAGTAAAGTAAAGTATTTACTACTTTATTATATAACTATATATAGAGGCTATAAAATATAGCTAGTAGGTTAAGGAAAGCTATAGTGTACTTAGGTATACTATAATAATAGGTAATAAAGTACTTATAATAATCCTTATCCTTAGGTAGGCTATTATAGGTAATTACCTTAACTAGCTTAGTAACCCTTTTAATAAGTAACTTAAAGATCTTAAGCTTATTCTTACTATAGTTTTTATAGGTAATTAAGTTAAATAATATATAGTAAAGCTTAGTAATATAGGCTAAGTGTACTTTATTACCTTTAAATTATTCTTTAAGCTTTATTATTAAAGTATTAAAATTACCTACCTATTAGTAGAAGGTAAAGGTATAATACTCTTATAGTTTACCTTAGAGTATTACTTAAATTACTACTCTATAGTAGTCTTATATTATACCTACCTAGATATAAAGGTTATAGAATAATAGTAATTTTAAGTTAATAGTCTTATACTAGCTACTAGTGTATTTTATAGCCTAGTTATTAAAGTATATCTTTATAAGGTTACTTATTTACTTTAGTGTTAGCTTTAATATTACTATTAATATTACTATAGTTAATAAGAGCTCCTATAGTTATATAGTAGTTATTATATATAGGCTATTAATTTTAGCTATTATATAGGGTTTTAGTATTAATATAAGCAGTAGTAAAGTAAAGGTTAAGTTATTATAGAAGGTTTAGTAGCTAGTTACTAGTAATAAGTGTACTTTAACTATTTTTACTCTATATATAATAGAAAGGTGTAGGGTAAAAGGAACTAAAGTAGTGCAGTAATCTAAAAAGAAACACTAA